>NC_133656.1:78722984-79322984 GCF_009905375.1 Apium graveolens
GGAGCTAAAATTTCTTGAGTTGAAGCAAAGGAACATGACTGTATTGGAGTATGAGAAGAAGTTCACTGAGTTGTCAAGGCTTGTGACAAAGTATACCAGCACTGAGGAGGAAAAATCAAAAAAATTTCAGCAAGGATTGGAGCCTTGGATCAGAGATAGGGCGGCTATGTTTGAACTTGAAACTTATACGGGAGTAGTACAGAAAGCTGCTCTGATTGAGAATAATGGGATGCAGTCAAGGAAAGAGAGGGATAACAAGAAGAGGAAGGTTCCATTTTATGGAGAAAAGTCTGAAGCCGGAAGTTCACAAGATCAGAATGTAAAGAGGATTGGTTTCCAGAAGGGCGGAAATTTTCAAAAGAAAGGAAATTTGGGCAAAAGGCAAGAATCGAAGGGGAACAATCAGGCAAGCCAAGGGCAAGTTGGAGAAAACAGGTTCCAGAGGCCAGAATGCAAGCACTGCGGAAGAAGGCACCCCGGAGTGTGCAATAAGCTGAGCATGACCTGTTATAGGTGCAATCAGAAGGGATATTTGGCAAATGAGTGCAAGATGCCGAAGCTAGGAGTTACGTGCTACAAGTGTGGGAAGACTGGACACATGGCTAAGGAGTGTAAGGCAACCAGACCAGTCAAAGCTCTGATGAATGTGGCAAGTACCAGTGCAAGCGTGCCAGCTGAGGTATTGGCATTACCTCCACCACCTACACCAACCCCACAAGCAACAGGAAGGACATTTGATTTGAAGATGAAGGATGCTGTACAGAATTCGGAGGTGATAGCAGGTACACTTTTACTCAATAATGTCAAAGCTAAAGTATTGATTAATTTGGGAGCAACAAGATCTTTCATATCAGAATCTTTTGTTGATAAGCTTCAATGTGAGAAAATGATTATGAGTGAGGTAGTAAATGTGGTAATTGCGAACCGAGAGAAGATTTCTGTGAATCAATTCTGTTCGAAGTGTGAGATCGACATTTCAGGATATAAGTTTTCAGCCGACTTGATACTCTTCAAGTTGGGAGAGTTTGACATAATTTTAGGAATGAATTGGTTAGGAGAGAATAGCGCTCAGATTAATTGTAAGACCAAGAGAGTGTATTTAAAGACGAAGAGTGGAGAGAAGGTAGTATTTAAGGGGTAGAGGCAAGAGCAACTATTTTTTACAATTGTTCAGGCTAAGAAGCTACTTAGAAAAGGTTGTGAGTCGTTCCTAGCTTATGTAGTGGATTCGGAAAAAGACAGCCCTAGCGTGGAAGATATTCCTGTAGTTAGCGAGTTTCCCGATGTGTTTCCCGACGAACTACCAGGCTTACCACCAGATCGACAAATCGAGTTCAAAATCAACCTTGCTTCAGGCACGGAACCAGTTTCAAGGGCCCCATATAGGATGGCACCAGCAGAAATGAAAGAGTTGGCGAGCCAGCTACAAGAATTATTGGATAAGGGAATGATACGGCCAAGTGCGCCGCCATGGGGAGCACCTGTTCTATTTGTAAAGAAGAAAGATGGGAGTATGCATCTATGCATAGATTACCGGGAGTTGAATAAAGTGACGATCAAGAACCGCTACCCGCTACCAAGGATAGATGACCTTTTTGATTAGTTGAAGGGAGAAAAATGCTTTTCGAAGATTGATTTGAGATCGGGATACCATTAACTAAAGATCAAAGAAGAAGATGTTCCCAAGACCGCATTCAGGACCAGGTATGGGCATTATGAATTCCTAGTAATGCCGTTTGGATTGACCAACGCTCCGGCCACATTTATGGATCTGATGAATCGGGTTTTAAGAAGTATTTGGACAAATTTGTCATGGTATTCATTGATGACATCCTTATTTATTTTAAGTCGGAAGAAGAACATAAGCAGCACCTCTGGATAGCATTGGAGATACTCCGACAAGAGAAGTTGTATGCCAAGTTTACAAAATGTGAGTTTTGGTTAAAGGAAGTTCAATTTTTGGGGCATGTTATTGGAAATGAGGGAGTTAAAGTGGATCCAGAAAAGATTGAGGCAGTTATGAGTTGGGAGAGGCCAAAGACTCCTACGAAAGTGCGAAGTTTTCTAGGATTGGCCGGATACTATAGAAGATTCGTCAAGGATATCTCGAAGATCGCCACGCCATTGACCAAGTTAACCAGAAAGAATCAAAAGTTTGAATGGAGTGCAGAATGTGAAGATAGCTTTCAAGAGTTAAAGCAGAAGTTGGTAACAGCTCCGGTGTTGGTACTTCCAGATGATCAAGGGAACTTTGTAATATTCAGCGACGCTACACATAAGGGTTTGGGTTGTGTGTTGATGCAACACAGTAAAGTGATCGCATATGCGTCAAGACAGTTGAAACCGCATGAGTTAAAATAGCCGACGCATGACTTGGAACTAGCCGCCATAGTGTTCGCACTTAAGATCTGGAGACATTACCTCTACGGAGAGAAGTGTGAAATCTACACGAATCACAAGAGTTTAAAGTACATTTTTACTCAGAAAGAGCTCAATATGAGGCAGAGGAGATGGCTGGAATTGATCAAGGACTATGACTGTTCGATAAATTACCATCTTGGAAAGGCGAATGTTATGGCCGATGCTCTGAGTAGGAAGGAGAGATTGAATAAGATGACAACACCAAATGAGTTATCTGAAGAAATCAAGAGATTTGAACTGGAACTTTGTGATTGTGGAAAAGTTGAGGAAGTTTGTCGCGTAATGACTTTTCAGCCAACACTAGTGGAAAAGATAAAGAAATGTCAAGAAGAAGTAATGGAGAAAGAGAAGAAACAGTTATCTGGAGAGGAGATTAATACTCAAAGGGATGAGCAAGGGATACTAAGGTTCTTTTCCAGAATATGGATTCCTCATGTACCTGAATTAAAGAATGAGATCCTCCATGAAGCCCACAATTCAAAATTTTCAATCCACCCGGGAAACACCAAGATGTATCGAGACTTAAAGAAGAACTTTTGGTGGCCAAATATGAAGCGAGACGTGGCAGAATGGGTTGCGAAATGCTATACTTGTCAGAAAGTAAAGGCAGAACATCAACGACCAAGCGGATTAATTCAGCCCCTGAAGATTCCAGAATAGAAATGGGAAAATATCGCTATGGACTTTATAGTAGGACTACGGCAAACGAAATCCGGACATGACGCAATATGGGTTATAATTGATCGTCTTACGAAGTCGGCGCATTTCCTTCCAATAAATGAGAAGTCGTCACTGGACAAGTTGGTCCATCTGTATGTGCGCGAAATCGTACTAAGGCATGGAGTACCCGTATCAATAGTTTCAGACAGAGATCCCCGATTTAACTCGAGATTCTGGAAGCAATTTCAGGAATATCTTGGCACGAAGTTGAATATGAGCACGGCATACCACCCGCAGACTGATGGTCAGAGCGAAAGGACAATTCAAACAATCGAAGACATGTTGCACAGTTGTGCAATCGATTTTGCAGGAAGTTGGGACGATCACTTGCCGCTGATTGAATTCTCTTATAACAACAGCTATCATTCCAGTATTGGCATGCCACCATACGAAGCTTTGTACGGGCGAAAATGTAGATCACCAATAAATTGGGATGAAGTAGGGGAAGGAAGAATTCTCGGCTCGGAATTGGTACAACAGTTGCATGACACAGTCAAGTTAATCTAGAAAAGGTTGCTTGCTGCTCAAGATAGACAGAGGAAGTATGCGGATCCGGCGCGTAAGGATGTTCAATTCCAAGTTGGTGAAGCTGTGTTGCTGAAGGTGTCACCTATAAAAGGGTTGATGAGATTTGGAAAGAAAGGGAAGTTAGCACCTAGATACATATGTCCTTTTGAGATTTTGAGTCAAGTAGGAAAGGTAGCCTACGAGTTGGCCTTACCACCTCAGTATCAGCATATGCATAATGTGTTCCATGTGTCGTTGCTTAAGAAGTACAATCCTGACGCTAACCATGTGATAGAATATGAACCTGTAGAAATTCAGGAAGACATGTCATTTGTGGAGCAACCGGTTAAAATACTCGACTGGCAAGTAAAGAGTCTTAGGAATAAGTCGGTAAAGTTAGTAAAAGTGCTTTGGAGGAACCCTAAGGTCGAAGAATCGACTTGGGAGTTAGAGTCTGTTATGCGTTCCCGGCATCCTCATCTTTTCTCTTAGATTCTGGGGACAAAATCCCTTAAGGGGGAGAGGATGTTACGACCGGCATTTTATGTAATATTATTTGTGGATTTGGTATAATATTAAAGTCAAATGAAAATATATTCAATAATTGTACGCTAGTGTGAGTGAAAATTTCTGCATTATAAATTTGCTTTGTGTAGTATATGATTTTTCAAAGCAAGAGTTTATTTAATTTCTTTATTTTTGATTTATAAGGAATATTCTAAGCTTTGGAAAAATTTAGGTATTTTATTCACAAATTTTGAAAATGATTTTATAAAGTCTCTAAAAATCCAAGTTATTTTATGGTATAAATTTTATAATTTTTGAACTTGTATTTTATTTTATAAAAATAAATCATTATAAATTTTAGTTGTCATATTAATCAAATTACATAAGAGACCATGCATGCAAATCACCCTTCTATTCTTTCAAAGGGCAAGACTTTTCCAACCCCACTAACTCATTTGATTATTACCAAATTACTACATTAGCCTTGCATGCAAAATGGCCTAACTTTAGCTAAAGGACATTTTTGTAAGTTCTCAATCCCACTCATTATTTGTCAACCAAAAAGCATAAAACAAAAAAATCAAAGTGGGAGAAATCATTCCACTCATTCCACACTCCAACACACCACAAATTTTCTCTCTTTCCCCCTCCCACCTTGCTCTCGGCCGAAGGCCAAATCCCCCACCCCCTTCCATTTTTCAGTTCATTCTTCATCTTCCCAAGTGTAAATCTTTTACCTACATTCATCTTATATCCTTTCCAAGTGTTTTGAGACTTGGAAGTTGAAGTTCCATGGATGCATGTGTAGTTCTTATGTGATCTCCAAAGAGAAACTCTTGATTCTTGTGAATTCAAGAGCTCTCTATGAGATATATTATGTATATGTGCTAACTAAATGTTTTATAGAGATATCATGATTTAAAATCCTTTGCATGCTACTGAAATTTCATTATATATTTATGTTTAGCCATGCATGCTAGTTTTAAGACATTAAAATGATGATCAACCATGTTTTGCATGCTATTCTTTTCGAAATCATGTTGTTATATTTAAAAATCTATAAATGCGAAATAGGTGTGCTTAAAATAGATTGTTTCCATGATAAATTTCTTATTAATACTTAAAAGAAGCTATATTTCATGATTATTAAGGATGAGTATTAGGTGCAAGTCGATTTTGCAAGCATTTAAAACTTTATGCCTAGCCGAAATCTTGTTATGTGCTTTCCATGAGTTGCATGTTATATATTTAGTTGCATGTTGTTGTTTTTGGGCATGGATGATCTCACCCAAGGTTATTTTGAGAATAAGGGAGTTAGTTCAGTAGATTACCATTTATAAGTCTTGGTTTAAGTATTGAGTTGTTGTTAGTTGAGTTTGTTAAGTCAAAACCTTGGAAAATGAGAGTTATAGTTTCTGCTGAAAATCAGTTTAGTACCCTGAGGTTTAGAGTGAGTTTTAACCATGTCATTGATGTGCAATTTGAGGCCCAATCCACCAGAAGTTAGTATTGGGAGTATACAAAAGGTTTTAAGAGTTGGTTGGAGGTTTGCATGTCATTTGATTAGGTGCACAAGTAGAATAACAAAATCTGTCCAGCAGGGGACAGTTTTGTTGCAACTTAGAAATAGGGAGATTTTATCATGTCATGGGTAGACCCTCATTAGGCCCAATTGGGTCTTAGTTAGAGGGAGTGTCAGAGAAGTTTTTTCAACCATAGTTCATAGGATATGAGTTAGAACCATGTGTCACAAGTTAATTCAAGTCAGGGCATTTTCTGCCAAGAAAAGCAGGGGAACCTTGGACTTTTAGCTTAGGCCCAAGAAGGCCCAAGCCAGGCCCTTGAGCCACCTCAAGTTTGTGAGATGCCCTTAGGTCAGGAGAGTCTTGTGTAAAAGTTTTGAAGGAAAACTTGTAGTTTAAGAGTGCCTAATGCACTCAAGAAACTATAGTTGTCATTCTGAAATTTGCACCAGTGAGCGCTTTCACATAGTTTTAGAACACTTAGAAGTGAGTATTAGGTCGACCACCATAGTTGTAAGATATTATAAGGTCATTAGAGCTAAAGGTGCAAGTGAGGGTCAATAGGTTTTGGATAATTTAGGAAAGGCACATCGAGTTAGGAAGCCAAAATAAGAAGACCTTGTCTAGTTTAGCGACCAAGTGACTTAAGTGGTGAGTCGAGATCATCTTATGTAATTTATGGTGTTATTTGGTATTAATATATGATATGTGATTATGTGGATATGTGTGTGCAATTGTAATTTAAAAGTGAATATAAATTAAGTGCATATAGGCCTAAGTGCCATCCGTGTTTAATTTCGGGTTGTAAATAGGTTAAGTTGATGAGAATACATTATAATGAGGATTATTATTATTTATGTAGGATCTCGAGACGAGGCAAAACTTGCCATAAAGGTCGAGTGAAGCTCCAGTTGCTCCTACCAGTCAGACCAGACCAGCCTTTCTCAAGGCAAGTGATTCAACTTGACCTTCGTATTTACTATAAACAGTTCATATATATATTGATGCAATTATCCTGAGTCATTTGATATATTTTAAATCAAGCGTATCTTATGTTTATCTTTGAATCATTTAGAAATGCCATGAACCCTGGAGTACGTATTGCAAGTAGTTCAAAAGTCTTATCATGTTAGTATATTAAAGTAATTCAAATGCCATGATAAAATAAAGAGTTGTTATAGCACTCGGTTGATCCTCTTGATTACCATGCTAATGATTCCTAAGTAATGATATCTCATCCTGATACTTGAATCCCTATAGAACCTTACCTTGATACCTGAAAGCCAGATATTTATCAAAGTTGTCCCTAATTGATTGATACCCCTCTTTCTTAACCTAAAGCTTTTCAATTCTGATATATCCTGAGCTAAAATTCATTTCTTCATACCTTAACACCCTTAGTATTCATGAAGCTTACATTCTTGATGATCCAACACTTGAACTTTGATGAGAAACCATTGCTTTAAGCCCAATTTGGCACTTCCTTTCATGATATCCAATAGCCTCACTAAATGCCCTTGTCCAAACTTTGATACATGAAAACCATTCAGTTACCCTAATAGAGTTTAGTTTTGTGAATCATGGCTCTGAGATTTAGTACCATATTTCCCATGTTTCGAGTTGATCTATAATCCTTTAATAAGAATGTTTATTGTAAAAAGAGATTTTGTCATAATTCGGCATAAGTTTTTGAAATAAATAAAATGTGGGTTTTTCAGTCCCAAAGGGGGATAAATGTTTTCTTTGAACGGTGGATCTGGACTGAGACGCGAGTCCTTTCCACACTTATATTAGGCTTAAAAGTTGCCTATGGATTCCCGTTAATGTTTTAGAACCCGGCGAGGTTCGGGATTACTTCGCGGCTGATCACCGGCTGTAATCTGTAGCGTCATAAAATGATTTTGATTAAGACATGATTTTAAAATTGTTTTGATACAAGCAAAATGATGCCATCTCTCATAGTTTTATCTCTCGTTTCCATTGGTTATGTCTTTTCATTGTCATTCTTTAATGTATATCTCGATTTATGTTTTGTGTCGTACTGTTAGCACTTGTTGAGCTTTTGGCTCACTCCTTGCTTTACCCTGATATTACAGCTAGCAGCTATGTTAGATTCAAGCAGACTGCCCGTAAGACCTGTGATGCTGATGCTTATGTTCGAGCTCAGGTAGAATAAGTAATAATAGTTTGTGTGAGGACTCGATATTTAAAATCAGATGTAATAGTTGGTAGTATTGTGCAGTTCCAAACCCTAAACTGTAAGATCTTGGAGTTGGTTGTGTATTCTTCTTTTAAAAATGTTGTAATAGTTATATTTATTTTGCTGTTTAAGTTGGGGGTATGACATAAGTACTTCAAGAGTAAAGGCCAAATATCCAACAACAATAGCTGAAAAGGAAAACTCG
Organism: Apium graveolens; assembly: GCF_009905375.1. Taxonomy (NCBI): domain Eukaryota; kingdom Viridiplantae; phylum Streptophyta; class Magnoliopsida; order Apiales; family Apiaceae; genus Apium; species Apium graveolens. Next base: position 78,731,068 of record NC_133656.1, read on the forward strand.
ATTTAATATAACTGGAAAAGGTGGCTACAAGTCAAGATCTATGGATAGATCAAAGATAAGGTGCTACAACTGTGATAAACTTGGTCACTTTGTCACAGAGTGCAGAAAGCCATAGAAAGTGAAGAAAGACAATGCTTATGAAGCAATTCTGAGAAAGCAACAGGGAAAGGCTTATATTGCTGAGGGAAAAAGTTGGGATGAGAAAGATGATGAACAAGATGGTGAAGAATATGGAAACTATGTTCTCATGTCTTTAGAGAAAGGAGAATCATCTGCATCTAAATCTGAGGTATCTATCCTAACTACCACTGATTCAAATGCCACATAATATAAGGAAAATGTTGAGAAAATGAGTGTAGAGATGTTTCACATTGATACAAGCATTGTGGCAGCTACTGAGGAAGTGAGTATGTTGTCAAAAATTAATAAAAAACTTTAGATTGAGAAACATGAGCTAGAACTGTAGCTTGTTGGTCTTGAGCTGTTAAGCAAGAAAATGAGTACCTCAAGAACAAGCTTAAGTGTGCTAGAGAAGTAGAGGCAGTGTTAAGAAAAAGAATTGAGGAAAATGATTTGAAGCTCAAATCATTCAAGAATGCATCTCAGTTGATTGGTTAGTACCATGAGAAAAAAAAATCATATGCTAACATAGCTATTAGTTTGGACTGTGAGGCTTTGAACTCTCACAAGAAAAATGAAGTTGACAAAGGGAAAGACAGTGTGAACCAAATCACCTATGTAAAAATGTGGCTCAATAAATTATCTAATTCACCTATGTAAAAAATCTGTTAGTGAGCCAAAGTATGAAGTATGTAAGTACAATGAGGCACAAACAGAAGATCCATATTCTTTCTGTGAAGAGTTTGACTACATTCCATACAACATGAAAGTTATGACCATCTATCATAAGTTGAGGAAAGATCTTAAATAAGTTAACTTTAGATCTGTGATTAAAGATGAAAATGTTGATCAAACTAAGAATGTTGTTCTTTTTGAATGTTCAAGTTCTTCCCCTGCAAATTCTGTGAAAAGGAAGAAAGTGCCCAACACTGCTTGGGTAGCTAAACATACTTAATCCTTATTGTGTGCAGGGCAAGAATAATAAATTCATATGAATCATTGACAATAGATGTTCAGAGTGACAGGCGATAAAGCCCTGTTGTCACAGTTTGGGGAGATGTATGGCCTTTTGGTGACCTTTGAAAACAACAGCAAATGATTCACAATGGGATATGGCAAGTTGATTTTTGGAAATATTGTCATGATGATGTAGCACTAGTTGCTGGTCTTGAAGTAAATCTTCTTTGTGTCGGTCAATTTACTGACAAGGTTTCAAGGTCATTTTTGATAAAGAAGTCTGCTCAATCATTAGTAAGAAAATGGGTGAAGTTGCTCTGAAAGAAGTAAGGAAAGGAAGCTTGTTTTGTTATGGATTTAAACTCGGAAAATAAAATTTAAATTTGTTGCTTCTATATCAAGGAATCCATTGAACAAAACAAGTTATGGCACAAGAAATCTCTCACTTGAACTACAAGGCAATCGATATTCTAGTGAAAAGAGAATTGGTGAGAGACCTGTCAGCTTTGGAATTTGCTCAAGATGTGGTATGTGAAGCTTGTCAAAAAGGAAAAATGAAGAGGTCCGGTCACAAGAGCAAAGCTGTGAATTCCATAAACTCCACTACAACTTATTCACATGGACCTGTTTCGACCTGTAAATGCCATGTCTATATCCAGAAAGAAGTATATTTTGGTGATGATGAATGACTACTCAAGATACAGTTGGGTGGAATTTATGCATTCAAAAGATGAAACTCCACACATCATCATTGAACACATAAAGAAAATTGAAAAGAAGGCTGAAGATCACGAATGTGTCAAAAGATTGAGGAGTGACAATGGCACAGAATTCAGAAATACAGTTCTAAGTGAATTCTGCAAAGACAAAGGCATTGTTCAAGAGTTCTCATCTACAAGAACACCTCAACAAGATGGTGTGGTTAAGGAAAAATAGAACTCTAGTTGAAGCTGCAAGAACAATGCTGCAAGATGCCAACCCGCCAACCAGTTTTTGGGAAGAAGCTGTTAGTATTGCTTGCTATACTTAAAAAATATATTTAATTAACAAAAACATTGGCAAATTACCCTTCTCAATTTTTTCAAAAAGGAAGCCTATTATCAAGCATCTTTATGTGTTTGGAAGAAAATGCTTTGTGCTAAAAGATAACTCTGAATATGTTGGAAAATTATACTCTAAAGTATTTGAAGCTATTTTTCTGGGATATTCATTGAAAAGGACAACTTATAGAATCTATGTGCTAGAGCATAAGAAAATAATGGAAAGCACAAATGTGACCTTTGATGATGACAAGTGCCCAGGCTTGGAATGCCTTGATGAAAATGAAGCTGAAACTTTAAAATTTAAAAATCTCAATATTGACAATGATTCTGAAGATGAAGCTGAAATCATCATAAACAGTAGGGTAGAAGAAGAACCAAGTGAACCAGTGAATTCTGAGAATGAAAATGCTTCTCAAGAAAGAAGCACACCTGAATTTGATGGCACACTAGAGATACCATAATTGGTAACCTCGGTGCTGGAGTGAGGACTTGAAGTTCCACTACAAATGAATGCTTGCATGCATGCTTTCTGTCATAAATTGAGCCTAAGAAAACTAAGGAAACTCTACTTAATCCTGATTGGATAACTGCTATGTAAGAAGAGCTAAATCAATTTAAAAGGAATTAAGTTTGGGAATTGGTTTCTGCACCAAGAAATAGAAGCATCATTGGAACAAAATGGGTGTACAAGAACAAAATGAATAAAAATGGAATTGTGACTAGAAACAAAGCAAGACTGGTTGTCAAAGGCTACTCACAGGAAGAAGAAATCGATTATGACGAAACTTTTGCTCCAGTTGCAAGGCATGAAGAAATAAGAATTTTCTTGCATTTGATGCACATTCTAATTTCAATGTGTAATAAATGGATGTGAAAAGTGCATTCGTTAATGGTAAATTAGAAGAAGAAGTCTATGTGCAACAGTCACCTGGCTTTGAAGATCCAGAATTTCCAAACTTTGTTTATAAATTATTAAAGGCTCTCTATGGGTTGAAGCAAGCACCTAGAGCATGGTATGACACACTATCATAATTTCTGCTCTAATATATTTTCACTAGAGGCACAACTGATAAGACTCTATTCTATAAGTAACATGGTGATGACATCATCCTAGTTCAAATCTATGTGGATGATATCATTTTTGGTTCTATAAATGAAAAATTGTGTCAAAGATTCTCAAGACTCATGCAGAGTGAATATGAGATGAGCATGATGGGGGAATTAAATTAATTTTTTGGCCTTCAAGTTAGCCAAAAAAAGTGTTGGAATCTTTATCAGTCAAACCAAGTATGCCAAAGATCTTTTGAAGAAATTTGGAATGGTGGACTGCTTACCTGCATCAACTCCTATGTCTACAACTACCAAGTTAGATGAAAATAAGAAAGGGAAAAGTGTAGACATATCAAGTTATGGAGAAACAATTGGATCTTTGCTATACTTAACTGCAAGTAGACCAGACATCATGTTTGCAACATGTTTGTGTGCTAGATTTTAGGAAAATCCTGAAGAATCAAATTTAATGGAGGTCAAGAGGATTTTCAGATATTTTAAGGGAACAACAAACTTGGGATTATAGTACCATAAGGGAACTGGTTTTGAAGCTGTTGGATACACAAATGCAGATTTTGCTGGATGCAGGATAGACATAAAAAGTACAAGTGGATGCTGTCAATTTCTTGGTGAAAGACTTGTATCATGGTATAGTAAGAAACATCAATATATATCAACTTCTACAGCTGAATCTTAATATAGTTCCAATAAGTTGTTGTGCTCAAGTGCTTTGGATTAGAAATCAATGGATGGATTACTAGTGTTACAAAATATTTTAATCATGTATGACAATACTAGTGCAATATCCATTGTTGTTAATCCAGTTAATGATTCTAGAACTAAGCACATTGATGTAAGTTATCATTTCATTAGAGAACATGCTACAAATGATACTATTGAGCTTGTTTTTATTCCAACGAAAAACAGTTAGCTGACATTTTCACAAAACCTTTGGATGAAGAAACTTTTACTAGACTTGTAAATGAAATTGGTATGTTAAATTTTCCATCCTAAAGGCAAGAACTCGGCTAACATGTTTCAGCAGATTACTTCCTGATAAATCAAAATTAATTTGATTGAAGTAGAAATTAACTGAAATATGATCTATAAATAATTCAGAATTCTCTGTATATTTGTTTTTCAAAATAAAATCTCAACTTGAAATTTTTCTAATTATGAGAAAATTGTCCAAATGTTAGTTCACATTATTAATATTTGAAAATAATATAAGACATATATTAGATAAGATCAAGAGTATGTAGAGAACCTAGTTCTTGATAAGTCTAAATGGCTTGTCGATAAGTCTTTTTATAACTTCTCGATAGAGTTCTCAATAAGTGTCTTTTATGACTTCTCGATGAACATATCGATAAGTCATCTTATTACTTCTCGACAAGCATTGTAGAGATCTCGATATACTTATTGATATGGAGTTCTCTACAAGTTCAAATTTAAGACTTATCAATAACTCAAAACTGGAATTATTTAATTCAATAAATTATTACAGTAAAATAATTTTGATATAAAAATCATTCTAATTTTATGTTGATTTATTCAATATAAATTAGAATAATTTAGTCCAATAAGGATAAATTGGGTATTTGTACAACATCTCGATATGTCACTACTAGTACTTGATAGGAGTCAGGAAAGTGACATATCAACATGAATTCTCTATAGGTCATGTGACTTCTCTAAAAGCAAATACCAACCGTTCATTCTCATCTTGTCGATAAGTCACATCTCTACCCTATAAATACCCAGATATCTCGACATAACCCCTCTTTACGCTTTCGAGATCTCAGTTGACCTAATTTCTGCAAATTTTCACCATTCTCAACCGTTTTAAGCTCTTTCTCTCTCAAAACACTTACCCACTCAAACTCAAACTCTTCAATGGCTGGTAACAATGTGAGAGCTGTTATCCCCAAAGAGGAAACCAAATACTAGGCATTTTTTGATGCAAACCAAGCACCTGACAATTTTAAGTGCTTTGTCAAGTTTATTTCTGATTTCTATCTCTAAAGGGCTTTGACTGCAAATCTTGTGCTGTATCTGGATGTAATGAACAAATTTTGGAACACAGCAGTTATCAACATATTTGTTCATGATAATCAAACAGTCTCCATGGTGTTTCACAACACAATCCAAGGTGTGGCTGTGGAGTTCAATGTTGATGACATCAACAAAGCTTTGGGTATTTCTACAGACAACATGGTAGAGGCACCAACAACCCAAGAACTGACTGAGTTTATGGATTTCATAAATTACAGTGAGAAGATTGACATGGCCAGGCTAAATAAGAAGAATCTGAAAAAAGAATGGTCCATTGTATTTGACTCAATCCTAAGGGCATTCAAATGCAGGAAAACTGGCTATGACAATATTTCGACTGTGTACAAAAGCTGGTGTATTTTATGGCCTACAACAGACATCTCAATATTGGAAGGTTGATCTTGGAAGAACCGAGCAAAAGGCTAACCGTGCCTTTGGTAAGTAGAGGTAATAAAAACTTCTTTTCTAGATTTATAATGTCAATTTTGCTGACATTCATATGCTAGATGGTATAAATAGAAATCAAATATGCAATTATAGACAGGTGTCCAAAGTTCTATTTGGATCACTTAGTACAAAGAATCAGGTTAAGGTTAGGCTAAATATCACTGACTTTATATTGGATAAATTTAGAATCTATCATCATCATATGCCTGAAATGAGGAACAATGCAATGCCTAGTTCATCTATGGCACCTGGTCCTGCAGTAGCACAAATGTAGGAACCTCCACAGGTGCGTACCACAGCTGTAACCCCTTATTCACAACCAGTAGGTTAAATAAAACCAACTGCTTCATCCTCTCAAAAGGATGGAGTTATTAAAAGGAAGAGAAAGCAAACACCTTTGGTAGTAGTAAGTAAGAGTGGTGAGGAATAAATAGTACATGAGTCACCCTTTGTCAAGAAGCAAAAAAAGTAAAGGGAAATTGAGTTGACCACTCAAATGACCACCTATGCATCTTCTCAAAATGACGCAGTTGTAATACAGGGGTCTAAACAGACTCTAGTGGCACCTTCTCAACAAGGTGTCACTATTGAACAAAGCATTCTCCCCAATGCACCATGTATAGAGTCTGCACCCCTCTTGAGCACTCTCAAGAGAGTGAAAGAAGTCAAATGGTTGGCACACACACTGAGAGCACATCTATTGAAACTCTCTCATCCATTCAGGGGGGATAGCCAATACTCATGCCTGAGTTCACTAATCTAATTTCTAAAATTTCTTCATCTTTTAATGAAGGTCTTGAATCTTCCTCTCAAGCCTTGCCAAAATTAAGCGACACAGTTCAAGAAACTGTGCTCACCACTCAGGCACAAAATTTAAATGGTGAGAGGCTACATGTTGAGGTAGACCTTGATGACACCACCACAAACACAGGGGTTCATCAATTTTTACTGAAGATCCTGTGCAAGTTACAAATGCACCTTCATGTGCACAACAGTCTTCACAGGCTGAAAGGTTTAAGGGTAATACTCTTGTGGAGGAGCTACTCAAATCCTCTCTAATTCAATTAGAGGTTTCTCATGCAGAAACAACTCCTCTCACAACCCTAGCTGAAATTGCTCTGTCAATTGAAGCTAGGAGTTCAATTTCCAATGATCCAACTATTGGGGACGCAAGTACTCAAGCACATTTAAGTTCCAGTTCCTTGCAAGAGGAACAAGGGATTGAGGCCATGGTACATGACAATAACTTGGTCAACTTCCCTCAAATTCAAATGAAGGTTCACTCTACTAGTGTAACTGCTGCGAATGACTTCAACTTATTCCTCCATTGCCTGAACATATTAATCAACTTCATACGGACTTCTGTTAACGTCTTTTTCACTACAGCTACCAAGATCATTTTTTACATACTAAATCATCATTCTGAACTGATTCTAGTGGAATATAGTTTATTTGCAAGTCCTTTATACTGTGTTGAGTTATCCAAACAATTATTGTTAATTTAAACATTAAGCTTCAATCTTGCTTAATAATCTCCCCCTATTTGACTATTACACCTGGCAGTCAAATAACAATGGAGAAGCAACAGTTTGGAGGATAACTCAACTAACTCTAAAAGTAGATCTTCATTAAGCTTCCAACATTTGGCTTTGGACTTGGAAAATACTATCTTATACCTTATGTGTTGTGCAAGACATGCATGTACTATAACAAGACTAAGTCAAATTGACAACCCTAAGTAAGTTGTATTGTAATCTTAGTTTGCATTTTGTATTGTAACATTTAAAGTCTGTAAAAATGTTCAAGGGTAGACTAGAGTCTTTTTCAGTAAACAGTATCAAGCCAAAGAATTCTATCTGGAAGATGATCAAGAAGATCATGCCTTGGAAGAATTATGAAGAATTTGGAGTTGAATAAATCTGTTTTGAGAAAAATGTTCTAAGTCAAGATATCTACAAGTCACAAATTTAGTGTTATAGAGAAGTCATTCGAGAACTCCAGAATGACATATAGAGAAGTCAGGAAAGCTACTAGAGAACTCAGAGATATCGACAAGCCAAATTGAAGGCATGAAGATTGGAGATATCGACAAGTCATTTCTTCACTAGAGAACTCTAGAGATATCGATAAGTCAAAATATCACTAGAGAGCTCTGAGATATCGACAAGTCAAAATATCACTAAAGATCTCAGAGATATCGATAAGTCTATTTGTCACTAGAGAACTCAAAGATATCGATAAGCCAAAGTGAAGACATGAAGATGAGAGATCTTAACAAGCTAAATTCTCTTATAGAGAACTCAAAGACCTTTACAAGTCAAAACAACTATAGAGTAATGAGAGACCTCGATAAGCCATTATACTTATCGAGATGTCAAGTTCTCTATATACCAAACTGGAGATCTCGAGGTAAAACTAAAAGTACAAAGTGCATACCAGTTCAATATCCAAGATTATCAATCAAGAAACAATCCAATCAGTTGGATTGACAAGTCTACAAAAAGTAGCTTGAAAAGTACAAGATCAAAGGCCAAGATTAACTGGAAAAGTAAAGTCACAGGTGTGCAAGATTAGCAAAGATACATTAAGCTAGAAATAGAAAGATTTCAATATCCAAAAATAGGGTTTAGTACATGTTATCACATACTGTGTAATATCCAGTGTTTACAGTTTTATAAAGTAAACACTGGTTGCTTTGTTTTAGTTGTAACAAATAGATCTGAAATTTCTTGTAACTCTCAAGAGAGAAGCTGAGTTCTTAACATAACAAGAACTCAGAAATTTGTAGAAAAATACATACTTGATTTTAATATAAAATTAAGTGAAGTTTTGAAAAATAGTGTGTTCCTGTGCATGTTTTATTATTTCATTCAAACCAAATTATCTTTACAAGTTACATTTCTTATCTGTTTTGTTCACCAAGCTTAAGAAAAACAAAAAGTCACTAAAATTGTCTAAAACACATTCACCCCTCTATGTTGTATTCATTACCTAACAAGTGGTATCAGAGCAAAATCTGAAAGTAAACAGATTAAAGATCTTGGAAGAATGAACACACAAAAACTTAGCAGCATCAAAATCCCCACCTTTGACAGATCTAACCATACACTATGAAAAAACAAAATTGTGGCGCCCTCCAAACCCGGGTCAGAAGTTTGGGGTCCACACACATACCTTATTTATAACCTGCTTATAACAATACTAAAGATAATAATAATATGCAATGACCCTACTTACCAACTACCACAGATCGTAACAGGTTAAATTATGCACACAAGCCAAACACACTAATATATTACATACCGATTAAATCCCAACCATTCAAACTCGAACTGAATATTAAACATATTACAAACTTTTACAATTTACATTATTCCTAAAGAAGCCTACTAGCTCAGCTTCAACATCCTTAATCCCTAGCTCTCGCACTGGACTGGGGATCCTTGCTACCAACTGGTTCCTTTTTAACTGGAAAGAGTATAAACAACATCACACAAATGAGCTAACTAGCTCAGCAAGTCACAATGACAAAACTGAGAATAATGATCATCAAGCGAATATGGTTATGATATCAAGTGAACAATGGATTATGATTTAGAATTGGATACTATATTTTTATTTTAAAACCAAGGTTAGGCTGCTGATCAGTCACACACTAACCCCGAGCAAAGCACACAACGTTGCTCTAACTACTGGATCCAAGGCACACATTGGCCTAACTTGACCATTATATGGTCTAACCACGAATCTGGTCCACAATTTTATAAAAACAATCCAATTCTAACATAAAAACAAAATTAAACAATAATAAAAAATAATCAGAATAATTAACAACAGTGAGTGTTTAACAATGAAAGGGTTTCAACCCTTGTGTGGATCAACAAGGTACTTTCAAGGCTTGGATGTTGGGTAATGAAAGAATTGGATAACAAAGGAATCAATGTTTTAGGGTTTCAAGAATTTGGTCTTTCAAAGGATAAGATACCATGGGTTGAGTATATAATAATTCAGTTCAGTGTCTGGTATTTAGTCTGTATATATTTGTGGAGTAGTATCGTAGATTTGTGGTTCGTGTTTGGGTATACAATAATCAATGTCTTAGAAAGAATATGGTTCATGGCTCAAGAACAATAATTGAAATCAGGGTTTAGGTTTCTGTGCTTCAAAGCACTTGCAATGTCAACAAGACTATCAAGTACTACAATATCTCGAGAAAGTTCAGAACACTTGCTTGGTAATAGCTTACTATCCTGCACTCGCTTCCAATCACAATCGTCTTACTCCTCAACTACCTGTTTCTCTTTCCTACGTCTTGCCTCTTCTGCTCACATATGATAAGCATCTATCAATCATCAACTCACAGGATTCTATCCGACACAAACTTTTATCTACCCTTCGTTTCATCCAAATCCGATTAACGGATTGAAAGTTATGCAATAACCAAGTAAACATCGAATATATACACCGATAGTCAATCAACAAGTCACGTATAACACATAATACATCACGTAATCAATGACATATCATTTATAAAGAAGTCTCGGGTCATAAATATGCTTTCGGGTATTTAAAATGATTTTTAAAGTATTTTTCAGAATTAATACGGGTCGTTGGATCAATTTCGGGTTAATAAACAGGGCTCGGTTGGCCAATTCTGGCTCCGAAACAATTTTGTAATAATTATCGAGCCTTGGAAATAATTTAGAATAATATTTTAAAGCTCGAAACTATTTTTCGGAATTTTTAAATTATTTTTAAATAATTAAATCTAATTAAATAATTAATTAAATCAATTAATCAATTAATTTTCGAATTAATTGACCAACTAATCAATTAAAAATTAACTGAAATTAATTAACTAATTAATTCAGATTTATTTTTGAATAAAAAAATAATTTTTTGGAATTAAAATAAATGATTTTTAAAGTTTTAAAATAATTAAAACTATTTTCAAAAATCATTTTATAAAAATAAATCTTGTTTTTGAAAATATTTAAAACAGAAATCCTAATTCTGAAAGTTTTGTAAACAGAATTCATATTTTTAAAACTTATAGAAAATACAGGGACTGATTTGTAAGGTTGATCAAACTACAGGAAACCATCTACACCTCTCCAGAAACCTATTTATGCAATCAAATCGTCCTAACGATTAACAAAATGGCCGCAAAACCAACGGGAAAAACCCGTCACCGTCGTGGCTTCAGTTTTCCGATGAGCCTCCTCCAGGAATCGTTTGTTGATTCCAAATACACCATTCAATTCGTTATTAAACGATCTATCTAATCACACCAACAATTTTAGCAGATAACCCCTAAACAAGAAACGCCTAAATTCAATTAAAAATATTCATACGAATATAATCCCTAATTTCTTTAATCAGAGAATCAAACCTAAAATTGAACATGTTATTGAACTCCAAATCGATCATATGACATACCAAAATGATCAGGAAGAAAATATCTACATCATGCAAGCATCAAATCATCCAAACAATACCTCGAACAAAAATTCACACTTTTAATTCTTAATAATTCGAATATAAAATAGTTTATAAGAAAATAACCTTTGATTCTGGGTTGAAATTGATGGCTGAATCAGATAGGAAATTTTTCAGGCTTCGATTCGAGTATATGCACGCCTTAATCCGATATCGGTAACGCCTCCGAATTTGTGTTTGATTACGAAGAACAATTTCTAATTATAGTATTTTCTCTGTAAAAACTCTGTAAATACTGTTTGCAAATGGTTTCTGATACGAAATAAAATACGGTAAAAGGCTATTTATATTTACGGAAAATTAGTATCCCGTTGGATCATTCCGGATATAAAACGGTTCGTTTATTTATAAAAACTGATCCAAACGGTATCGGTTTTCGGGATAATTATCCAAATCAGTACAATTTATACTGCGGTCTTGGTCTCAGCGCCTGGTTACACGTATTATGAAGTGATAATTGTGATAGTTTAATAAAAAGCTCTCGTTTATCGAAAATACGGGTTTTATTGATTTACCGAAATGAATATTGTATCGAAAATGTTGCGCCGGGACCCGCGCAGGACAAACCGTACGCCGGATCGAAAAAGTCGAAACATGGAAAATGCACGGAATATTACAATTAGGTTAGGAAGGAGTTCTCGGAAGAGTTTCGGGTTCCAAAAACGTAACAACGGTAGACGTCAGTTGGTTCCCGTTTTTATAAAATAGATTTTAAATAACCGGAAAAAAGATTTTAGAAATTTCATATGATTCTTATAAATCCATAAACCATCATAAAAATAATTAGGAAGATATGACAATTATCTATATTTTATTTTGGACATATAAAAATTAAAATACTCAATTAATATTATTTTTGAATATCCAGGTACAAATAACACTTAACAATTAACTCACAGAATAGATACTGAACACACATAATAATTATTTAATAGCAAAAATAATTACACGATATATCCCGGATATTACAAAAATGCTGCTGTTTATCAGGATGGCCAATCCACTATACATTCAGATCCTCAAAAATGGCCCTTTCACTCCCATGGTAAGAGTTGAAGAATCTACAGATGGAGACATGGTCATTCCAGCACATTATACTCCTAAAGATCCTTCAGAGTACACTAAGCCAGTGTCACAACCGGTATATTCTCAGTTGAATTATGTGTATATATGTTTATATATATATATATCAAAATCAAGTCAAGTATGTGCTTGTATGAGTCATAAGGGTCATATTATGTGAGTTGTAAATTAAATATTTATTTGGAAAATTTTTTGAGAAAAGAAATGCCTTTGTTTGAGTAATTTGTGGTATATTATTAAAGATATTACTTTATGAAAATTCTTTATATAAAAACTTGTTTCCTTTAAATTTTTGAAAGTGATCTCAAAAAGTTTCTAAAATCCTAAACTATTTTATGGTACGACTTTTGTGATTTATAGATTTATATTTTTATTTATAAAATTCTTTCTCTAAAATAATATTTGATTAATTAGATTAATAATTTACCATTTACCATGATAATCTTGCATGCAAAAATCCACTCAATTGAAGGGAAGGGTATTGTTGTCAAATCCAACCCCACTAACTTAACTTTAGCTAGTCAATTCCTAAGTTTCCCTTGCATGCAAACCTTATTAGTTCTAGAAGAGGGATAAAAAGGTAAATTCTTATTCGACTATCATCAAACCACCACCATATCATCACCTTGTGTCATTTCACCACTTACACACATCATCTCAACCTCTTCCCTCCTCTTTTCTCTCTCTCGGCCGAAGCCAGGCCCCCCTTGTTCATTTTCTTTCTTTTTTTCTTCAAAAATTCTTACAAGAAATCATCCTCTAAGTTTTGATCACTTGTTTAGTAAGTTAAATATTAAGTGCACTACTTGCTTTAAGCTTGTATGTTGAGTTTTGAGTAAGCCTAATGTTGAAAACCTTGATTCTTATGAGTTTAAGGTTCAAAACAAAGGCAAAGCATCAAGAGTGGAAATGATTAATGGTTGAGGGACTTCCTTGCCATTTTGTATGATCATTGCACTCATTTCCATTCGTAAATGACTCTTTAAGAGCCGAATGGAGTATAGTTTTGAGTTCTTTATTTATGATTAAATGCTATGTGAAGAAGTCTTGATTGCATGTTGCTATAAAGCTAAACTTCTGATGGATCATGATCTTTAAAACCCTTTCATTTCATGAAATACTTGGGATATTGTATGTTAAATGATTGCTTGTTAAATTTACACTCAAAATCTTAGAGTACTAGGAGTGCATGTTAAAAACTAGACTATATACTTAATTATGGCCTTAAATTCGATTATATGCCCTTGGTTATAACTTGATTTGCTAAAAAATGAGTATACTTTTCTTGACAAGATCTTTATTATGACAAGTTATAGTTTGTATAGTGGGTTAATGAGTATATTCAATTGGTATTGTGTTTGCATGTTGTTATAGATATTCGTTTTGTGCATGAGTACTCGAAAATGTGATTTAAGTGTTAGTCTTGCTACTTTATTTGTATAATTTGGTCATGGTGCATTAGGGCATGAATGATCTCCACCAAGTGTTAGTGGGTTAGATGAGAGTATTAGGATAGTAATTATGCTTGGTTAAAGATTGGGTTCATGGTTTATAAGTGGGAGTTAAGGTGGAAGGGTTAGTATAAGGTTTATCTTTTTTCAGAATTTTGCACTAGTTTGTAGGAGAGCTTTGAATGGGCATTTGTTGGGATTTTGGCGGCCCAAGCCACCAGAAGTTAGGACTTGACCTATAGTTGATCCCAGAAGCTTTAAATGTAAGAAATCAACTCATTTAGTTAGATGCACAAGTCGAATCATGACTTCTGGTCATAATAGAGACAGTTTGAGTGAGGAGCACTTATAAGCTTAGAAAGTGGTGTCATTGGTAGGCCATCATTAGGCCATTCTTAGCATTGATACTAGGGAGTTTTTGGGAGATTTTGCAAGATATAGTTCGAAGGTTCAGAGTTAAAAGAGTATAAAGTGAGTTTAAATCAGGGCAGTTTGAGTGTCACTAGGACAGGGAAGAGCCATATTTGAGAATAGGCCCTAGGAGGCCTAGGTTGAGCCTTGGTGTCATTACAAGTGCAAAAGTTATATTTAGAACCTGAGATTCCATTGTAGTAATATAAGTGTCAAATCTTGATTAGAAGAGAGATCATTATCACTTAGTACCATTCGGTGTCACCTAATAGTTGCACTGAGGAACACATTGTCCTTGCACTTTGATTTCACATTCTTAGAAGTGAGGCCTGAGTTGACCATTGAGTCTAGTTGTTAGTAAGAGGTCAGAAGAAGGTTAGGCCATAGGTGTGGCTAAGTGAAATGGAGTTTGGCTAGTAAAGGCACTTCAAAACTTGGAGAGCTAGTTGGGTTGCACTAGACTAGTCGAGCACTTCGAGTCATTGTGTTGGTGGGGTGAGATCATTCGATACTTATTAGTGCACTATGTTTAAATAATATATTATGTGATTAAATGTGTTATGTGCTCCTAAATGATTACTTGGGACATGGTGCTATTATGTGTATACTAGGAGTTGAACGTGTAAGTAGTCCTACGTGCCACTATGATTTGAATTTTCTAACTAGGATGGAGATTTTGTGAGAGTGTATCTTGATGAGGTCTAATATTTTGTGTAGTCTCAGGAGAAGATAGTAGGCTTGCCTCAAATTCGAGTAGTGCTCCCGAGAGTTAGTCTAGTCTTCTTAAGGCAAGTTTTTTTGCCCTCACTTGTCGTTCTAGTGATGATTTCCTTAAATTATATATTGCAAGTGTCCTTTGACCATCTCGAGATATATATTGGGAAGTATTCTGAACTATTAAGATGTGTTGCAAGTATTCCGAACCACTCCTTTGATTTATGATAGCATGCTCGTATAATGTTCAGTAATAATTCTGTCACCATGATTCATCATTACAAATACTCTGATTTTAGATTGAGATATTGCAAATGCTATGTCATGCTTACGACTATTGGACTTGCTTTAAGTCTATGTATGCGCTTATAAAATCTTACCCTTATCACTAGTTTGTTCCAATTCGACCTAATACCTACCTTTGACTTAAACCGAATGTCTTAGCCATTTCGAGATACCCTTATAAACTAAAATACTTCAATTTCCTTGATTGTGTAATCTCTCTTGATTAACCGCTATTCCTTTTCACTCTCACACCTCTAAGTTACTAACACTTTACATAAATCCTTATAATCATACCCAATCTTTATCACTAGATATATGCCATATATAACCCTCAAAATTTGAGATCTCAATCTTGTCGAATAACATTATGATTCTTTTTCAATACTTTCTTTCTTGGTTGTCAAACCATTGTTGTCCATCTTTGAAAACCCTGCTAGTGAGAAGTCACATAATTTTGATAAGAGTTTCATAACTCGAATCCTTGATTGATGATTTAAACCCCTTTGTTTAGATCTTTGTAAAGTTCTCCTTGGTATCAGTTTTATAAAAGATAATTGCTCTTTAAATAAAGGAATATTTTCTTGAGATTGGTGAATTGGACTAAGACGCAAATCCCTTTCAAACTTATTATATTAGGCTTAAAAGATGCCTAGAGATCCCATTAAATTTTTAGAACCCAGCGAGGTTCGGTATTACTTCGCGGTTGATCACCGGCTGTATTCCGTAGCGTCATAAAATGATTTTGAACAATGATTTGGTTACAAATGTTTTGACTTGAATAATGATGCCATACACCTTAATTTCCAGTTATAAATTGCTATGATGTTAAATTATGTCTTATGATATACCTTGCTGAGCATTTGGCTCACTTCTTACTTTTCATTCATAATATTTCAGCTAGCAAGTATGGTTAGATTCAAGCAGACCGCTCGTAAGTCTACCATGGAGATGCTGAGGCTTATGTGAGAGCTCAGGTAGTTTAGTTGGCATTTATGTGAGGACCGGTAGCTTTATATATATATAAGTTGTAATAGTTGTAGTGTTGGACTGTTGAAACACTGAACCTTTGCGATCTTGGATTATGTTGTTAACAGTCGTTTGTAATAACTTTATATTGTTAGTTATATTTTGTTAGTTTATTTTGGGGCTGTGACAGGTTTTGCTATTAGAGCTAAGGTTTAGAGTCCCTAAACAGTCCACATAGGTTTTAGGATATATATATAGGAAATACGAGAGTGTAAGTAAATATTATTCGAGTAAGTCCTTTGTATTTTCCTTCGTATATATTATTTCTCAGCAAAGGATGCATTCTTCTTCGTCCTCGGTGCCATCTGACACTATAGCATTGTCCGTGTACTCTGACTTGAGGCTCCAGTTTGATAGGCTCCAAGGGAAGTACGACCGACTTATGGAGCAACTGGATGTAGCTTTTTAGGATGATACTCGGCTTAAGGAGGAACCTAAGGCACAGTTGATTGCGAGACTCGATTCCTTGACGCAGTTTGTTAATACTAAGCTCGGGGAGATGCCAGCACACCATGACCGCAGTAGCCAGTACACCATCCAGATGGTAGTAGATGAACTTCAGGACATTGTGAAGGTACTTCAGGGAGAGCAGTGGGAAGAGATTCCGATAGCTCGAGATGTTAACGAAGAGACCTAGGCAGATGACTGGTAGGCTGAATTAGGAGCCAGACTTCCTATTCCCTTTCCAGTTGGCTATCCTTTATGTCGATTGTATTTCCCAAACTATGTAGTTTCTCTATTTCCTTTCAGAACTATGATGTCGTTGACCTTTAAAAATTCGAACTTTATTTGCTTGCGTTGTAAGATAAACCTTGTTTTTATAATTAATATGCAATCATTTCATTTCATTATCGTTTCGTTATCGTTTCATTTCGGCTTTGCTTTCATTTTTAGAACTGTGTAATATCCCATATTTTCAAATATTATTATTATAATTATTTGGAATTATTTATGTAATTTTATATGAATTTTAGTGAATTATCTGGTAATTGGAGTTGATGCTTTAAATGTTTATATATGATATTCTTTGAGTATGTTAATTTTTATAGATCCAGAATAAAATATAGATAATTATGGTATTTTCTGGTAATTTTTGGATTGTTATATGATTTTATAATGATTTATGTATTATTAATTATTTTCTGAATAATTACAAAATTATTTTATAAAGCCGGGAATCGTCCGACTTCAACTATTTTTGAGTTTTTACAGCCCAAAACTCTTTCGAAAACTCCTTCCTAACTTAATATGGTAATTCCGGACATTTTCCGTGTTTTGACTTTTTCGATCCGGATTACGGTTTGACCCGTGCACGGCCCGGCGCGAGATTTTCGATACGATAGTTATTTTGATAAATCAATAAAACCCGAATTCTCGAGAGACGGGATATTTTACATTATTTTAGTATAAAGTGTTTTATAAGAAGCCCGATTTTGATGATTATCCAAAATTGATACCAAATTATATCGTTATATAGTTACTTAGCGGCTAAGTAACCTATTTTCGGTTCCAATATGATCCAATGAGATACTTGTTACGTGTTTAAGAAGCATTTATATGAATCGATCCGTAATTTGGATGTGTGTTTATTTGCATTATTCGTTTTATCTCGTTTTATGTGTGCTAAATGTATTTTATGTGTTTTCGGGACTTTCTTTTTATTTAGGAATCGTCCCCGTTTTCAAAAATCAACGGACCGGGACCCATCAGGACGTCAAAGCCCTCAAAATTCACGTTTTTAATTTTAGAAAGTTATTCGTATTTCAAATACCTCGTATTTTTATATTTTTGAATTATTCGCAATATTTGGGAAATTTTGATACAAATTTTATATTTTATCGCTTTTAAAATTATTCCCCGTAATAATTATTTTCGGGCTTAATTATTTTAATTATGGGAATAAAACACCCTTAATTAATTTTAGGGGTATTTATTTTCCAAAAATATAAATAGCCTAAATGATTATTAAATTTCTTTTTATTTTAATTAAAAACAAAAGCTCAAGAACACCATTCTGGGGGTGTGATTTTGTTCATCATCTTTATCATCAGATTTTGGGAGATTTAACAAACCGTTTTCGACGATTCTTAGACCAAATCAAAGCCAGTGATTCAAGGAATCTTTTGGTACCAAGAACTCGACCTAAGGTCCATTATTTTGTAATTTCATTTTTCTTCATAATGAACTCGAATTGGGTTTGTGATTTTGGATGAATTTTGGGTGTTTATGCTGTTAAGTAATAGTTTCAAAATGATTCCAGGGATCGATTTAGATAGTCTTTGTTGATGTTTTAGTCTGGAAATGAATAAGACGAGTTTTAGTTTTAAATCCGTTTTTGTTTTTGATTTTCTGTGATATTCTTATTTTGATTGTGAGGTTTGATTACATGTGTAGTTTGTAATCGTTCTTGGCTTTATTTTGACACTGGAATCATCGTATTTGGTTAAGGATTAAGCCATTTGAGTTCTTGGCTGGAAAGCTTCGAGCTTTTACCGGATTTTTAGTTTGTTTTGTCGGAATTGATGCGTTAGGCATCGTCTGTTGTTGTCGTTTTTGTTTCTGAGTTTCTGAGTTCAAATAGAACGAAACCCAGCTGAGAAACGAGGACGAGGGAGTTGTTTTGATGGTGTTTAGAGCTCGCCGGAGTCCGGCAGAGCCCACCGGATTCTGGGTTCAATCCCAGTTTCCGGCCGGCTTGGACCCGACCCGGCAGCATTCTTCAGGACCCGTTTTGGTTTTAAATCGACCCGGTTTTAATCTTTTCTTCCCCAATTCTGTTTTCCATAATGTGTTTCTGAAATTCTGATTTAAAAGTAATTCAAAAATCCTATTTTTAATTTCTAAAAAATCATTTTTATTTTGAAAATCATTATTTTAATTCTGAAAATTTATTTTTAATTCAAAAATAAATCCAAATTATTTAATTAATTAATTTTAGTTGATAATTAATTATTTAATTAGTCAATTAATTTAAATATTAATTGATTAATTAATTTAATTAGTTGATAATTAATTTTAATTGATAATTTAATTAGATTTAATTATTTATTTTGATTTAAAAATTCCAAAAAATAGTTTCGAGCTTTAAAATATTATTTTAAAATTATTTTCAAGGATCGATAATTCTTATAAAATTATTTTCAGGTGTTCGAGCCCTATTATTTAATTATTGAATGATTCGGAGACCCGTTTTAATTCCGAAAAATGTTCAAAAATTCATATTAAATCAACCGTTCGTCCGTTTAATACGAAACGAACGCGTACAGACTCAAAAAATATTCCGCTTTCATTAAAAATACGTTCGAGACCTAAATTCTTTTGTTTCAAAAGGTCACTTATTTTACGAATCATTCCGAGTCAATTTTTTATCGATAAATCATATTTTTGACCCGATTTCAGTTTTAAACGTACCAAGTCGAACCTTTTGACGAACCGAGTCATATGAGATATGAATTATGTGATACATGAGTTATGTGATTATGTGTGTATGTAGATGAAGAGCCCTGTGATTGTCTGTTATATTTATGTATGGGCTATCGTATTGGTAGACGATAGACTTTTGACGCGCAGTTCGTCGAGTGATTATCGATTAGACGATTAAAGCTATATCTTTTGATTATAGATACGGATCGTTCGAGCAATCAGGACCAGATGAAGTGGATAAAGGCTAGAGTTGAATAGTATGGAATATTGAGGTTGCAACACTGCATGGGCAGCAGGCCAAATGATTAGTAAAATAAAGACGGTGATGTTTTGAGACAGAATGTTAGAATAGATGCGTCTTTACGAGTGTGACTAACTACTAAATTCTAAAGGCAAGTATCCCCATCATCACTTATTGTTCAAGTGATATTTATTTTAAATCTTTTCATTCAAGTATTGCTTTCCCTATTCAATTTGTAATAGATAAATGTTTTACATATCGCTGAATTAAATGATTCTGTTTATGCAAGTATTCTTCTGATATTCTATATTCAGAATAGCTAAGTGATTTTACTTATCAAATTACTGGATTTATAAATGTTTTGGATTTTGAGAAAGATGATTTTTTTGCGAGTATTCCTGCCCAAGTGAATGGGGGAATAAAATTGTTTAGGATATCGAATGATTCGGCTCCTTTTTTAATAAAAAGGTTTTTAAGATTGGAATGGTTACTGGTTACAACGTAGGTGATCGAGATATCGGTCCAGCTGTAATATCTTTCAAGGCTTGTTATGCCTTTTCTGGCGCCCTATAGGTACCTTATGGTTGCGGGATACGGGTAGTACCTATATTTACGGTATGGATGCGGGATACCGGTGTTGTTTCGTGACTGATCATCGGGAACAACATGAAATATTATTGGTTCCAATCTAAAATATGGTTTTCTAAATTTTTTTGATAATCATAGAACAAATGATTTATCAACTGATTCTGTTTTGGATTAAAAGTCAATTGCGGTTTTGATTCTGATTTATACTGATACTTACGTTGTTGTTAAATATCAAAGGTGGTATTAGTATAGATGATTGATGTTGACTTCAGTATGGGATGTTGTGAGCATCAAAGTTCGTATTGATATCTAATTTGATATGACAACAAAATAAGTATTAATATCAAGAGTTCGATTTTGAGTAAAGTTTATAATTCAATCCATAATCATTGTTTCTTGTTATTGTGGTTTACGATATTTCCGTAAACACTGTTTTACGAGTTTTATTCTCGTCAAGATTCAAAGTATTGCTGAAGCATTTTGCTCAAAAGTATCAAAATGGTTTTGAATACAATTAAGGAATCAATTATGGGATTCCTCAACTAAAATTTTATGATTAGCAATTATGATTTTTAAATGTTCTGCGCTGATGCAAATGTCGGTTTTATATCAAAACGACCCTATATTCGCTATAATGATCTTGCTGAGCATTTCTTTCGCTCATACTTGCCTGTTTTTAAATTTAACCTCCAATGAGGATTAGCTTGCTGTTTAGCCGCGTAATTTGAGGAAGCAAAGATGAAGCTTTGGAAGATGGTTGGTCCAGGGTTTGTGGACTAGTGTAAGTTTTATTGTATAAAGTTGTTTATATTATATTATAGTTGTATATTTTAATTGGGCCTAGTATACTTCTTTTCGAAGTTATACTAGGGGGTTTGGCTTTGAGATTGAGAATTGTTGAAAAGAGTTTCAAAAAAAAGTGAAAAATTTATTTGTGGAATTTGGATATCTTGTTTCTAGAACTATAACCTTAAAAGATCTTGGATTAGTTTGGGGTCATAAATGATAAATATCTTCCGCTGGCATTTGTTTATTAATTAAACAGGTTAATTTGGATTGAAGTTTTATAGTGACGACCAAATCCTCTGACCCCGGATTTGGGGGCG
This sequence comes from Apium graveolens, assembly GCF_009905375.1. Classification (NCBI taxonomy): domain Eukaryota; kingdom Viridiplantae; phylum Streptophyta; class Magnoliopsida; order Apiales; family Apiaceae; genus Apium; species Apium graveolens. The sequence goes on from NC_133656.1 coordinate 78,752,567, forward strand.
TTATAAATTGTATATCACCTCATTTGCTAATAATTGAAATCCGAATGCATGTGACGCACTTGATTTCGTAGCACTTTGGCTTTGAAATGATTTCCATAGTCCTAATTATTTTGTTAAACCTGTTATTTCAGAATCATGCTGGTGATTATCACAATTGTTCCAAGCTTACTTATGCACTTCCGTTGTCCAAATTTTACCTATCTTTTTCTGCTTTCCTGCTTGTAATCATATATAACTTTGTTAAAATCTAAAATCATGTGATCAAATTTACCATGTGATAATCTAGCTTTGAAATATATGTCATAATCATACCTGCTTGTTACCAATTTTGTTTTCGGAAATATGCCTCCTAAAAAGATAAAGAAAACCAGTACTGCTTCTGCAACCAACCCCAATATCCTTCAAATATTGGAAACTCTGCAACAAAAAACTAATGCAATTGCTCAGCAACAACAAACCCTTCAACAATAATTCCAACAACAATAATTTCAAAACCAAGAGAATCATGATCAACACCAACATCTACCAGATCCCCAGAGCCACCTCAATAAATTGTGACTTTCAAAACTTTCCAGAATATGAACCCTCCTGCTTTTCATGATACCACTGATCCAGTAGTAGCCAACACTTGTATAAGAGAAATGGAAAGGTCTTTTGAATTGGTTCGATTAGGGGAAGAACAGAAGACTGCGTATGTCGTGTATTTCTTAAAAGGGGAAGCAATTTATTGGTGGGACTCAGTCAAAGCTTTCGAAGAAGTTCAACCGGTTACTTGGACTAGGTTCAAGGAGTTATTTTTGGAAAAATATTACCCTCAGTTTATGCAGAAACAGATGGAGATGAAATTCATGGAATTAAAACAGGGAAGTATGACCTTCTTGGAATATGAGAAGAAGTTTACAGAATTGTCAAGATTTGTGACTAAGTATGTGAATTCTGATGAAGAAAAGGCTCAGGGGTTTCAACAATGGCTCAAATATTGGATTCGAGATAGAGTGTCGATGTTTGAGATTGGTACCTACGCTGGGGTAGTTCAGAAGGTAGCATTGATTGAAAGTAATGGAGCACAATCCAGAAAGGAAAGAGATATTAAGAAGAGGAAAGTTGTTCATCATAAGGAGAGGTCAGAATCAGGGTACCGGCAAGATATAAGTGTGAAGAGAATTGGATTCCAGAAAGGGTGGAATGCACAGAATAAAGGGAAAGTGAACAAGAGACAAGACAATAAAGGAAGCCATTAGCAGAATCAGGGTCAAGCGAATGATGACAAACAACCAAGGGCCGGATGTAGGTATTGTGAGAATAAGCATTCGAGAATTTGTAACAAGCTCATCATGACATGTTATTAATGTATTCAGAAGGGACATTTGGCCAATGAGTGTATGGTACAGAAACCTGGAGTAACATGCTACAAGTGCGGAAAAGTTGGACATATCGCCAAGGAGTGCATGTCAACCTGATTAATCAAAAGTATGATGAATATAGCAAGCACTAGCATTGCAGCACCACCAGAAATGTTGGCATTACCTCCACCACCTACAGTGACTCCACAAGCATCATCAAGGACTTTAATCTGAAGATAAAGGATGTTGTTCAGAATTTTGAGGTGATAGCAGGTAAGCTTTTGATAAATCATGTTGAAGATAAAGTATTGATTGATTCAGGAGCTACAAAGTCTTTTATATCAGAAACTTTTGCTAATAGACTAAACTGTGATAAGAAGAATATGAGTGAAGCGATGAACATAGTAATTTCCAATCAAGAAAAGATACGTGTGAGTCAATTTTTCCCTCAATGTGAGATTGACATCTCTGGGCATAAGTTTTCGGTCGACTTGATACTCAAGTTAGGGGAGTTTGACATAATATTAGGAATGGATTTGTTATGAAAGAATAATGCTCAGATAGATTATAGATCTAAGACGGTCTATCTTCGAGCAAAGAAAGAGAGTAAAGTGATATTTAAGGGCTAGAAGCAAGAGCAGTTATTTCTCACCACTATTCAAGCCAACAAGCTACTTAGGAAATGATATGAAGCATATTTAGCCTATGTAGTAGATTCAGAGAAGGAAGTTCCTAGCATGGAGGAGATTTCAGTAGTCAAAGAGTTCCCCGATGTGTTTCCGTAGGAATTACCAGGACTACTGCCAGATCAACAGATTGAGTTTGAGATTAATCTTGCCCCAGGCACTGAACCCGTTTCGAAGGCACCTTATAGAATGGCACCAGCAGAGATGAAGGAGTTAGCGAGTTAGATACAAGAACTTTTGGATAAAGGAGTCATAAGGCCAAGTACGTCGCCATGGGGAGCGCCAGTTCTTTTCGTAAAGAAGAAAGACGGAAGCATGAGACTCCGTATCAATTAACGGGAGTTGAACAAAATGACGATTAAGAATCGATATCCGTTGCCAAGAATAGATGTTTTATTTGACCAACTGAAAGGAGCAAAGTGTTTTTCGAAGATTGATTTAAGGTCGGGATACCACCAATTAAAGATTAAACCAGAAGACATCCCGAAGACGGTATTTCGGACGAGATATGAACATTATGAGTTTTTAGTAATGCCTTTCGGATTAACAAATTCCCCTACAGCTTTTATGGACTTAATGAATCGAGTTTTCAAGAAATACTTGGACCAGTTTATTTTGGTATTCATTGATGATATTCTAATATATTTGAAGACGGGAGAAGAGCACGAGCAACACTTGTGGATAGTTTTGGAGATTCTTAAACAAGAGAAGTTGTATGAAAATTTCTCAACCTGTGAGTTTTGGTTAAAAGAAGTTAAATTTTTAGGGCATATAATTGGAAGCGAAGGAATTAGGGTGGACCCCTCAAAGATTGAAGCGATTATGAGTTGGGAGAGACCAAAGACTTCTACAGAAGTAAGAAGTTTTCTAGGATTGGCTGGATACTACAGAAGGTTCGTAAAGGATTTCTCAAAGATCGCTACGCCGTTGACCAAGTTGACAAGAAAGAATCATAAGTTTGAATGGAATATGGAATGTGAAGGAAGCTTTCAAGAATTAAAACATAAATTGGTTACCGCGCCAGTATTGGTACTACCCAACGAAAAAGGAGATTTTGTGATATATAGAGATGCTTCACATAAAGGACTAGGCTGTGTGCTAATGCAACACAATAAGGTGATTGCATATGCATCACGACAGCTTAAATCTCATGAATTGAAATACACAACCCAAGATCTGGAATTGGCAGCCATAGTGTTCGCACTCAAGATATAGAGACATTACCTGCACGGGGAGAAGTGTGAAATCTTCACGGATCATAAAAGCCTGAAGTATATATTCACCCAGAAGGAACTCAACATGAGACAACGGAGATGGTTGGAGATAATCAAGGATTATGACGGTTCGATACATTACCATCCAGGAAAGGCGAATGTGGTAGCCGATGCCTTGAGTAGAAAGGAAAGGTTAAATACGATAACCATGCCAAGGGAATTATCTGAGGAGATTGAAAGATTTGAGTTAGAACTCTGTGTTTACGGGACGTCGAAAGAGATTTGTCACGTCATGATTTTTAGCCAGAACTATTGTAGAAGATAAAAAAAATTCAAGAACAAGTGATGAGTCGAGAGAATAATCAATTAACGGGGGAAGAGATATGTACGAAAAAGGATGAGCAAGGAATATTAAGATTTGCATCAAGGATTTGGATCCCTCAAGCAACTGAATTGAAGAACGAGGTACTACACGAAGCACACAACTCGAAATTTTTGATTCACCCGGGGAGCACAAAGATGTACCAAGATTTGAAAAAGAAATTTTGGTGGCCAAACATGAAAAGAGAAATTGTAGAATGGGTCTTTAAATGTTATATTTGTCAAAGAGTAAAAGCGGAACATCAAACACTGAGTGGGTTGATTCAGCCACTGAAGATTCCTGAGCGGAAATGAGAAAATATTTCCATGAACTTCATAGTAGGATTGCCTCAAAAAAATCCGGACACGACGCCATATGGGTTATAATTGATCGCCTTACGAAATTGGCACATTTCTTACCCATCAACGAGAAGACTTCATTGGATATGTTGGTTCATATGTACGTGCATGAAATTGTGTTACGACATGGCGTACCGGTATCGATAATTTCAGATTGAGATCCATGATTCAATTCGAGATTTTGGAGACTATTTCAGGAAAGTTTGGGCACAAAGCTAAATATGAGCACCGCATATCATCCACAGACGGATGGTCAAAGTGAGCGAACTATACAAACAATTGAAGACATGTTGCGCAGCTGTTCAATCGATTTCGCTGGAAGTTGGGATGATCACTTACCACTCGTAGAGTTCTCATACAACAACAGTTACCACTCCAGCATCAGAATGCCTCCATATGAAGCTTTATACGGAAGAAAGTGCAGATCTCTGAGAAATTGGGACGAGGTAGGAGAAGGAAAAGTTCTCGGCCCTGAATTGGTTCAGCAAATGAAGGAAACAGTCGCCTTAATTCGGAAGAGACTAATTATTGCTCAAGACAGACAAAGGAAGTGCGCTGATCCTGCCCGAAAGGATGTGAGTTTCCAAGTGGGTGAAGCTGTATTTCTGATTGGGAAAAAGGAGAAATTGGCACCGCATTATATTGGTCCTTTTGAAATTCTAAATCAAGTAGAAAAATTAGCCTATGAGTTGGCTCTACCACCTCAATATCAGCATGTTCAAAATGTATTCCACGTGTATTTGCTCAAAAAGTATAATCCGGATGTTAATCATGTGATAAAGTATGAGCCGTTAGAAATTTAAAAAGATTTGTCTTACGTGGAGCAACCTGTCAAGATACTCGACTAGAAAGAGAGAAGTCTTAGAAATAAGTCAGTAAAAATGGTAAAAGTGCTTTGGAGGAATCCCAAGGTTCAAGAATCGACATGGGAGCTAGAGTCTGATATGCGTAATCAGTATCCTCACTTATTCTCCTAGATTCCGAGGACAGAATCCTTTAAGAGGGAGAGGATAATACAACCGGTATATTCTCAGTTGAATTATGTGTATATATGTTTATATATATATCAAAAGCAAGTCAATTATGTGCTTGTATGAGTCATCAGGGTCATATTTTGTGAGTTGTAAATTAAATAATTATTTGGAAAAAATTTTGAGAAAAGAAATGCCTTTATTTGAGTAATTTGTGGTATATTATTAAAGATATTAGTTTATGAAAATTCTTTATATAAAAACTTGTTTCCTTTAAATTTTTGAAAGTAATCTCAAAAAGTTTCTAAAATCCTAAACTATTTTATGGTACGACTTTTGTTATTTATAGATTTATATTTTTATTTATAAAATTATTTCTCTAAAATGATATTTGATTAATTAGATTAATAATTTTCCATTTACCATGATAACATTGCAGGCAAAAATCCACTCAATTGAAGGGAATGGTATTGTTATCAAATCCAACCCCACTAACTTAACTTTAGCTAGTCAATTCCTAAGTTGCCCTTGCATGCAAACCTTGTTAGTTCTAGAAGAGGGATAAAAATGTAAATTCTTATTCCACTATAATCAAACCACCACCATATCATCACTTTGTGTCATTTCACCACTTACACACACCATCTCACCCTCCTCCCTCCTCTTTTCTCTCTCTCTCTCTCTCGGCCGAAGTCAAGCCCCCTGTTCATTTTCTTTCATCTTTTCTTCAAACATTCTTGCAAGAAATCATCCTCAAAGCTTTGATCACTTGTTTAGTAAGTTAAATATTAAGTGCACTACTTGGTTTAAGCTTGCATGTTGAGTTTTGAGTAAGCCTAATGTTGAAAACCTTGATTCTTATGAGTTTAAGGTTCAAAACAAAGGCAAAGCATCAAGAATGGAAATGATTAATGGTTGAGGGACTTTCTTGCCATTTTGTATGATCATTTCACTCCTTTTCATTCGGCAATGACTCTTTAAGAGCCGAATGGAGTAGAGTTTTGTGTTCTTTTTTTGTGATTAAATGCTATGTGAAGAAGTCTTGATTGCATGTTGCTATAAAGCTAAACTTTTGGTGGATCATGATCTTTAAAACCCTTGAATGTCATGAAATACTTGGGATATAGTATGTTAAATGATTGCATATTGAATTTACACTCAAAACCTTAGAGTACTAGGAGGGCATGTTAAAAACTAGACTATATACTTGATTGTGGCCTTAAATTCGATTATATGCCCTTGGTTATAACTTGATTTGCTAAAAAATGTGTATACTTTTCTTGAAAAGTGCTTTATTATAACAATATATATTTTGTACAGTGGGTTAATGAGTATATTCAATTGGTATTGCGTTTGCATGTTGTTATAGATATTCATTTTGTGCATGAGTACTCGAAAATGTGATTTAAGTGTTAGACTTGCTACTTTATTTGTATAATTTGGTCATGGTACATTAGGGTATGAATGATCTCCACCAAGTGTTAGTGCGTTAGATGAGAGTATTAGGATAGTAATTATGCTTGGTTAAATATTGGGTTCATGGTTTATAAGTGGGAGTTAAGGTGGAAGGGTTAGTATAAGGTTTGTCTTTTTCCAGAATTTTGCACTAGTTTGTAGGAGAGTTTTGAATGGGAATTTGTTGGGAATTTGGAGGCCCAAGCCACCAGAAGTTAGGAACTGACCTATAGTTGATCCCAGAAGCTTTAAATGTAATAAATCAACTCATTTAGTTAGGTGCACAAGTCGAATCATGACTTCTGGTCAGAACAAAGACAGTTTAAGTTAGGAGCACCTTTAAGCTTAGAAAGTGGTGTCATTTGTAGGATCTCATTAGGCCCTGCTTAGAATTAATTCTAGGGATTTTGGGGAAGGTTTTTCAAGCCATAGTTAGAAGGTTTAGAGTTAAAACAAAGAGTATAAAGTGAGTTCAAATCAGGGTAGTTTGAGTGTCACTAGGAGAGGGGAGAGTCATCTTTGAGAATAGGCCCAAGGAGGCCTAAGTTGAGCCTTGGTGTCATTCCAAGTGCAAAAGTTAGATTTAGGACTTAAGATTCCATTTTAGTAATTTGAGTGTCAAACCTTTAGTGTAATAGGAGAGGGGAGAGTCATCTGTGAGAATAGGCCCAAGGAGGCCTAAGTTGAGCCTATGTGTCATTCCAAGTGCAAAAGTTAGATTTAGAACCTGAGATTCCATTTTAGTAATTTGAGTGTCAAACCTTTAGTGTAAGGGGGATCATTGTCACTTAGTACCATTCGGTGTCACCTAATAGTTGCACTTATGAACACATTATCCTTGCACTTTGATTTTGCATTCTTTGAGGTGAGGCCTGAGTTGACCATTGAGTCTAATTGTTACTAAGAGGTCATAAGAAGGTTAGGCCATAGGTGTGGCTAAGTGAAATTGAGTTTTTCTAGTAAAGGCTCTTCAAAACTTGGAGAGCTAGTTGGGTTGCACTATACTAGTCGAGCACTTTGAGTCATTATGTTGGTGGGGTGAGATCATTCGATACTTGTTAGTGCACTATATTTAAATAATTTATTATGTGATTATGTGCATTATGTGCTCCTAAATGACTACTTAGGACATGATGCTATTATGTGTATACTAGGAGTCGAACGTGTAAGTAGGCCTAAGTGCCACTATGATTTGAATTTTCTAACTAGGATGAAGATTTTGTGAGAGTGTATCTTGATGAGGTCTAATATTTTGTGTAGGCTCAGGAGAAGATAGTAAGCTTGCCGTCAAAGTTGAGTAGTGCTCCCGGTTGCTTCCACGATCTAGACGAGAGTTAGTCTAGCCTTTTTAAGGCAAGTGTTTTTGCCCTCGCTTATCGTTCTAGTGATGTTTTCCTTAAATTATATATTGCAAGTGTTCTGAACCACTCCTTTGATTTATGATAGCATGCTCGTATAATGTTCAGTAATATTTCTGTCACCATGATTCATCGTTACAAATATTCTGATTTTGGATTGAGATATTGCAAATGATATGTCGTGCTTACGACTATTGGAATTGCTTCAATTCGACCTAATACCTACCTTTGACTTAAACCGAATATCTTGGCCATGTCGTGATACCCTTATAGACTAAAATACTTCAATTTCCTTGATTGTGTAATCTCTCTTGATTAACCGCTATTCCTTTTCACTCTCACACCTCTAAGTTATCAACACTTTACATAAATCCTTATAATCATACCCAATCTTTGTCACTAGATATATGCCATATATAACCCTCAAAATTTGAGATCTCTATCTTGTGGAATAACATTATGATTCTTTTTCAATACTTTCTTCCCTGGTTGTCAAACCATTGTTGTCCATCTTTGAAAACCCTGCTAGTGAGAAGTCACATAATTTTGATAAGAGTTTCATAACTCGAATCCTTGATTGATGATTTAAACCCTTTTGTTTAGATCTTTGTAAAGTTCTCCTTGGTATTAGTTTTATAAAAGATAATTGCTCTTTAAAGAAAGGAATATTTTCTTGAGATTGGTGAATTGGACTAAGACGCAAATCACTTTCAAACTTATTATATTAGGCTTCAAAGATGCCTAGGGATCCCATTAAATTATTTAGAACCCAGCGAGGTTCCGTATTACTTCGCGGCTGATCACCGGCTGTATTCCGTAGCGTCATAAAATGATTTTGAACAATGATTTGGTTATAAATGTTTTGACTTGAATAATGATGCCATACACCTTAATTTCCAGTTATAAATTGCTATGATTTTAAATTATGTTTTATGATATACCTTGCTGAGCATTTGGCTCACTTCTTGCTTTTCATTCATAATATTTCAGCTAGCAAGTATGGTTAGATTCAAGCAGACTACTCATAAGTCTACCGGTGGAGATGCTGAGGCTTATGTGAGAGCTCAGGTAGTTTAGTTGGCATTTGTGTGAGGAACGGTAGCTTTATATATATAAGTTATAATAGTTATAGTGTTGGACTGTTCAAACACTAAACCTTTGCGATCTTGGATTATGTTGTTAACAGATGTTTGTAATAACTTTATGTTGTTAGTTATTGATAGGGATAAATAAATCCTGATTATATAATTAAATATTACAGTAATTATAAATGGTTTGGGATGCAAGGCCCAATAAGAAGATGTATGACATTCAGACCAAAAAGGTCAACACATTGATCAGGCTTGATGGACCAGATCAGGCCTGATGGAACAAAAAAGGCCCAAAAACCCTGAATATTAATTAATTTCATAATTAATTAATAAGGGAAAAATAAGCTATTGAGAAGAGTCCCGATAAGGATATAAATCCTTGCAGATTAGCTTCAGAGGGACCTAAAATGATAAGGAATCAGTTTCCTACTATTTAGGACTCCAAAGTCCATTCTAATTATGAGACTTGCCCACCAGGTCTCCTATATCAAGTCCAATTCAAGGACCACCAGCATCTATATAAGGGGCCTCACCCCACAAATCAGAAATACGTCTTTTGGCTTGATTCTCTAATTCACAGAGATACGTAGGCATCTCGTAAAGGCAGAGTTAAGCTACGAAACACGAGAGCAGCCATTAAAGGCCTTGAGCTCCCGAACCTTAGCAATAAATACAGCAAATAATAACCTTAGTTTTTTATCCATAACATTTGGCGCCGTCTGTGGGAAAGCACAACAATATCCATGGCGAATACATGGAGAACAATTAGAGCCCTTCGAGGAGGAATACCAACGGGGACAACCCAGGTGATTTCTTCAACTGTGGAGGTACCTCCTCATTCAACTTATGCAACCACACAAGGAGAAGCCCAGATAGGGGCAACTGAACCTCAACAGCAAGGGACGATCCCTTCAGTTACTCAAGGTACGAATCCTCAAGTTCAACAAGTACATGCACCTGTGAATTCTCGACCCAACGGGTATGAATATTCAATTGTTGTTACTACTAACCCCCCTTATGGGATGCCCCTTTACCCCGAGGTTGGAGGAAGCGGACATGCTGGGCGAAGTGAAGCACGAGGGCAATCGCCCCCATACATACGAGGTTTGGCTCCTATCCCTGAGGATCAGGAATTTTCTGGTCCTTACACTGAGAGAGACTCTGAATCTTCGGATGATGAAGTAGCCCCAAAAAGTAGACGTGCAGGCAAAAAGCCGATGGTTGATGGTAGCCAATGCCCTCAAAGCACCCAAAGGACGAATCCTCAAGAAGTGCAGGAAAGAATCAGGGCTCACGAGGCTGAGATTCAAAGGTTGAGGCGCGACCTGGAGGCGCACCAGACCACCAGACCCCCAGCACCTCCTAGGGGGAGAAATCCTCCTCCCATCATAGACCTGGAAGGTCCAATGCAGAGAAGGGCTGTTGTCCCAAGGGCTGATCCAAGCAATCTTCTTCCCCTTGGAGATCCTGATGATCCTACTCCACCCTTCACGGAAGATATAATGAATGCCCATATCTCAAGGAAGTTCAAGATGCCAACTATAAAAGCTTATGACGGCACGGAAGATCCCGCTAATCAAGTCAGAACCTTCTCTAATGCACTGTTGTTACAGCCCGTGAATGATGCTATTAAGTGTCGGGCCTTTCCTCAAACCCTGTCGGGTATGGCTCAAAGGTGGTATAGTCGCTTGCCCCCAAACTCTATTGGGTCGTTCAGAGAATTAAGTCAGGCTTTTATTAAGCAATTCATCAGTGGGACAGTTCATGAGAAAAGCTCAGCATCTCTTATGAGCATTGTGCAGGGAACAAAGGAATCCTTAAGAGATTATCTGAATCGTTTCACAAAGGAAGATTTAAAAGTCCCAGACCTTGATGATAAGGTAGCTATGATAGCACTGCAACAAGGAACTAGGGATGAGTTTTTCAAGATGTCCTTGGCCAAACGCCCCCCTGAAAGCATGTTGTAGCTCCAGGATAGGGCAGGGAAGTACATAAAGGTGGAAGAAAGCATGAGGAAGACCGTAGTGAGTAGTGAGCCCACTGGAGGCAAGAAGCGGAAAACTGATCTGGAGTATATCGCTAAGGACAAGTATCCTAGAACCGAGCAAAACCCTGATTTAACCCCCAAGAAGGGAGGGCCTGGGTAAAAGTTCACTGAATACGCTAAGCTGAATGCTCCTAGAAGCCAGATCTTCATGGAGATCGAGAAAGATAGAGATATTCGTTGGCCTAAGCCCTTGAAGGCTGATCCTGCCAAGCTAGATAAGAGCAAGTATTGCAGATTTCACAAAGATATTGGTCATGACACCGATGAGTGTAGGCAACTGAAAGATGAAATTGAGTTTCTAATTCGAAAAGGAAGATTGAACAAATATACTGGAGAATGAGGAGATAGAAGCAACAACGTGAGAAGGAACTTTGATGACCGAAGGAGAGATCAAGAAGATCAGGGGCGAAATCCCCAACCTAGGGGACCGGTGATAAATACAATCTTCAGGGGACCGCGCCCCCAAGGGCCTGTGATCAACACAATTTTTGGAGGACCAACTGCTGCTGGGTTATCCAAGAACTCCAGGAAAGCGTATACTCGAGAAGTTATGCATATTGTCGGGGAAGCCCCGAAGAGGGCCAGGACAGGAGTAACAATGTCTTTTGATGATTCTGACCTGGAGGGTGTGAAATTTCCCCATGACGACCCGTTGGTCATAACCCCGATAATAGGGAACAGCCCGGTAAGAAGGGTCCTTGTGGATAATGGTGCTTCAGTGGATATTTTGCTCCATGACACCTTTTTAAGGATGGGGTATAATGACTCTCAATTGATCCCAACCAACATGCCGATATATGGATTCGCAGGAGTGGAATGCCCCGTAGAAGGAATAATCAAGTTGCCAACAACCATAGGACAGGAACCAAGGCAAGCAACTCATATGTTGGACTTTGTGGTGGTGAAGGCTAGTTCGACCTACAACGCTATCATGGGAGGAACAGGGATACATGCCTTCAAGGCAGTCCCTTCTTCTTATCATTCAGTTATGAAGTTCCCGACTCGAGATGGGATTGGAGAAGAAATAGGAGATTAAAAAATGGCTAGAAGCTGTTATGTGGTCTCTTTGAGGGCAGATGGAGTTGGGGGCAGCTTCTTCCTATTGAAGATCTGGATATCCGAGAGAATGATGATAAAAGGGGAAAGACAGCAGAAGACTTGGTTTCAATTCCTTTGGCCCCCGAAGCTCCTGGGAAGGTGACTTTTATTGGAGCAACACTCGAGGAGCCTTTTAGAGGGAAGTTGGTGAAATTTTTGCAAGAAAATAGTGATGTTTTTGCATGGTTAGCGGCTGATATGCCAGGCATAGACCCGGAATTGATTACTCACAAGCTGAATATGGACCCAAATTGGAAGACGGTAAAACAAAAGAAAAGAAGTTTTGCTCCAGAAAGGCAAGAAGCTATAAAACAGGAAGTGGAGAATCTCTTGGAGGCTGGTTTCATTGAGGAGATTCAATTTCCAGAGTGGTTAGCAAACCCTGTAATGGTGAAGAAGGCTAATGTAAAATGGAGGATGTGTTTGGACTTCACTGATCTAAATGATGCCTGTCCTAAGGACTATTTTCTGTTACCAAGGATCGATACCTTGATAGATGCCACTGCTGGGCATGAAATATTGAGCTTTATGGATGGAGTTAGTGGATATAATCAGATCAAGATGCACAAGGATGACATCCCAAAGGTATCATTCATCACTGACTTTGGTGTTTATTGTTATCTTGTTATGGCATTTGGTCTCAAGAATGCAGGAGCCATCTATCAAAGGTTGGTAAATAAAGTTTTTAAGGATCTTATTGGCAAGAATATGGAAGTCTATGTTGATGACATGTTAGTCAAGAGTCTAGTAAAGACTGATCATATAGCCCATTTGAGGGAAGCCTTTGAGGTCCTGAGGTACCACAAGATGATGTTAAATCCTACAAAGTGTGCTTTCAGAGTAGGGTCTGGAAATTTTTTGGGATTAATGGTCTCCAAGAGAGAGATCGAGGCTAACCCTGATAAAATAAAGGCAATCCTGGACATGGAACCACCAAAAACTATCAAGGATGTTCAGAAGCTCACAGGAAGGGTTGCTGCTTTGGGACGATTCATCTCTAAGTCAGGAGACAAGTGCCTATCATTCTTTAAGTCACTAAAAAACTTTAAGGACTTTGTATGGAGTGAGGAAAACCAGAAGGATTTTGAAGAATTGAAGAAATATATGGCGCATGCCCCGTTGTTGGCCAAGCCAGTTTTGAATGAAGTTTTATTCTTGTACTTAGCTGTTTCGGAGAGTGCCTTGAGCGCTGTATTGGTTAAGGAGGAACTGAAAGTCCAGAAACCCGTATACTATGTCAGCAAAATTTTGCATGGTGCTGAGTTAAATTATTCAACTATTGAGAAATTTGCTCAAGCCTTGGTAATGGCTTCAAGAAAGTTACGTCACTACTTTCAAGCTCATCAGATTGAGGTGCTAATGAATCAGCCCCTGAGAAATATCATTCATAGTCCCAAGGCTAGTGGGAGGTTGATCAAGTGGGCAATAGAGCTGGGAGAGTTCGATCTCAAGTATAAGCCATGAACGGCAATAAAAGCCCAGGCATTAGCTGACTTCATGGTGGAATTTACCATAGCCAACCAAGAAGTCAGGGGCAGGAAGATAGCATATCTCAAGACAAGGAAGTTGATAAGGGGGATAAAGAGAAGTTTAATAAGGAAAAAGAATACTGGATTCTCTATTTTGATGGAGCATCAAAAACGAATTCAAGTGGAGCAGGTTTAGTTTTACAAAGCCCTGATGGGTTCTTAATTGAGTATGCCATGAAGTTAAACTTCCCAACCATAAACAATGAGGCAGAATATGAAGCTCTGATAGCTGGTCTTGGCTTAGCAGGGACACTTAGAGTCAAGAACTTAAAAGTCTGTGGAGACTCGAAGTTGGTCGTATCCCAGGTGAAGGGAGAGTTTGAGGCAAGGGATGAGACGATGGCTAAATATGACCGCCTAGTAAGGGCTGTGATGACCCAATTTGATGAATGCCATGTTGAGCATATTCCAAGGGAGGAAAATGCTAAGGTAGATGTATTGTCAAAGTTTGCTTCGTCTGAAATGGAAGAAAGTTCTGGAAGTGTATACTATCGCGTTCTGAAAATACGGAGCATTGATATTAAGCTTATGGCTCCTATAGGCCTTGGGACGTCATGGATTGATCCTATTAAGGCTCACATTCAAACCAGCTGGTTACCTAACGATGCTACTGAAGCACGAAAATTGGTTGTTCGAGCACTAAGATACTCTTTAATAGATGGAATTATATATAAGAGATTGTAACACCCCCAAATCCGGGGTCGGGGATCCGGGTTGTCACGAGTTCTATTTCCCTTAATAACACCCAATCTTAATAAATAATCAACTACTCTGTACTGTGACCCCACAATAAACACACACACCACAAGTTATAGTCTCAGAGATGAATATCCAAAAATAATCACAAGTCATTTTATTCCACAATTATCTGCCAATACACCTTAAAAGGGTTTCTGAATAATTTACATTTCTTTGCCATTATTACAATTCATAAATATACATAAATCTGGTACATCAAAAGTTGAAGCCTAGCCTATTGGTAGTTCCTACCTCAGCTACAGCGACATCAATGCCTATAGGAAACTACGGAACGTTTCCTATCCGCTCGCGAATTGGGAGCTTGGTCATGTTCATCTTTTCTATCTGATGTTGTGTGATGAAAGAAGAAAGCAAGGGTGAGCAGCAAGCCCACCAAAATAATATGTATAATGATTAACAAAATATGAGACTTCTCATAGTACTCATGAAAGTCCTGGTCAAAAGAAATGAACCAAGTTTGATATCTTAATGCGATGAAGTCGCAAAATATTCAGTATATATACATATATACTTTTCAAAATCTTGGAAGTCCTCTTCCATGCATACCATACACAGAGTTCCAGTTTATAACTGTATAAAACTATCGTTGCAAGGTGATCTCATATATCTAACCTTGTCTCAACGTTTTTGTGAAAATCTTTGTCATGCATAAGATAATCATTAACTAGATATAAGTTTAAAAGATGAAGTTACAAGATACTCCAATTTACTTATATCTTTCCGAATACTACTTGAACTACCACCGTTCAAGTTATAATTAGTTTCAAAAGTTCATCACATAGATGAGAATACAAGATAAGACTTGAATAGATTCAAGCTTTGAAATATTATTGAATAAAATGAAGTTACGAGATCTTCATTAAGTCCCGATATATATATATATATATCCATATATATACCTCTCATACATTTCCTGAAAACCTTTGTCATGTAAAGTATGAACAGAGTTGCAATATCCAATTAATTTTGGAAAGAAAAGAATTTTGGCATAAACCCGATATCTTGCTGATCAGGCAAAGATACCAATAAGTAACCTTTTCTACTAGTAGATGGATGAATCCCCCACCGGTCATCACCCTGGCCACATAAGGACCTTGTGCTGGACCGCCACCCGGCCTCTTACGCGTTGATGGACTGCCACCCAGCCACTTACACTTTGATAGACCATACCCCGGCCTGTCGCTTATGCCGACTCAATTAGATGGACTTACTTCCCGAATGTTGGGCAAGTAATCAAATTGTTTTCTCAAAACAGCAACCACGTTGCGAATGTAAAATACACCACAGAGCCGGATCCCCCAGGTTTTGAGCGAGTATTTAAATCCCCTTTAAAAAGGAAGATCTTAAATATATAAAAATGAGTTTTGGGATCCGCTCTAACTTTTAAAAATCATTTTAAAGACTCGAAAACACTTTAAAGAGTGTTTGGAGTAATGCTGATTTAATAAAGTAAATCAGTCCCAATATATTAGAAAATATCTGAATATTATTATTTAAATAATATTCCCATAAAGAATAATCTTTATACAAATAATTGAGGTAGAAGTTGTAAAAATTATACTTGAAATGGATATTAAATAACCAATGATATACTTATACGAAAGTATAATCTTTATTTGAATAATCGAAAATAAGTTTGATTATCGAAACATTATTCTTTAATAAAATAAAGAATATTATTAAATAATAAGTGGAGTCATAATACCTCGAATGAATATTATAATTAATATTCATTAAATAAAATAAACGGAGTCATACATCCTCAATTGAATATTTAAATAATAATCATTACATAGAATAAACAGAGTCATAAGTCCTCGAATGAATATTCAAATAATATTCATTAAATAAAATAAAGTTATCGAATAAACCTTATTCGATCAATAGTTTTGAAAACTATATCCATATATATATAAATATATATATGTATAATATACTCGGGAACATCGACTCCCGGTTTAGAAATATGTTCACCTTTTGCTCCCCTATACTAAGGGTATACTCAAATACCGCTTATCTCTAGCATAGGTATTATGCAACTATAAGCATTTGAACCAACAGATATATAAATCAAGAATATGAAACAGGCATGTATATATACCATATCACATGCTACAATATATCGCAAGAATTTGCTAATAACAAATATGCATTTATCGCAAGATCATGCATATACACATATACATCACAACAACAGTTATACGGGTAGAAAACTTGCCTGAGTGCTCCCGGATGGACTTAAGCTTAGAGTGGGTCCGATAACCTATGAACAACAACATAAGTCGGAATTAGACCCCGATCGCTTAAGAAACTAGACTTTAACCATTTAGAGTCCTAATGTTCGCTTTCGCGCTTAAAGATTTACTTAAGTCGCTCGAGTACCCTTGGCTCCACCATTTTTAATAAATTAACCATTACGAGTTTTAAGGCGATTCTTTCACAAGTGTCTTACCAACTGCCTATTACACCTTACATAAATGTTTCATACTTCAATTAGTCCTTTAAGGTCTTTAACCTATGTTTCAAAGTAAGGCGAGGGGAAAAGTTTCTTCGCGAAACGCCGTTACTTAAAACGGTCGTTTCTCCTAAACCGTACATCGGAATCAAACGAACTACATATCAAAGCGAAGCTCGTAACACTAACTATCTAAACATGGCAATGGTCATAATCTAGCAGGGAGTTCTCGGGTCCAAATGTTATGAACAAAAGCAGTCTAAAGTAAATCGGACATTACGACGGCTATGTTTACGCGATTTCCCAAATTTAAACCAACTCAAAACAACCACAATTCAACCCCAATTCACAACCTAATCCAAACTCCATCCAAAATACATTACAAAAGCCCCAAACCAACTCATTATAATCCATTTACTTACTCCTAAAACTTGAATTTAAACTATACTACATTCTTTAACCAAATCTTAAGATTTCAACAAATCAATCACCACCATTCCAACCCAAACTCTTAAACAAACAAGTTTCAAGCTACTCTTAACTCTAACAACCAAAATCAACCTAATATACAAATTAAAGCTAGGGTTTGGAGATGATATACCTTCCTTGAAGTGGTGTGAGTAGCTAGGAAGCCTTAGGAAGCCTTGAGGAGTCTTAGGAAAGCTTGGATCTTAAAGGAAAAGCAAGAAAAATCAAGTTAAAAACCTTGAAATCACTATTCATTGTCTTATTCATTGATTTATTGGAGAAGATAGAGAATGAATGGGATGCTTAAACTCATAATATAGCCATATCTATGCATAAGGAACACTAGGGAATTATCTTACCAATTTAGGAGGCTTGGATCTTGGATTTTGAAAATCCTTTCCTTTGAAATTGTAAAAATCCGAGAGAAAGCTTTTGTTGAAGAGAAATAGATTTCCTTTGTTTTGAAGAAATGATTTGTTTGGCTTGGTGGATGTAATTTTGTTTTTGTTTTGGTTAATTACCTTTTTAGCCTTAACTTTGTGTGGTTCTACTTCAACCACATCTCCTTCCTTCCCATGTCATGCTTATGTCATGCTATGATGTCATCTTCCCCTCCTTGTCCTCTTCTCCTTGGTTGGGTGACATCATCCTCTCTAATCCCTTTGATTAAGTTCCTAATTGTTTGCCTAATGACCGCTGATCTGTTATACGGTTCGCTTAACTTTCATTTTCGTTTATCGTTTGAGGGATCATACCCGGGATCTTATTACTTAGGTTCCCTTAACCTTTCTCAATATATTATATTCCTTTTATGATCCTCTCTTATAATCCTTTAATTTAAATCCTTTTTATCCTGTTACCTTATACTCAATTCTTTCCGTATCTAGTGGATTTCCGGGAAAATCAAAGTATTCGGAATTTGGATTCTGACGATCTTTACATACACTTATATCCCATATAAAGTACTAATAAAATCTCAGAATATCCATACCAGAACCCCTACATAGTGTGGCATGAAAAGTTTTCCCATTCAGCAAAAACACTATTCATAAGGGTTTCAAAAATTTCCAAAAATTGGGGTTATTACAGTCTCCCCTCCTTAAAAGGATTCCGTCCCGGAATCAGATAGAAAATGAATAGGGATACTCTCTTAGCATTGCACTTTCTAACTCTCGAGTAAATTTTCCCACATTGTGGTCCCACCACCAAACTCTGCCTAGTTTGATAATCCTTCTCCTAAGCACTTGTTCCTTTTCACTCTATAACCCTTCCTGGTTGCTCCATATAGGTTACGTCGGGTTGCGTGTCTATGTGCTCATATGCCCCTATTTGTCTGGCATCCGAATTACACTTCCTTAACATTGATACGTGAAACACGTTATGACTTGCTACATGTTCTGGGGTAAGGCTAGCTCATATGCTAACCTCCCAATACTTCTTAATATATCCAAGGGTCCAACAATTCGTGGACTTAGCTTTCATTTCTTTCCGAACTTCATCCTTCCTTTCCAAGGAAATACCTATAACAACACTAGGTCCCCTACTTCCTATTCCTTGTCCCTTCGTGTCAAATCAACATACTTCTTATGTCCATCTTGGGCTACTACCAGCCGTCCTCTGATAAGGTCTATTATATCCTTGGTCCTTTGGACTACTACGGGTCCGAGCATCTTGCGCTCTACAACTTCATCCTAACATAAGGGGGATCGACATTGTCTTCCCTCAAAAATCTCATAAGACGACATCTCGATACCTGACATATGATCTATTATCGTAAGAAAACTCAATCCGCGTTAAGTGATCATTCCAATTTCTTTCAAGTCTATTGCACAGACTCTCATTATAGCTTCTAGCATTATAGCTTTTGCTTCTCACTACCCATCCTTTTCCAGTTCGTAGTCGCTACTACCTTCCGTTCCTAATATTATACTGGTTATACTTTTGCTCGTTAGCGTTCTATAACCTTTTAATAACCACGTCAACCTTAGTATCACGAATGTGTTTCCATTCCGAATACCACCATAACTTTACTACTCCTTTTTCAGCTGTTTCTATTTTCCAAAATTTGATCAATCATATAGAAGTAAAGGAATTTGTTGAGAGATCACTATGATCATGAACACTTGTTATATCGCATAGTTAGTACAGAAGGTGGCCAGCCTTTAGTACTTGAAAAGCAATTAAACAATAGATGGTATCCTACTAGGCTTCTATCACACATATAGATAGTCATTCGGCAATACATCCCCTTCTGGAAAGGTTGTTCTTCTCAGCTTACATGAAATGAAAAGAAGAGAAAAGAACGAACTGAAGAGAATTGTATATATATAAAAAATATTGCCATAAAATATCTGGCTTGGAATCTACCTCTGAACTATAGAGGTTTGTCATAGAAGAACAAAACATATATGTATTTATATCAACATCAAGTATTATAGCATCGCATTTCACGTGCCTAAATATTTTTGCTATTCCGTCCATCATTCTATGGACCCATACTCTTCCTCGAACTTATACACAATCACATTTGAAACTCCCTCGATATCGAAAATCGAACCTGGGATCTCATTCTAGACATCATCGTTACTAGAATTCTATGCTTGCATCGCAACCTTCCTCGTATAGTAATACGACTCTCTATTGATAAGAAGGAATAAATATTCAATAGGCAGATACTCTACTTAATTAGTCTATCAATGATAACTTATACACTACCACGACCCGATTAGTGGTACTTAATCTCAACATCCATTCCAATACAACTCTCATGGTTGTAATCGACTCATTACTCGCAAAATCATTGCTGCACTACTATGGTCCACCACTGACTTACTGTCGTCATTCACGTTCCATGAAATCTTAATATCTAACCATACGGACTCCACACATGTTGTATCAAATCCTTCTAAGGAGGTAACATAATCACCATTCCTGATTCATGAAGAACACTCCTGATCCTGACATACATACATGACATGAAGCAGATAAAATTACAGAAGAGTTTCAATCAAAGCAACGATAGCAGGTTAATACCATTCTAAATCATATGCCTTAAATAGAAGACTTAACTCGAAGGTTTGTTTAGTCCTTTTTTTTTGAAACATGGTCCGGGATTATCCTCCGGGTAGTTCCTTCTGAGATAGATAGCCCACTCATGGCGATTACACGAATTAAACCTTTACCAACTACTATTACGGTTGGGTATTGCACAGTCATCAGAAGGAATATCAATCTTCCAAACCATAATACAACCTTCATAGCTTTAACCATCATCACTGTATTCCTTTGGCACAAGCGCCTATAATTATCCTCTTACCTTTAAAGTGTCGGCCACCTCTTTGGCCTTTCCTGATAGTAACTTTCCCTATAGTTAATGTCATTTTAACCACCTCCAAATAAATTTTCTACCTTATTTCAATCACTGCTTTTGTGAAGATGTTTTCCTTAAAATCTGATGAGTAAAAAAAAATACCACCATTTTCCATAAGTTATTGCCTCAGTCTTTAGAGGTTAATCACTGTCACGACTGACTCTCAATCATACTTAGAACATCTTTTATCTTAGGTCCTAACTGCCCTGAACAATTTCGACCTTTACTGGTTCGATCCATACTTTCTCGTGGTTTAACACGTGCCCCACTTGGCATCATTATAATTACGTCATATTCTCTTTATCAACATTTCTATTCTTGAGAATTTTTGAATATTACCTTTCTCCTTGTAAAACCTGTAAGGTTATCCTTCAATCATTCCTCCTGTATTCCCTAGATACAGGGCATATCAAAATACCATTTACTAATACTAAAACCATTGTCTATATACTTCTGAAAAATTTCTCCACTGATTAAAGGTTGTTGTTACCTTAACCCTTTCCAAATCATACTGTCAAAACTCATACCGTCCCTATTAAGGGTGAAATGCCAACCTTTATGCATTCCCCTAGGATTCATTTTAAGTTACCGATGTTCTATCCTTAATTCCACCTTTAAAAGGTACCTGCATCCTTCCATGGATAAATCAAGTCATATATCCCTGATAAGGGTGTCTTATTCAATCATTCCCACCTCGATAGTATATGCCTAATTTCACAATAACATCTGTATTCAAAATGAGGTTAATCAATATGGCCTCCAAAGGATAACTACGGTTATCTACTTTTCTTGCTTGATTTGGTAACGATAACAAGGATGTTCTGGAAGATATTGGTCGTGTTCAACGTGAACTTCTTCTTAATAATTCCGTATTTACTTTTTTTTTGTTTATCTCAACAGTCATCTCAATGTTGGGATATCTTTCATATCTGGCGTCTCCCTTTCTGGGTATGGAGCCACCGATCTTACACTTCACATTCTTGAAGGTCACTTCCTTCATCCAATTTTCCTAATTTCTTACTTCCTTGTCTCCTCAGTCTATCCGCGTCTCATTATTTATCCTTCGAACTATCTCAAGGTTTCCTCGAATCCTCCCATCTTACAGGGGATAAAATATATGTATCTCTTATGCCTTCAACCATCAATTTTAACTCATGGTGAATCACCCTCATCCTGACGATTACATACTTTTCTATTTCTATTGCTACGAGTCTTTAGGGATTCCTCATACCTAATTCCTTTATCATTCCTCAAACTCTATTGCCTTTATATTCCTTTCCACTTCAGTTTCTTTTTTTTTTCTTTCTCTTATCATTATTTCATGAACCAACACAACATAAGCATTGATTTCAAACATCCCGTCATTCTGGATTCGTGTCCTTAGAACGAATCTTGACAACTTTTACCACTTAGCTTCATATTTCATCATACTCGGCCGCCTTTGTTCTGGCTCTAAAGCTTTTACACTCTCTCCATAACCTTGGAAATTACTTTCCCGAAACAATTGGCTGGACTTTAATCAGTTTATTATAATCTCTTGCTTCGTGCCTTCCTTGGCCTTTCACCAGCGGGTGGCCTCTCTCTTAGGAGGGTAAGTGACAAAAACAGTCTTTTGTGATTCGTCAATCATTTAGAATCTCAAATGATTCCTATATTTCCTTTAGCCAGGCTATTGCCTCGACTGGGTCAGCTTGTTCCTTGGAACTCTGAGAGCTTAGCGACTTAAAGGTCCTGAAAGAATTTCTCACCGCATTGTTTCCTCAGGGTGGTGGTTGGGGATAATAGTCTAAGTTCTGTCTAGACAGGTCCATAAATTTCCGTATAGGAGTACCGTCTCGGGTCTCCTTTCCTTACTCGACTTTCTGTTTCCTTAGTATGAAATGTTTCAACCTTCTCCCATAATCGGGGTTATCTTATACGTTAAAAATCCTTGTTTTCCACTTCATTATGTTATGGGTTCCTTTTTATCTTGATGGCGACCTCCCTGACTATCACGTTCAGGGTTTGCTCTAAATCTTATTCCTCAAACTAGCTTTCATCTAAGAATTCATCTTTAAGCTCTTGAACGTTTGGAACTCAAATTCTGTAGGAATACCTCATTATTCCCTTATCATTTTTCTCGGTATTAATCTTTTATCTAATTGTTGGCTCTCTGCCTTCATTCATCACTTTTTCCGGCACAATATGTTCTTTTCCGATAATTCGGTCTGTATTGCAATCTCAAACAGCTTTTCGGTACCGGCTCCGGTTACCTTCACTTCTATTTCCATTTTCTCAAAACCTCTTATAAACTCTGTCAAAGACATTATCATCTTGAGTCTCTCCTTTTTACTAAGGACATCAGCCACCATATTGGCTTTCCCCGAATGATAAAGAATCTCCCAATCATATTTCTTGATTAGCTCTAACCGCCTCCTCTAGCGTATGTTGAGCTCTTTCTACGTAAAAATGTACTAGAGCTCCTATGGTTTGTGTAAATCCCGCACTTCTCTCCATACAAGTAGTGCCTCCAATCTTTAGGGTAAAACTATTTCCACGAGCCTAAGCTCATGGGCGGGGATATCGAATTTTTATATTCCCTTAATTGTCTTGACACGGACGCGATTATCTTGCTGTGCTGTATAAGAAGCACCCAAATTCCTTATGCGAAGCGTCACTACAAATCACAAAATTTCCTTTTTCCATCCGGCAATGCCAACATAGGGGCCATCACCAATCTTTGCTTTAGTTGTTAAAAGCTGTTCTCGCATTTCTTTGTCCATTCGAACTTCTCAGTCTTACGAGTAAGCCGCGTTAAAGGGCTACTATCTTTACAAACTTGAACGAACCTCCGGTAGTGACCGGCCAATCCTACCTCTGGTAGTTTCCCTAACCATGGTCATCAATTCCTCAATGGTCCTTTATTCATTCTTGTCAGGATCCTCCATGGGATCCTCCTCAGCAACTGTCCCTTCTAGGACAACATCCTCAATATCAACATCATTCGCTCCTGCGTTAGGACGCTCTATCGGATCCATAATCTAAATTCCAATAAGTAATAAAACATCATCGCGTTGTTGCTCCTCAACCTCAGGGTTCGGTGTCCCGCTACCATATACGATAACGAACTACACTTCTATCACGATATTTATAAGGGTTCCCATAAGGGTTTTAACTGTCAGTACTACGTTAGGTAGCCCGACTATGAACTTGGCAAGAGTTCTTATTATCTTAATGAACTTATTATCTTAACGTCACATCATCTCTGAGGTTTATAACACTTAGCTCTGATACCAAATCCGGGGTCGGGGATCCGGGTTGTCACGAGTTCTATTTCCCTTAATAACACCCAATCTTAATAAATAATCAACTACTCTGTACTGTGACCCCACAATAAACACACACACCACAAGTTATAGTCTCAGAGATGAATATCCAAAAATAATCACAAGTCATTTTATTCCACAATTATCTGCCAATACACCTTAAAAGGGTTTCTGAATAATTTACATTTTTTGCCATTATTACAATTCATAAATATACATAAATCTGGTACATCAAAAGTTGAAGCCTAGCCTATTGGTAGTTCCTACCTCAGCTACAGCGACATCAATGCCTATAGAAAACTGCGGAACATTTCCTATCCGCTCGCGAATTGGGAGCTTGGTCCTGTTCATCTTTTCTATCTGATGTTGTGTGATGAAAGAAGAAAGCAAGGGTGAGCAGCAAGCCCACCAAAATAATATGTATAATGATTAACAAAATATGAGCCTTCTCATAGTACTCATGAAAGTCTTGGTCAAAAGAAATGAACCAAGTTTGATATCTTAATGCGATGAAGTCGCAAAATATTCAGTATATATACATATATACTTTTCAAAATCTTGGAAGTCCTCTTCCATGCATACCATACACAGAGTTCCAGTTTATAACTGTATAAAACTATCGTTGCAAGGTGATCTCATATATCTAACCTTGTCTCAACGTTTTTGTGAAAATCTTTGTCATGCATAAGATAATCATTAACTAGATATAAGTTTAAAAGATGAAGTTACAAGATACTCCAATTTACTTATATCTTTCCGAATACTACTTGAACTACCACCGTTCAAGTTATAATTAGTTTCAAAAGTTCATCACATAGATGAGAATACAAGATAAGACTCGAATAGATTCAATCTTTGAAATATTATTGAATGAAATGAAGTTACGAGATACTTCATTAAGTCCCGATATATATATATATATATATATATATATATATCCATATATATACCTCTCATACATTTCCTGAAAACCTCTGTCATGTAAAGTATGAACAGAGTTGCAATATCCAATAAATTTTGGAAAGAAAAGAATTTTGGCATAAACCCGATATCTTGCTGATCAGGGAAAGATACCAATAAGTAACCTTTTCTACTAGTAGATGGATGAATCCCCCACTAGTCATCACCCTGGCCACATAAGGACCTTGTGCTGGACCGCCACCCGGCCTCTTACGCGTTGATGGACTGCCACCCAGCCACTTACTGTTATTCCTAGTGAACTAACAATGAGATTTACAGAAGGGGGTTGAATGTAAATCTCAAAACTTTTTCAAGTTTTGAGCAGTTTCAAAGGCTGTGTGTTTAAGATAAACAAGTGTGTGAATAACTTTAAGCTAATACAGACAGATATATATATTCAAGCACAAAAGTACAGAACACAACAGACCTTAAAAACTTTTCTGGTGGATTTGTTGTTCCACCAGAGATGGTATTTCAGAAAATCTGTGATTCAAGAAGTTGATCACAGCTGCATCCTAGTACAAACTAGATAATTTTTCTCAAGATTTTTCTAAACAGCTCTGGAAAAATTCTTTTCTAATTACTAGCTGCTACTTGGTTTATATAACACCAAGTTTACAAGTGAAGACAAAGATAAAAAGTACAATAATAAAATAAGTTCTCCACTTGTTTCTTCTCCATTTTACTCCAGTGCATTGTTGACTATTGCCTCTTTATACTAGAGTAGAATGGCTGCTTTTTCTGATGTTCCTGAAATTGGCTACCACATCTCAGTTGTCTCTGTCAACCCATGTGCCTCTGTTTGTAGGTACAACTACCACTTGTCAACTGCTATTTAACAGAACATCCGTTGAAGCCTTCATCCGTTGATGGCTTTATCCGTTGATGCGTTAGCAGTTGAAGCTTTATCCGTTGATGCACTCATCCGTTGAAGGATGTTATCCGTTGAAGCTTTAGAGACATCCGTTGAAGCTTTGTTTCTCATCCGTTGAAGGTCTTTAAGTTATCCGTTGACACCTTTTCATTTATACAAAATTACAAAGCATGAAATATTTACAATTGGCCTTCCTATCTGCATATCCTTTAGTAGTCAACATGACTTATAATTTCCCTCAACATTTAAGAATTATATCTCAAATTCAGAGACTGAAATGTGCTACAACACTAGACTTATTTCTAAGTAAAGCTACACCATCAACGGATAGCCAAAGTGGTCTTATCCGTTGAGGCTACAAACACTAGATTTCTACTTAAGTGTTTTGTTAAACATATCATTAAACTAATGCACATATATTCCTAACAATCTCCCCCTATTTATGTCTATAAGAATTGCAGACATAAATTCAAGGTTAACTTGATGATAACAAAACACTTAACAAATATATGAACTGAAACTAAGTAGAAATTTAAAAGTGCTGCAAAAGTGTATGTACTAGAAGGTAATTGAAGATTTACAGTGTTTCCAAGGGTGCTCCACTAGCCTGAGCAAATCTTCTTTTTCTTCTTTGATCCCTGGTTTTCTTTCCTAGCCCTTTGTCATTTTCCTCAATTTGGAGTTGGAGTTGTCTGAAGAATTCAGCTTCATCTTCATCACTGATATCCAACTTAGATTGCATTTCTTTGAGAGTTTCATTGCTGGCAATCTTGAGTTGGTCTTCAAGTCTGAAAAATCTTCTGACTCCTTTATCATCTCTGAATTCCATCAACCAATGAGGTGATTTGTGAATTGTAGTTCCCCTTTCTTGAATGAGTAAGGTTCTGGGCAAAGCATTGGGCTCCCTCCAAGTTTTCCTTATGTTGACAATCTTGTTGAGAATTTCAGTCTTGGCAGTCCTGGTAAAGCCAGAATCCTTTTGTATGGCTGAAAAGACTCTGATCAAGGTAGAGTAGCCTTCATTCAGAATCCTGTAGAGAGGCCATGTTCTTTCCCCAGCTCCTTTGTATCTGAACACCAATCTCTCTGGTAGCTGTCTGTAAGTAGCAATTCCCCTTACATCCTCCAGCTCATCCAGATAGAGTTCAATGTCTGAAATTTCTTTTATGTCACAGATGTGAACATAATCATCTTTAGAAATGGGTGGCTTAGGGTTAGGTTTATGTTTTTGAGTGAATTTCTTAGAGTTTAGGGGAGGTGTAGATTTGGATTTTCTTTTCTGTTTCTTTGGTAGTGGAAGAGTGGTTAAAAAGGTAGGCAAATTGATGGTGTCCCAATCAATAGGTTCCTCTTTTGGGATGATTGGTTCACCATGGATGTTTATAGTGGGATCAGCAACAAAGGGTTCAGGTATGGAAGGTAGAGATTTAGTTTCTTCAGTGTTGCCTTCACTCCTTCTATGTGCCTTGGCCTTTCTTCTGTTTCCCTTCTGCCATTCCTCTTTTTCGTCCATGCTTTCACCAAATATACTCCCAAAAACCTCATCTAAGTTTGCAATCTTGTCTTCACCCCTGACTTCAATTCCTTTCTCATTTTCAACTAGACTTGACTTTAGCTTTTGTTCAAGCTTTGCTTGTGCTCTTTTGTCAGCCTTGAGTTTTTCAGCTTCTTTCTTTAACCTTTTGGTTTCTTCCCTCTTGGCTATTGAGAATTTGGGATGTCCTTGCATCACACATATGCTCTTTCCCTCTCTAAAGATAATAGCCATGTTTCTCCTTACTGCCTCATCCATGGTCTCCTTGTGTTTTATGATGCTAGTACCCAAAACTTTGTCTTCATCAGGCTTTGGAAGAGGAAAGTCCACTTCTTTTATCTGAGCAAAGTCTAGAGGGTTCTTTGTGGAGTCCTTGCTGGATCTGGTGTTGGGCTTGAGAACCATAGGTTTTAGATTCTTGAAAGAAGTCTCTCCAACCTTATTTCTCCTTTCTGGCTTGTGCTCCATATTGATTGGTTCAACCTTTGTGCTATGTTTCACAGATATTGATTTATCTTGTGTTGAGCCAAACAGCTGTTGCATCCTTTCATCAATTCTCCTCCTTTGCTCTTTCACTTGAATTTCAGCTGCTGCTAGCTGGATTAAATCAATTCCATCAGGCTTTCCTTTGATTTGAATGATTGGAGAAGTAGTGATGGCAGGAACTAGCACTTTAGATATTTGGATTTTTGTAGATATCTCTCCTTCCCCTTCCCTTTTACTCTCCCCCTTTTTGTTATCATCAAGGAGAGGGGTCAAGCCCTGTGCTTTTGCCAGCTGCATAAGTAGATTTGTTTGAGATTGTTGGTTGTGAAGAATGGTGGCCACAGAATCTTCAATAACTTGAATTCTGTCTTCCAATTTGGCCAGCCTCTTTTCAGTATGTGATTCCTTTTTCAATCTCAACAAAATGTCCTGCATTGTACCAAAGGGCATGACTGAATACAATTTTTCAGAATTGTAGGATTTCAAGTCAGCAATATCCTTTCTGAGTTCATCCACACTCAGATTATGTCTTACTTGCTGCAACTTCATGAGATGCAGTGAGTCCAAGTGAGCTGTAAGGATAGCCTTTGTACCAGCATGAGAAGTTTTCTGAATGGCCTGTTTGATAGTACTGATTTGTTTGACTAAGGAGACATTGAATTGCCCTGTTGTAGACTCCTTTGTGAAGGCCCATTCAGGTAGATTTGGAATAGAACTAGGGCCTTCATCTCCCCCTAAGTTCATGCTTCCATCAGAAGAAACAAAGTCATCATCATCAGAATTTACTCCAAATTCTTCAAATGACTCACCAGCTGTTGAAGGCATCTTGTTAATAGCAGTTTTGTCCCTTTGAAGAGATGCTGTTGTATGTACTAGATGTAGTGTCTTTTCTGCCTCCACATTGCCCTGTGCAGCCAATACTTGATAGGCTAAAACAGGATGAGTAAAAGTGTCAGCATCCAAGGAAATGTTATCAATTACAGCTTTGTAATGTTGCTGAAATTGTCTTTCCTTTTCAGCATCATTCACAATCATTGACTCACTAGCAATGGCTGGATCCATCCTTATATCTGCTGTACCTGCCTTTCTCTCATTTTCTCTATGTTCTTGCATCAGGGGCTCCCCCTAGCTCACACAACTCACGCCCTCACCTTCACCTACTAAGGTGGTACTCCTCTCACTTACTTTTGTCATGCTGGAAGAAATAGCATGCATATTTGAGCTCTCAATCTCTCCTTTTGCCTGGGAGCAACCCAGCCTCTCACTCAAATTGTCACTCCCTTCCCTCAGTCCTAGAAGTGATTGTACAGTAATCAAGTCTTCTACACTTGGAATTGTTTCAGTTGTGTGTGTAGAGACTATCAACGGATGAGGAATAGCTGTTGAAGGTGAAACTGATGGTATCAACGGATAACTGCTGTTAAGCTTATCCGTTGAAGAACAACCACTTGTCAACGGATGAGTGATATCCGTTGAAGAAGGAAAAGAAGTAGAAATTGAAAGTGATATAACTGTTGAATCTGTGTAGATTGATATGAGTTTTGGTGACACAGATCCTTCAATTACATCTGAAAGAATTTGCGGGTGATCCAACAAATCATCTAAAAGATGATGATCACCTGTATTTGAGTGGGGCTCCTCCCTGAGTTGTAAAGAGGGAGAATCAGGAATTTATGGGAATAACATATCCACATCTAGAGATGGTGAGGAAGTGTGTGGTGATTGATGTGTGTTAATTGTGAGAGAATGGGGCTGTGACTCCACATTTGTTGGAGCCACATCAAATTGAGTTTGAGAAGGCATAGATACAGATGGATGTATCTGTGCAGTGTGTGCACCCTGTGTAGAAGATTGGGTTCTAGCTCTCTTTCTTCTAATAAAGGCTTCTGTTGGTGAGTGTTTGGCTTTAGTGTCCCTCCCTCGTTTGTGTGTTCCTGGTTGGGAACTATTTTCAATAGTTACATCCTTTTGGGAGGATGCAGCTAGGGATATGCTAGTAACCTTTTCAACCACCACAGCTTTTTGAGAAACTGTGGCTTGGCTAGCTTGGGAAGCACTTTTCTCTCCTTCCTTATCCTGGGGGTTTCTTTGATGTTCACCCCTCCCCTCACCACTCACACCATGTTCACTCCCCTCAGGGTTAATGGTAGGTGTTACAACTGTTGTCTTTTGAGAAACAACAGAGGTGGTTTTCTTTGTCTTTGATTTTGAAAGTTTAGTTTTGGTGACCTTGGTAGGACTCTGTTGGGGCATTGTCACAGATTCCATGGCCACACTATAAGATAAAGAAATAGAGGGGTTGGAAGAAGTAGGAGTTGTAGAAGCAATTACCTCACCTACCTGAGGTGCATTCATGATTGGTAAATATACCAATGGCACACTGCTGTTGAGATCCATTCTCAATAAATCTGCAAGAACTCTTTTCTCTTGTGCCCAGCACTTGAGTTTATTATTCTCATTCGTAATGACCAAACCTTCAGCAACATGGTTAGCCAATAACATAAAGAATCTAGCATAATAGATGTTATTAGGTCTATTAGCTTTGTTACCTAATCTAGTACCCAATTCTAGCATAACATAGTTGCTAAAATTAAAATACCTATCAGAAACAAGCATATAGAGCATATTAACAAGAGATGAAGTTATGGCATCAAAATTGCTAATTTTCTCAGAGAAAACCTTGATAAAGGCATCTCCAAGAAAACTCCATTCTTTCCTAAGGCCTTTTCTTTTAATACTCCCTAAACTAGCAGAGTTAAGAGAATAACCTATGGAATCTAACATGCTGGATACATCATTATCAATGTGTGGTGTCATGGCATTGTTCTCAGGTAATTTAAAACATGCTAGTAAGTCATCACAGTTAACACAGTGATTTTTACCTTTGAGAGTGAAGGAGATAGTCATATCTATGGAGTTGAACTCAGCAGTTGTCCAAATCTCCTCAACTACTTCACAGTAAATCGTTGGGGCTTCCAGCATTGCATAGCTAAGTTTACAGTTTTTGATGAAGTCCATCATTTTGTGATAATCTGAGTGGGCTTCATTCTTTTCTACCAAAGCTATGAAATTGTTCTTCTCATAGATGAACCCAGATTGAGACATAATCTTTACTACTGGTGCCATTGTTGTGAGTAGAAATTGCAGAGAATAACTTGAAGGTTTTGCAGAGAGAAAATGGTAAAAGCTTTGAAATTTCAAGAAAGCGTAAAGTAAAAATGAAAAATCAGAAGGGCTTATATACTTTCTCAAATTAAAAAAGCATAAATAAGAGATTAAACAATAAATATGTGTAAGTGAATTTCAGCCGTTTAAGAATAAACTGTAAGTATTCTGAAAACTACCTTTAAAACAAATACATACAGCTGTATGTATGAGTATCAACGGTTAAGACAATAGAATCAACGGCTGTGAAACACTTGAATCGACTGATGTGATATTTCAACGGATAAGGTAAACTGTCATCCGTTGAAGAGCACTTCAGTTTTATCCGTTGACGGATAAAAATTCCAGAAATGTATATGACTTTCAACGGATAATGAACATCCGTTGACAGAACAATTTTGACTTTCAACGGATAGGGAATATCCGTTGATGGAATAATCTATGTTAAAAAATCAAATTTGTTCTTGCAGCTAATACATTTCAGGCTTCAAATCAAATTGCAATAAGGACATGAATTTTAAGAGTAATTAAGCATACCTAGCTCACTTACCAATCTTGTGAATGTTGATTCATCAAGTGGCTTGGTAAATATGTCTGCAATTTGTTGTTCACTTGGAACAAAATGAAGTTCCACTGTACCTTTCATCACATGTTCCCTAATGAAGTGGTACTTGATATCAATGTGCTTGGTCCTTGAGTGCTGCACAGGATTCTCTGTTATGGCTATGGCACTTGTGTTGTCACAAAAAATAGGAATTCTATCAACATGTAGTCCATAATCAAGGAGTTGATTCCTCATCCATAACACTTGAGAGCAGCAACTTCCAGCAGCAATATATTCAGCCTCAGCTGTAGAAGTAGAGACTGAATTTTGCTTTTTGCTAAACCATGATACAAGCTTGTTTCCCAGGAATTGGCAGGAGCCTGTTGTACTTTTCCTGTCTATTTTGCAACCTACATAGTCTGCATCTGAGTAGCCAATTAGATCAAAACCAGACTCTCTAGGGTACCAAATTCCTAGATTTGGAGTCCCCTTGAGATATCTGAAAATTCTTTTAATAGCTACTAAGTGAGATTCTTTAGGGTCAGCTTGAAATCTAGCACAGAGACATGTAGAAAACATTATATCTGGTCTACTGGCAGTTAAATATAAAAGTGAACCAACCATGCCTCTATAACTTGTAATGTCCACAGACCTTTCAGTCTTATTTAATTCAAGTTTGGTGGCAGTGGCCATGGGAGTTTTTGCAGATGAACATTCTATTAAGTCAAACTTCTTTAAAAGATCATAAATATATTTAGTTTGACTAATGAAAATTCCATCACTAACTTGTTTAACTTGTAATCCAAGAAAATAGGTTAGTTCTCCCATCAGGCTCATTTCATAATTACTTTGCATTAGCTTAGCAAACTTTTTACAAAGCTTATCATCTGTAGATCCAAATATTATGTCATCTACATAAATTTGAACAAGTATACTAGAGCCATTAACATTCCTAAAGAAGAGAGTTTTATCAACAGTACCTCTAGTGAAGTGATTCTCCAAAAGGAATTTTGATAAGGTTTCATACTAGGCTCTAGGTGCTTGCTTCAGTCCATAGAGTGCTTTCAACAGATAATACACATAGTCTGGAAAATTTGAATCTTCAAACCCTGGAGGTTGACTTACATAAACTTCTTCCTCCAATTTCCCATTTAGAAATGCACTCTTGACATCCATTTGATAGACTTTGAAATTGGCATGGGCTGCATAGGCTAGAAAAATTCTGATGGCTTCAAGTCTTGCAACAGGAGCATATGTCTCATCAAAATCTATTCCCTCTTGTTGAGAATAGCCTTTAGCAACCAATCTGGCTTTATTCCTTATGACAATGCCATTTTCATCCATCTTGTTTCTGAATACCCATTTTGTGTCAATAGGACTCTTATTCTTTGGTTTGGGTACCAGCTTCCAAACTTTGTTTCTCTCAAATTGGTTCAGCTCTTCCTGCATAGCTAATATCCAATCTGGATCCAATAAAGCTTCTTCCACTTTCTTAGGTTCCTCTTGAGATAGAAAACTACTATACAGACATTCATCTTGAGTAGCTTTTCTTGTTTGCACTTTAGATGATGCATCACCAATGATCAGTTCAAAGGGATGATTCTTGGTCCATTTCCTTTGAGGTGGAAGATATACTCTAGATGAGGTGGCCTCAGTATTGTCATGATGTGAGACAGAGTGTTGATTAGTTGAAACTCCCCCTGAGTTGTTGGTCCTTTGCAGGGAACTTGGAGTTCTATCAAGTGATGATGTAAATCGATTATCTGTTGATGAACTATGATCAACGGATGCTTCATTTTGTACTTCAACGGATGATGCACTATGTCTTTCAACGGATACTGCATTGCCTCTATCAACGGATGCAGAATTTTGTGCATTATCCAAGGGCATGTTTTGAATCCCTTTTGAAGTGTCATCTCCATCAGTCTCCTCTTCACTATCATCACAATATATCTCAATGTTGTCAAATTTGAGTCTCTCATGGTGTCCCTCATCTGTTAGTCCATCAATCTTTTTATCATCAAACACAACATGCACAGATTCCATAACAATGTTGGTTCTTAGATTGTAGACCCTATAAGATTTTCCAGCTGAGTAACCAACAAATATCCCTTCATCAGCCTTTGCATCAAACTTCCCTTTATGGTCAGATTGATTTCTCAGTATAAAGCATTTACATCCAAAGACATGAAGAAAGTTTAGAGTTGGTTTTCTTCTCTTGAACAACTGATAAGGAGTCATGCCTTTAGCTTGATTGATCAAAGAAATATTCTGAGTGTAGCAGGCACAATTAACAGCTTCAGCCCAGAAATATGTTGGTAACTTTGATTCTTCAAGCATTGTTCTAGCAGCCTCAATTAAAGATCTGTTCTTTCTTTCAACTACCCCATTTTGCTGAGGTGTTCTTGGAGCTGAGAACTCATGCATGATTCCATTTTCTTCACAGAACAGCCTCATTGTCAAATTCTTGAACTCAGTTCCATTGTCACTCCTGATATTCCTAACCTTCAAGTCAGGATGATTATTGACTTGCCTGATGTGATTGATAATGATTTCACTTGCTTCATCCTTTGATCCAAGAAAATAGACCCATGAAAACTTTGAGAAATCATCTACAATCACCAAGCAATATTTTTTTCTTGCAATTGACAATACATTGACTGGTCCAAACAAATCCATATGTAGCAGCTGTAATGGTTCATCAATTGTTGTTTCAAGCTTCTTTTTGAATGATGCTTTCCTTTGTTTTCCTTTCTGACAAGCATCACACAAACCATCCCTTGAGAATTCAACAAGAGGAATTCCTCTAACTAAGTCCTTTTTGACTAGATCATTCATTGTCTTGAAATTCAAATGGGATAGCTTCTTGTGCCATAGCCAACTTTCAACTGGACTTGCTTTGCTGAAGAGACAAGTAATAGATTCTACATCAGTAGAGTTGAAGTCAGCTAAGTACACATTTCCTTTTCTAACTCCAGTTAGAACCACTTTGTTGCCTTTCTTACTGGTGACAACACAGGCTTCAGAATTGAAGGAAATTATATTCCCTCTATCACATAGTTGACTGATGCTCAGTAAGTTGTGCTTGAGACCATCAACTAATGCAACTTCATCAATGATGACATTCCTTGTTGAAATCAAGCCATATCCCATAGTAAACCCTTTGCTGTCATCTCCAAAGGTTATGCTAGGGCCAGCTCTCTCCTTAAACTCTGTGAGCAGGGAGAAATCTCCTGTCATGTGTCTTGAACAGCCACTGTCCAAGTACCATAGATTTCTTCTGTTTCCCTGCACACCATAAAATCAATCAAGTTGATTTTGGTACCCAAGTTTCCTTGGGTCCATTCATGTTAGCCTTTCTCATAGACTTCATTCCTCCTGCATCTTTAGACTTAGGTAACTTTGAGTCAACCTTGATCTTAGATGTAGTTGGTTGAGGTGTAGGGTTAGTCACAGAATCATTTAGCACATTTGGAATTTGATAAGGCATGGATTGTGCAAACATGTTATTCCACATAGGCATATTGTATGGCATTTGAGGCATACTAAATACAGCAAGATAAGGATTGTTAAAATATGGCATGTTTGCAAAATGTGCATAAGGATTCTGTTGAGACATAACAGGCATAGCATGCAGAGGTGATGCAGACATATTAGGCATGGAAGAGGGTACAGGTATGGGAGTTTTCTTAATAGATTTGCAATTAGCAGATAGATGATTAACACTATTACAATGCACACAGCTTTTTCTAGGAGCATACTTATCAGGTGTGTAATTGTTATGTTTGTTAACCCCTACCTTCCCATTTCTATTAGATTTCCTTTTAGTTTCCTTTTTATCCTCAACCACTTTGAGCCTATTCTTTAACTGTTCTAAGGTCATGTGTCCTATATTCACCTTACTGAAATCTTTGGATGTGCTTGCTTCTTCTTTGACAAAGTTCTTGGAAGTTGAACCAAACTTTTTGTTGAGTTTCTTTAGATTTTCACTTTTAGAAACATCTGCCTGTTTTAATTGAGGAACCTTCAACGGATGCTCCTTTTCTTCCTTCAACGGATAATTTTCATCATCCGTTGATTCCACATCCATTGACAGCCCATCAATTAATTCCATTTTCTTTTTGTTTTTATCCCAGGTAGTCTCACAAAATGATTCAATTCCTTGGACCTTGACAATTTGAGCACTAACATCCCTAGATGTCTTCCAGGCTTTAATCACCTCTTGCTCTCTCTCTAATTGATTAGAAAGTATTTCTACTTTCTTAACAGATTCAACTAGTTCATTTTCAACAAATATACAATGTAGCTTAGTTTTCTCTAGGTCAATCAACTTATCTTCTAACACAGCATTTCTATTACTTAAAAACAGATTGTTCTCTTTAATCCTACTATTTTCTTTAGCAAGAGATTTAAGAGACACACGCAAGTGATACAATTCAGTAGACATGTCATTAAAAGCATCATTGCACTCTTCTTTAGTAAGCTGTGTTAAATCAGTAGTGATTACCTGGTTGCTTGATGAACTAACTTCATTTTCCTCAGAATCAGCCATGAGAGCCAAGTTGACATATTCCACATCTTCATCCTCTTCTTCTCCATCAGCTGCCCAGTCTTTTTCTTGAGTAATGAAAGCCTTCTCCTTTTGCTTGAGCAGATCAAAATATTTCTTTTTGTAATCTACTTGGTCAAATTTCTTCTTTTCAGAAGTTGGCTTTTTGCACTCACTTGCAAAGTGTCCACTTATACCACAATTGAAACACTTGAACTTGGATTTGTCCACCATGTTCTTATGAGGTTTAGTGGCTCTAGTGTTTTTCTTAAATTTCATCTTTACAAATCTTCTGGACAGAAATGCAAGATGCTCATCAATACCATCAGAGTCATCTTGGCTGGAGTTGTCTTCATTCTCAGCAACTTGCTCCTTACCCTTGCTTGATTCTGATTTGCTTGTGCCATCTTTGGAGTTTAATTTTGATCTCACAGTTTCTTGTCTGCATTCTTTCTCATTTTCAGCTACCAAGGCAACTGAACCTCCTTTCTTTCTTCCCTTCTCCAATACCTCATCCTGTTCCAGCTCTAGTTCATAAGTCTTCAAGATTCCATATAATCTTTCAAGAGTGAAGTCCTTATAATCTTGAGAGTTTCTCAAGGAGACAGTCATGGGTTTCCATTCCTTTGGCAAGGATCTTAAAATTTTAAGATTTGAATCCTTCACCTGGTACACTCTACCATACAGCTTCAGTCCATTCAACAACTTTTGGAATCTATTGAATGTGTCATTTAAAGATTCATTTTCTTCAAAATGAAAATACTCATACTGTTGAATGAGAAGTTGCATTTTGTTTTCTTTTACTTGTTCTGTACCTTCACACAGTAGCTGAACTGTGTCCCAAACCTCTTTGGCAGTTGTGCAATTTATCACATTATCAAACATATCCTTGTCAAGACCATTAAACAAAATGTTCGTAGCCTTCTTATCCTTGTGGACTTCTTCTGTGTCTTCCATTGTCCATTCTGCTCTAGGTTTTGGAATGGATTGACCAACAACAATTGTGGCTGTAGCAACTGTGGCTACTTTGTGGGGAATGTGAGGACCATTCTCAGTGCAGTTTACATAACCTTCATCTTGGGAGAGTAGATGAAGGTGCATTTTCACCTTCCAATGGTGATAACTGTCTTTGTCAAGAACTGGGATTTTTACTCCAATATCCTTCTTACTCATCTTTGTTAGTTTCCAAGAACTTTAAACTCTTTGTGTGTCAAGAGCCTGCTCTGATACCAATTGTTATTCCTAGTGAACTAACAATGAGATTTACAGAAGGGGGGTTGAATGTAAATCTCAAAACTTTTTCAAGTTTTGAGCAGTTTCAAAAGCTGTGTGTTTAAGATAAACAAGTGTGTGAATAGCTTTAAGCTAATACAGACAGATATATATTCAAGCATAAAAGTACAGAACACAACAGACCTTAAAAACTTTTCTGGTGGATTTGTTGTTCCACCAGAGATGGTATTTCAGAAAATCTGTGATTCAAGAAGTTGATCACAGCTGCATCCTAGTACAAACTAGATAATTTTTCTCAAGATTTTTCTAAACAGCTCTGGAAAAATTCTTTTCTAATTACTAGCTGCTACTTGGTTTATATAACACCAAGTTTACAAGTGAAGACAAAGATAAAAAGTACAATAATAAAATAAGTTCTCCACTTGTTTCTTCTCCATTTTACTCCAGTGCATTGTTGACTATTGCCTCTTTATACTAGAGTAGAACGGCTGCTTTTTCTGATGTTCCTGAAATAGGCTACCACATCTCAGTTGTCTCTGTCAACCCATGTGCCTCTGTTTGTAGGTACAACTACCACTTGTCAACTGCTATTTAACAGAACATCCGTTGAAGCCTTCATCCGTTGATGGCTTTATCCGTTGATGCGTTAGCAGTTGAAGCTTTATCCGTTGATGCACTCATCCGTTGAAGGATGTTATCCGTTGAAGCTTTAGAGACATCCGTTGAAGCTTTGTTTCTCATCCGTTGAAGGTCTTTAAGTTATCCGTTGACACCTTTTCATTTATACAAAATTACAAGGCATGAAATATTTACAATTGGCCTTCCTATCTGCATATCCTTTAGTAGTCAACATGACTTATAATTTCCCTCAACATTTAAGAATTATATCTCAAATTCAGAGACTGAAATGTGCTACAACACTAGACTTATTTCTAAGTAAAGCTACACCATCAACGGATAGCCAAAGTGGTCTTATCCGTTGAGGCTACAAACACTAGATTTCTACTTAAGTGTTTTGTTAAACATATCATCAAACTAATGCACATATATTCCTAACACTTACACTTTGATAGACCGTACCCCGGCCTGTCGCTTATGCCGACTCAATTAGATGGACTGACTTCCCGAACGTTGGGCAAGTAATCAAATTGTTTTCTCAAAATAGCAACCACGTTGCGAATGTAAAATACACCACAGAGCCGGATCCCCCAGGTTTTGAGTGAGTATTTAAATCCCCTTTAAAAAGGAAGATCTTAAATATATAAAAATGAGTTTTGGGATCCGCTCTAACTTTTAAAAATCATTTTAAAGACTCGAAAACACTTTAAAGAGTGTTTGGAGTAATGCTGATTTAATAAAGTAAATCAGTCCCAATATATTAGAAAATATCTGAATATTATTATTTAAATAATATTCCTATAAAGAATAATCTTTATACAAATAATTGAGGTAGAAGTTGTAAAACTTATACTTGAAATGGATATTAAATAACCAAAGATATACTTATACGAAAGTATAATCTTTATTTGAATAATCGAAAATAAGTTTGATTATCGAAACATTATTCTTCAATAAAATAAAGAATATTATTAAATAATAAGCGGAGTCATAATACCTCGAATGAATATTATAATTAATATTCATTAAATAAAATAAACGGAGTCATACATCCTCAATTGAATATTCAAATAATAATCATTAAATAGAATAAACAGAGTCATAAGTCCTCGAATGAATATTCAAATAATATTCATTAAATAAAATAAAGTTATCGAATAAACCTTATTCGATCAATAGTTTTGAAAACTATATCTATATATATATAAATAAATATATATATAATATACTCGGGAACATCGACTCCTGGTTTAGAAATATGTTCACCTTTTGCTCCCCTATACTAAGGGTATACTCAAATACCGCTTATCTCTAGCATAGGTATTATGCAACTATAAGCATTTGAACCAACAGATATATAAATCAAGAATATGAAACAGGCATGCATATATACCATATCACATGCTACAATATATCGCAAGAATTTGCTAATAACAAATATGCATTTATCGCAAGATCATGCATATACACATATACATCACAACAACAGTTATACGGGTAGAAAACTTGCCTGAGTGCTCCCGGATGGACTTAAGCTTAGAGTGGGTCCGATAACCTATGAACAACAACATAAGTCAGAATTAGACCCCGGTCGCTTAAGAAACTAGACTTTAACCATTTAGAGTCCTAATGTTCGCTTTCGCGCTTAACGATTTACTTAAGTCGCTCGAGTACCCTTGGCTCCACCATTTTTAATAAATTAACCATTACGAGTTTTAAGGCGATTCTTTCGCAAGTGTCTTACCAACTGCCTATTACACCTTACATAAATGTTTCATACTTCAATTAGTCCTTTAAGGTCTTTAACCTATGTTTCAAAGTAAGGCGAGGGGAAAAGTTTCGTTCGCGAAATGTCGTTACTTAAAACGGTCATTTCTCCTAAACCGTACATCGGAATCAAACGAACTACATATCAAAGCGAAGCTCGTAACATGAACTATCTAAACTTGGAAATGGTCATAATCTAGCAGGGAGTTCTCGGGTCCAAATGTTATGAACAAAAGCAGTCTAAAGTAAATCGGACATTACGACGGCTATGTTTACGCGATTTCCCAAATTTAAACCAACTCAGAACAACCACAATTCAACCCCAATTCA
Source organism: Apium graveolens (assembly GCF_009905375.1). Classification (NCBI taxonomy): domain Eukaryota; kingdom Viridiplantae; phylum Streptophyta; class Magnoliopsida; order Apiales; family Apiaceae; genus Apium; species Apium graveolens. Next base: position 78,792,496 of record NC_133656.1, read on the forward strand.
CAACCCAATCCAAACTCCATCCAAAATTCATTACAAAAGCCCCAAATCAACTCATTATAATCCATTTAATTACTCCTAAAACTTGAATTTAAACTATACTACATTCTTTAACCAAATCTTAAGATTTCAACAAATCAATCACCACCATTCCAACCCAAACTCTTAAACACACAAGTTTCAAGCTACTCTTTACTCTAACAACCAAAATCAACCTAATATACAAATTAAAGCTAGGGTTTGGAGATGATATACCTTCCTTGAAGTGGTGTGAGTAGCTAGGAAGCCTTAGGAAGCCTTGAGGAGTCTTAGGAAAGCTTGGATCTTAAAGGAAAAACAAGAAAAATCAAGTTAAAAACCTTGAAATCACTATTCATTGTCTTCTTCATTGATTTATTGGAGAAGATAGAGAATGAATGCGATGCTTAAACTCATAATATAGCCATATCTATGCATAAGGAACACTAGGGAATTATCTTACCAATTTAGGAGGCTTGGATCTTGGATTTTGAAAATCCTTTCCTTTGAAATTGTAAAAAGCCGAGAGCAAGCTTTTGTTGAAGAGAAATAGATTTCTTTTGTTTTGAAGAAATGATTTGTTTGGCTTGGTGGATGTAATTTTGTTTTTGTTTTGGTTAATTACCTTTTTAGCCTTAACTTTGTGTGGTTCTACTTCAACCACATCTCCTTCCTTCCCATGTCATGCTTATGTCATGCTATGATGTCATCTTCCCCTCCTTGTCCTCTTCTCCTTGGTTGGGTGAAATCATCCTCTCTAATCCCTTTGATTAACTTCCTAATTGTTTGCCTAATGACCGCTGATCTGTTATACGGTTCACTTAACTTTCGTTTTCGTTTATCGTTTGAGGGATCATACCCGGGATCTTATTACTTAGGTTCCCTTAACCTTTCTCAATATATTATATTCCTTTTATCATCCTCTCTTATAATCCTTTAATTTAAATCCTTTTTATCCTGTTACCTTATACTCAATTCTTTCCGTATCTAGTGGATTTCCGGGAAAATCAAAGTGTTCGGAATTTGGATTCTGACGATCTTTACATACACTTATATCCCATATAAAGTACTAATAAAATCTCAGAATATCCATACCAGAACCCCTACATAGTGTGGCATGAAAAGTTTTCCCATTCAGCAAAAACACTATTCATAAGGGTTTCAAAAATTTCCAAAAATTGGGGTTATTACAGAGATCCTTCGTGGTTCCCTACTTAAGATGTCTCAGGCCTGATGAGGCTCGCTTGGCTCTTGAAGAAGTACATGAAGGCATATGCGGGCAACACTTGGGGGGCAGGGCCTTGGCTCATAAAATAACCCGTTTAGGCTTTTATTGGCCAGAAATGATGGCTGATGCCAAAGAATATGTGAAAAAATGTGACCATTGTCAGAAGCACGCACCAGTTGTTAGACAACCCCCCGAGATGCTGACTTCTATCAACTCGCCAATCCCCTTTGCTATGTGGGGAATGGATATATTAGGGCCTTTCCCCATGGCCACGACACAAAGGAAGTTTCTGATTGTGGCCATTGATTATTTCACCAAGTGGATTGAAGCCAAACCCTTGGCCAAGATCACAACTAAGCAGGTCACACAATTCCTGTGGGAAAGTATAATGTGCCGGTATGGAATTCCCCGCATCCTAGTCACTGACATTGGAACACAGTTCAACAATGAGGAATTCAATAAGTATTGTGAGGAAAATGAAATTGAGTTACGATTCACATCTATGGCTCACCCGCAAGACAATGGGCAAGCAGAAGTGGCCAATCAAATAATCCTAGATGGACTAAAGAAGAGGATCGAGAAGTCAAGGAATAACTGGGTGGATGAAATACTCCCTATACTATGGGCATGTAGGACTACCTGTAGAGTCACGACTGGAGCAACTCCTTTCATGTTAGCATATGGTGCAGAAGCAGTTGTTCCTGTAGAGATATCACATTCTTCCCCAGGATTCAAGCTTTCAATGCTGAGGAAAATGAAGAAGGGAAAGGTTAGCCCTGGATCTAATTGATGAAGTACGAGATGAGGCACATGCGAAGATAGTGGAATATCAGAAAAAAGCTTCGTTCTATTACAATCTAAGGGTTAAAGAAAGATTCTTCAAACAAGGTGATTTGGTTTTGAGAAAAGTGGAAGCTTCTGGTGTAGGGCAGAAAGGGAAACTTGCCCCAAATTGGGAAGGGTCGTACAAAGTCAAGAGCGTTCAGGGTAGAGGAACCTACAAGCTGGAGACTATGGATGGTTTTGAAGTCCCGAGAACTTGGCATGCACAAAACCTGAAGGTTTACTATGTGTAAGATAGTTAAAGTACGATTCTCACTTGTCAGTGTCGCAAGTAGGTTTAAAGGCACCTTGAAGCTTTGCTTGTTTAGGGTTTTTCTATATAGAAGATATGTTTATCAGGGTTGAACCCATCTTATGTAAGGTATCCAGAATACCAAGTTATAATATAAAATCTTCGACTTAATCTTAGCCTATTAGATTTGGTTGCATTGTGAAAGATAAAACCAAGTTATAAACTTGAGTTTGGGAAATCAAGAGAGAAATATGATGATGTTTGGGCAAAATACAAAAAGTCAATTACAAAATTCAAATATTGTCTAATAAAGAAGAAATACATAAAAAAAACTTAGGCCTTGGAAGGCTGGGATTCTTCGGAACCACTATCCGAAGTCTCCTCGGATGTCTCAGTTGTCCCCTCGGACGTCTCAGTCGTCCCCTCGGAAGTCCCCGTAGAGGTTCCATCAGAATTGCCTTCGGATGCTTTGGATGCTGCAGGAGATGCTGGTTTCTGAGGCGCTGCCCTTGAAGGCTCTTCCACCCTGACCTTCTTTGCAATGGGCTCAGACTCCTCTTCAGAAGAAGCTTCCTCCTCTCCAGAGCTGGACTCAAGCTCCTTCCTCTTTCGGCCTTGGCTCCCCGACGGGCCGTCCTTGATCAGGTCAGCGAGCTTGTCTGTAACACTCCCAAGTGCTGGAACTCGCACAGGGCAAGGGAAGGAGGACTGTTCGAAGACTTCTGGAAATTCATCCTGAATGGCCTCCACAGCAGCATCCCAACCTTCCTTATAGCTAACTGGGTGTAGGAGGGCATCGTGCTCCACCATTAAGTCCTTAAACTCCTGAGTGTCCATCCAGCCGTCAAAGGCTTTATCCTTTTGAGCCTTCACGATAACATTTTCGGCCCGGGCCGTTTCCAGGTCAGAAGTGGAAGAGGCAAGTTGGGCTTCAAGGACCTCTATTCTTTGGTTGGCCTCCTCCAACTTCTTGTTCGCATCCTCCAGGCCAACTTTCCAAGCCTTGGCTTGGTGAATCGCCCCTTAAAAATGGGCGTTCACCTACAAGAAACACATCAAAAGTATGAGACGAGAAAATCAAAAAGGCAACTATGAAGGGCAAAGGAAAAAGACGTACCGTCGCCAAAGCCTGAGCTCCAAAAAGCTCGTTCCCCTCTAAGTCCTGTTGAAGGACAAAGTCTTGATAGTCGACCGGGGAGATGGAATGCTTAGACCATTCCTTGGCAAGCGTTGTGCTGCCAACAATTGAATCCTTGCCCCGGATTCCCCAAGCAGGTTGAAAGTAAGACCCTGGCTTCCGCTTGGTGCGCAAAACTTGGCTGGGGCCTTCTTGGCCTGGTTCCATTGCTTGGAGTAGGAACTCCGGGAAGCGATCCCTAAGGCGCGGGTCTTTAAAGACCTTTCCAGCACGCTTCATCCTGCTTGTCTCCAGGTCTTTAGGCTTTATAGCCTCCTCAATTTTCTCAGCCACTGCAACAAATGAGATAAGTAAGTTGAGGAATCAGCAAAATAGAAAATGAAGGAAATAAAAAGAGCTAGATAAGAAAGGAAACGTACTCTTCTTAGAGACGGGAGAAAGGCCGCGTTCTACAAGAACGGTCTCCCTGATAAGGTCCCACGAATGGGAAGTCCCATTATCTTGTGTGAGGAGATTGAAAGCTCTAGTCTCCTCCTCAAACAAAGTAATATCATTTGGGCTCCCATCCACAGCTAGCCCAAAAGATGAGCGGAATAGGGTGCCCCAATCGCCACCCTCCCAAACAACGAACAAAAAATCTTTTTTCCACCCCAAATTGTTGTCGGGGATGGACTTCCCGTTCACTATATGGGGAATAGTTGGGCGTTGAATTAAAGAACCCAACCCAGATTCTTGTCAGGGCTGTTCTTGAACTGAAAAATCTTTCTGAAAATAGCAACAGAAGTGGGGACATTGTGCTTGGCGCAATGCGACAGATAGCAAAGAATGAGCCTCCAAGAATTAGGGGGAGTTGGCAAGGGCTGATGCCCACATCAGCTAGCAGTACGGGGATAAATGGGTGGAAGGGAAGTTTGATACCTGCCCGTAGAGTATCCCTGTAGACGCATAATGCATCCTTCCTCCACTGACAAGCCCTGTCGGCCGGATCTGCAAGAACCAGTTTGAAAGGATCCTTGATTCTGAAACAGCTAGTCAACTTTTCCAGCTCCTTTGGATCCCGTAAGGCACTAATATGGCCGTGCGCATCCAGATGCGCATCGGACGGGTACTCGTCACCTCGGGTGTTGATCATATCGATCAAGGAAGTGTACCTTGATCGAATAGGGAATTCGTTGGACTTTCTGGCCACGTTCATCTTGGCCAAACGAGTCATTTTCTTATCAGCCATCTGAAAAAAGGGCACATGAAGAAATAATTTTAAAAGCGCAAACTATGCAAAAACAAGCACAAGAAGTAAAGGGAGAAATCTTACCTGAAGTAATGCTCCTAAGAAAGGCTTTGGGGCTTAAGATACTCCGACTTACTGTTATTGCTCTGAGATTCTTGATAGAAGAAGAAAGCAGGAGAATTTAGAAATGGGAAAGTGAGGAGCAGTAGACTCTACTTACTCCTTTATATAGGAGGAAAAGTGAAGTTGAAGGGACAAAAAGCCCAGTAATGATAGAGGCCCAAAGAAAAAAGCCCAGAAAATGGAACATTCCAGAATATTCCAAGGGAATTCGGAAGAAATTAAATGATATTCCAAAGAATTCTGAATATTTTTGATATGTTAAGCCCAGATTAATAAGAGGCCCACTCAGAGTTTTTGATATATTAAGGCCCGGATTAATAAGAGGCCCAATAGAAGTTAAAAAGCCCATATTAAGATTTGGAAGACTGAAGGGCTAAATCCAATTAGGATTTGGAAAAATGCAAGGCCCAAATCCAAACCCTAAAAGATGTAAGGCCCAAAAAGAAGATTAGGCCCAAACAGAAGCCAAACCAAATTGGATAAGCCCAAAAAGACCAGGATTCAGCTCGAATTTCAAGTCGTGAATTCTGCTCGAAATCTTTCGAACAGACACCCGAAAATAACAGGTATAAAAGACCAGGATTCAGGTCGAATTTCAAATCCTGAATCAGATACCTGAAAATTACGAATATAATTGAACTGGATTGAGTTCGAAACTAAGATCAGGATTGAGGTCGAATCAAGCACAACATTTTTCAAGAATGGGGTACAGGAACCTAGAATTAAATCTAGGTCGAAGAATTGACTAGGATCCTAGTCGAAGCCCAGGTCGTGAATCCTAGTCGAAATCTATCGACCAGGAAGCAAATAAGCACGGAATTTTCGAACTAGATCCAGGTCGAAGGTTCGACTAGGATCTTGGTCAAAATCCAGGTAGTGGATCCTAGTCGAAGTCTTTCGACCAGGATTGCAAAGGTGGCCCAAAATTCGACTAGGATCCAGGTCGAAATTTCGACTAGGATCCTGGTCGAAAAAGGGTTGGAAATTTGAAAACATTTATGGAAAATTGCAGAAAATTTGGAAAAATCCCGGAAAAAGGAAAAATTCCTGAAAAAATACCAAAAAATTCCTAAAAATAGGGAGAAGGTAAGAAAATAGGGAGGGAAGTTTTTTAAAAAGCCCTGGAGCCGCGTACAAGGCAAATCGTTGTAAATGTGTAGGTCGCTCCACACTTTACGCAAAACGATACCCTGTAAGGGAAAAAATGAACTTAACTTTCGCGAAATCTTATACGGTTTCCCAAAAGTTGGGGGTAAATGATAGGGATAAATAAATCCTGATTATATAATTAAATATTACAGGAATTATAAATGGTTTGGGCTGCAAGGTCCAATAAGAAGATGTATGACATTTAGACCAAAAAGGTCAACACATTGATCAGGCCTGATGGACCAGATCAGGCCTGATGGAACAAAGAAGGCCCAAAAACCCTGAATCTTAATTAATTTCGTAATTAATTAATAAGGGAAAAATCAGCTATTGAGAAGAGTCCCGATAAGGATATAAATCCTTGCAGATTAGCTTCAGAGGGACCTAAAAGGATAAGGAATCAATTTCCTACTATTTAGGACTCCAAAGTCCATTCTAATTATGAGACTTGCCCACCAGGTCTCCTATATCAAGTCCAATTCAAGGACCACCAGCATCTATATAAGGGGCCTCACCCCACAAATCAGAACTACGTCTTTTGGCTTGATTCTCTAATTCAAAGAGATACGTAGGCATCTCGTAAAGGCAGAGTTAAGCTACGAAATACGAGAGCATCCATTAAAGGCCTTGAGCTCCCGAACCTTAGCAATAAATACAGCAAATAATAACCTTAGTTTTTTATCCATAGCCGTTATATTTTGTTAGTTTATTTTGGGTTCGTGACATCCAAAGAAAGAAAAAGTCTCCCTAGACAGTAGCTTGCAGCTGATTTTGATAGAGTCACTTGACAATGTAATATATAATAACATTGTCAACTGTGACACAGCTAAGCAAATTTGGGAGAAAATTGAGATCTTGTGTGAAGGGACATATGAGGTTAGGTCAAACCAAATGAGGATTCTGGTTTCTCAATATGAGGGGTTTATGGTTAAACCTAAAGAAGGAATTACTGAAGTTTTTGAAAGGTTAAATAAATTGATAAATGACTTGCAGCTACACGATAAATATTAAGAAGCTGAGGAGGTTAACCTAAAGTTCTTGATAGCTCTTCCTGACCATCTTAAACAGAAAATTTCAGCTATTAGAGAAGGAAGAGATTTGAGCAGAATAAATTTGGAAGTTCTATATGGAATCTTGAAGACTTATGAACCTGAAATGATGAAAATGAAGTCATTAAAAGCACACCATGGACATATTGTTGATGGTTCAAGTGCTTTAATTGTAAATGACAGTGAATAAAGTGAAGATGAGCAAGATGATCAAGTTTCAGTTAGTCAAGCTGTGGAACAGAAGAACAAAGGACCTTAGAAGCAAGTTGTGTTGGAGCTGGAGGAAGATGAATATTACACCTTGGATGAAATGGATCAGTCCATGGATTACTTGGCTAGAAAGTTTTCAAATATTAGAGTCAAGAAACCAAGGTTTTTCAGAGGCAAGGGACAATCTTCCAATAGTAACAATTGGAAACCAAAAACTCAGTTCAATTCAGTTAGCAAAGGTGGCTACAAAACAGGATCTATGGACAGATCAAAGATAAGGTGCATCAACTGCGATGAGTTGGATCACTTTGCTACTAAATGCAGAAAGCCTAAAAAGGTGAAGAAAGACAAGGCCTAACTTGAGCTGGAAGCAAAGTATGAAGCTCTCTTAAAGAAGCAGTCTGGAAAAGCTTATATTGCAAAAGGAAAGAGTTGGGATGATACTGATGTTGATGATGAGGATGAAGAAGTTGGAAACTATGCACTTATGTCTTTTGAGCATGGAGAAGAATCCACTTCAAAATCAAAGGTACCAACTCTAACCACTATTGATTTAAATGCTAGTCAATATAAGGAGACTGTGGAAAAGATGAGTGTGGAGTTGTTTCATATACACACTAGTCTAGTAGCAGCTACTGAGGAAGTCAGTAGGCTAACCAAGGCTAATGAGAAGCTTGAGAGTGAAAGACAAAAGATGGATCTACTGCTTGTGGAACTTGAGTCAGTTAAGCAAGAAAATGAATATCTGAAAAACAAGCTAAAATGTGCTGCTAAAATTGAAGTTGTGTTGAGGGAAAAGCTGGAAAAGAATGAAGTCAATTTAAAATCGTTTAGAAATGCATCTAAGTTGGTTGGACAATACCATGAGAAGAACAAGCCATGTGCTAATATAGCTATTGGTCTTGATCATGATGCCTTGAACAACAAGAAGAAAGATATAAGTGACAAAGGAAAAGCAACAGAAAATTAAGATGTTCCAACTATGCTGAAAAAGGTTGTTTCACCTATTTTCAAGGCATATGAAGTTAATTTCAGTGAAGAAGAGTTGATTAGAGAGCAAGAAATTGTTGATGAAGACAATGAGAAGAAAAATACAGAAACAACTCCAATTTCCAAAACTGAAAAGAAGCCCATGGTCAACGAAGATTCCAAGACACCTGTTAAGGAAATAAAAACTGAAGATGCAAGAAAGAAGAAAAATAGAAATGGAAATATTGGGATAAACAAAAGCAACAATTTTGCTCATGTTGCAGATGCTCCAAGGAAGCAATGTCAAAGATGTGGCTCTGTGAATCATTTAACTCACCTTTACAAAAAGGTTGTTAGCAAGCCAGTAGAAGGAGCATGCAAATACAATGAAGCAGATGCAAATGATCCCTACTCATTCTGTGACAAGTTTGATTACATCCCTTGCAACTTAAAAGTGATGAAAAGTCCCACAAGCTGAGAGTAGACCTCAAAGAAACAAAAATCGGGTCTACAACAAAAAGGGAAAATGCACAAAAGTGAATAAATTTTATTTTATCTGAAATAACTCATTCTGATTCTGCTCACTCTGTTAACAAGAAGAAAGTGCCCAATACTGTTTGGGTTGCTAAACATACTTAAACTCATTGTGTGCAGGGAAAAAAGAAGAAATTCATATGGATCATAGATAGTGGATGCTCAAGACATATGACAGGTGATATGGGCCTGCTATCAAGTTTGAGGAGAAGGCTGGCCCATTAGTGACCTTTGGAGAAAATAGCAAAAGCTTCACAATGGGATATGGAAAATTGATCTCTGGAAATGTTATGATTGATGATGTAGCACTAGTAGCTGGTCTTCAAGTGAATCTTCTCAGTGTTGGCCAATTTGCTGACAAAGGCTTTACAGTTTTATTCAATAAAGAAGAATGCACTTTTATCAGCAAGAAAACTGGTGAAGTTACTCTAAAAGGAACAAGTAAAGGAAGCTTATTTGTTGTAGACTTGGACTCAGCAAATAAGGATGGAGTTTGTTGATTTTACACTAAGGCATCTGTAGAACAACGCAAGCTATGGCATAAAAAGCTGTCTCACTTGAATTTCAAGGAAATTAACATTTTGGTCAAAAAGGAGTTAGTAAGTGACATGCCTAATCTGGAGTTTGCTCAAGATAAAATATTTGATACTTGTCAAAAAGGAAAAATTAAAAGATCAATTCATAAGAGTAAAATTGTGAATTATATAAGTGCACCTTTGCAGCTTATTCACATGGATTTATTTGGACCAGTTAATGGCCAGTCAATTTCAAGAAAAAGATATGCACTTGTGATGGTGGATGACTACTCAAGATATATGTGGGTAGAATTTATGCATTCTAAAGATGAGACTCCACACATCATAATTGAGCGCATAAAGAAGATTGAGAAGCAGACTGAAGATCAGAACTATGTGAAAAGGTTAAGGAGTGATAATAGAATAGAATTCAGGAATGCAACCTTAACTGAATTCTGCAAAGACAAGGGCATTGTTCAAGTGTTCTCAGCTGCTAGAGCACCTCAGCAAAATGGGGTAGTTGAGAGGAAGAATAGAACATTAGTAGAGGCTGCTAGAACAATATTGCAAGATGCAAAATTGCCAGCTAGTTTTTGAGAAGAAGTTGTAAACACTGCATGCTATACTCAGAATAGACATCTCATTAACAAGAATCTTGGCAAGTCAACTTACTCAATCTTGTCTAAAAGAAAGCCTAATGTGAAAAATCTTCATGTGTTTGGAAGCAATTGCTATATGCTAAAGGATAACTCTGAATATGTGGGAAAATTTGACTCTAAAGTTTTTGAGGCAATTTTTCTGGGATATTCATTGGAAAGAACTGTATATAAAGTTTATGTGATTGAATAGAAGAAAATTATGGAAAGCACAGATGTTACTTTTGATGATGACAATTGCCCAGGCTTGGAATGCCTTGATGAAGATGAAGCTGAAGTCCTTAAGTTTGAAAATCTCATCATTGATAGTGACTCTGATGATGAAGCTGAAATTAACGCAAATCACATAATTATAGAAGAGTCAGATAATCAAGTGAATTATGAGAATGGAAGCTCATCTCATTCACCTCAATTTGACAGCACAAACTCAGGGGGAGAAAGAGGAGAAAATTCTGGAAGTCATGCCAGTGATGAAGAAGAAGCAGAAAACACAAGTCAACAAACTCGCACAAGGAACTGGGATAGAAGTCACACTAGAGAAGCAATTATTGGTGATCCAACTATTGGAGTGAGGACTAGAAGTGCAACTGCAAATGTATGTCTTCATGCATATTTTCTGTCACAAGTTGAGCCAAATAAAACTGAAGAAGCCCTTCTTAATCCTGATTGGATATTTGCAATGCAAGAAGAGCTAAATCAGTTTGAAAGAAATAAAGTTTGGAAATTGGTTCCTGCACCAAAGAACAAAAATATTATTGGAACAAAATGGGTGTTTAGGAACAAGATGGATGAAAATGGAATTGTTACCAGAAACAAAGTAAGGTTGGTTACAAAAGGCTACTCACAGGAGGAAGGAATTGATTATGAAGAAACTTTTGCTCCAGTTATAAGACTTGAAGCAATAAGGATTTTCCTAGCATTCGCTGCACATTCAAATTTCAAGGTTTATCAAATGGGTATGAAGAGTGCATTCCTTAATGGTGAGTTGAAAGAAGAAGTTTATGACAACCACCTGGTTTTGAAGATCCAGCATTTCCAATTTTTGTATACAAGCTACTTAAGGCTCTCTATGGACTCAAACAAGCACCTAGAGATTGGTAGGACACACTATCAGAATTTTTGATTAAACATGGATTCACTAGAGGTACCATAGACAAGACTCTCTTCTACAAGAAGCATGGTTATGATATGATCCTAGTTCAGATTTATGTGGATTATATTATCTTTGGTTCCACCAATGAAAAGCTTTGCCAAAGATTCTCCTGGCTTATACAGAGTGAATATGAAATGAGTATGATGGGGGAATTAAGTTACTTTCTTGGACTTCAAGTTAGTCAAAGAAGTGATGGAATCTTCAGCAGCCAAACTAAGTATGTCAAAGATTTATTGAAAAAGTTTGGCATGGTTGATTGTTCACCTGCATCTACACCTATGTCTACAACAACAAAGTTGGATGAAGATGAAAAGGGCAAAAGTGTAGATATTTCAAGCTATAGAGGGATTATTGGATCATTACTTTACTTAACTGCAAGTAGACCGGATATCATGTTTGCTACATGTTTGTGTGCAAGATTTCAAGCCAATCCAAAAGAATCACATTTGATGGCTGTGAAGAGGATTTTCAGATACTTGAAGGGGACTCCAAACTTGGGATTATGGTATCCTAAGGGAACTGGTTTTGAAGTTGTTGGCTACACATATGCGTATTTTGCTGGATGCATGGTTGACAGAAAGATTACTAGTGGAAGATGTCAATTTCTTGGACAAAGACTTGTATTCTGGTATAGCAAGAAACAACAATTTGTGTCAACTTCTACAGCAGAGGCTGAATACATACCTTTAGGAAGTTGTTGTGCTCAAGTGCTTTGGATTAGAATTCAGCTAATGGATTATGGTCTAGTGTTACACAAAATTCCAATTATGTGTGATGTTAAGACGAGAACACACGCTAATATTCACGCAAGTATACGCGATCGCAAGTAATATAGAATTAATTCTAGTTCGTTCCCACAGAGACTGGTTTAGGTTAATTTCAAACTATGCACTTATGCAACAATGGTATGGTTATTATTCAATGCTAAGATGATAACAAGTTGAGATTGTTTATAACTACGAAATTATACTAACTAATATTAGCTAAGAGAATTAAGGTTGATTTACTTATATAACACAAACATGGGATTCTAACTTCATTACCACTTCATTCAATAGCCCTTTTTGTTCTTAACCTTAGCATACAATGGTATGACAACTAATCAGATAACACGAAACTAGTAAAAGCCAACTTTCCTTGTACGAATACCCTACTACTAGACATCCATAAAAGAGATAGAAGCTGCATAGACACCAATTATATTGAGACCCTATATGTCTATAGAATTTGACAACATAACAGTTTAATGTTCAAGTTATCTATCGTGATTACATAGGGCAAGTAAGATGGTTAAAATTACCTACGAATCATGCATATCAAATACATGAACCTATGCGAGCATGGCAAGTTCTAAACCTCTATATTCACTTTCGCTTCAATAGAGATTAACACGCTATCTTATAAGTTCGCGACGCTCATAAGACGAATAAGCAAAACCAATACTAGGAAATCATGCAATCACCACATACTAAGGTATTAAAACATATTAACTATTGAAATCCATAAATAAATCCGCTAGAACCCCACGATAACAATTAGCCCATAACCGAACTCATCATCACTGTGGGTTTCGATAAAAGCATGGTATAATAAACTAAGTCTTTATAAAACCGAATAATAAACAAGTTACGTTAAACAAGAGTATAGGTTCAACAAAATAAGAAAACTAGCATTCAAGATTACAACTTAAAACAAATAATCACAAGAATAAACTAGATCTTCTTCGCCTTGGTTGTATTTGTGCTCCTAGGTCTTCTCGATGTCTTCTCCTTAAGCTCCGTTACGTGCTTCTTATGAAAAATGAACTTATCATTATATAGCAGCCCATGCAGAGTAGAAGTCCAGAAAATCAGTTCTCTACTTGAAACAGGATTCCTGAAAAATGGCCTGGCATGGCCGCGCGTTGTCCCAGCGCGGCGCGCTATCCTAGCGCGGGCGCGCTGACTTTCTGCTTCTCTGGCGCGGGCACGCGCTATCACAGCGCGGGGGCGCTAACCTTTTGGAAAAGCTACTGATTTTTATTTTCTTTGCTGGTTCTTGATGGCGATCCATGAGCAAACATCCAGGACACCTTCCTAACATAAATTTAACACCAAATCAATACTAAATCACCTCATTCCTTTATCTATACCTGAAATGCAAAATACTACAAAAATTCATTAAAAACACAAACAACTCGAGTACAAAACACCAATTCAAGCCTTTATAGAGCATTCTAAGTGGACATAAATGCTACTTAACACTCCCCCAAACTAGAACCGCTGCTTGTCCTCAAGCATAAACAGACTCAAAGAATAAGAAATAAAAATGCATGAATGCAACTACATGAATGCAACGATCCCCTCAGAATAACTAAACCAACCAATAAGCAACATCTCCATAAATGCAGTTATTCACACAAAGATCAATTAAATCCCACAAATCAACTTTTAAGCCAGAAACGTGCATGTGTGCAATGCTTAACAGATATACTATCACAACTAGATCAATAATCATGACTCACTACTCATCAAGGAAATCACAAGGTTATAAATAGAATAAATGCTAAACTCAAAATGACTGACAACACTTCAATTTTATTGGAGTTATTACACGAATTCATGCTTTTATAAATAACACATAACAACACAAATATGCTTATTTGACCATGCAATAAGTGAGGTCCATAAAAGACTTATGCAATAACACCCATGTAACGAGCGTTAGGTTAGTGGATCCCAGACTATAAAAGCCTTAGGTCACTAGGCACAAAGTCCCCTAAGAACTTGATAACTCGAGTATTAAAGAGCCTATTCGTGATCAATTATGCATCAACACATTTGTTTTCTTCTTTTTTTCTTTTTTCTATTTTTTTCTCTTCTTTTTTTTTCAAATTCTGAACGAGTGTGTTTCGCTCCATCTCGTTCAACCCTAGACTACTCATATAAATATGAGCTGACTATTAGCCATTTGACACCTAGCCACAACAACTAGCAATAAAATTCAATGTTTTTCTCCAATTTTTTTAAATATCCATGTTATATTGCCATTACGAGAATATCCTAAATTCTAATATAAACAAGTGATTAAACCTCGACAAACAAACAAACCATGACCATGATCTAGCACACAAGAAACCTATAAGACTTAGTGAAATTTTATTGCTTCTAGCATGCAAATTAACTCGATAGGACTTAATATCACTATACACGACATCACTACACTAGCATCAATATCACAAATCAATCGGAAAAGCAAACTTAAGGGATCATGTTATAATACATATGCAACTATATGCAACATACTAACATGCAAAATAAAAAAAAACTACATGACAAATATGCAACTATATGAACTAAACTATCATGAATATGCAAACTATATGGACTCACATAAACATATTCCTTAACTACCACCCCCAAACTTAAAATATTCATTGTCCACAGTAAAGGTAATAGTAAGGAATCAGGTATACCTACTCGGAATCAGGATCATCACCCTCAACGGGTAGAGTGTCAGGAGTGTCAGGAGGCAGGTACACAGAGTCCTCACTGAAAACTGGCCACTGGATATCAACTCATGTGGCTCTGAATCCAGTCCCCAACGCCTGGGTGATATCATGTGCAAAACTACTATAGATGTCATGCATCGCATTCATCCTCCTCATCAAGCACCTCTACTACACTGAACCCAAACCAGCACTCTCATCTGATTCCTGCTGCTGCTGCTGCTGTGAAGGACTGGCCCAACTGAGCTCTCCATGCGGGTCTGCTTGACTGAGTCGCACCACTAGCATATCCCTGAGGTACTGGTCATCCACCTGGAAAGTGGTCATATGAATAACCGAGACCCTTTTCATCAGCCTTTCCCCCGTACCACTCCTGCATAACAGCTATCGTCCAATTATCAATCGGGGCATTAGGCAACTGCAGCTGCCCGTATGCGGGCCAATGAACTCCAACAGCCACACACAGCTTTGTCATAATCGATGCATACGAAATAGAACCCGTAGTGCTCCCTCGCAGAAACCTCAATATACCCTGATAAATCACAGACCCCAAGTCCACATAATCTCCCTGGAGAATTCCCCATAACAGCTATGCCCGGTCCACCGTAACATCATGCACATGTGATGAAGGCATAATATTAGCATAAACAAAAAAGTTCCATGCACGGGCATACCGGTTCATGCACGAGGCAGGGAAAGTGGCGTACTCGTTCGTGCCCTTTTTAAATTTCCAGTGAGTCTCAGGAACACACAACGTAGCAACAATCAATTCCAAATTATAATCCTCGTAGGTCTTCGTCACCCAATCATCCTGACCCGGTTGTCTCTCGGGCTGATTTATCACCCGACGAATAGCTTCAACATTGTAATCCACCGTCAACCCCCTCACTACAGTAAAACCATTCTTATCCGCCTTTGCATTCATGTAAAACTTAAGAACCACACTCATGGGCACAGTAGTGGGTGTCTCGCAAAAAGTGACCCAACCCATCTCCGGAATCATCTCAAGCAACTTACCATCCCTCCCCGATGGTAGAAATCCTCTCCCCTTGGCTATCGGCTTCGACAGCAACCTCATATACTCCGCTTCAGCCTCCGGAGTAGAAAACATGGGCCTCACACCCCCAACACTTGAAGAATCAGTGGTGCTGCTGCTATCTTGGGTTCGTTGTCTCTTGGGTGCCATTGAATTCGACTAAGTTTGAGAGAAAAGATATGTTTAAGAGAGATTTGTGTGTTTGAGAATTTAGAAGTGATGGAGAAGATTGTGTATAAGTGCGTGTATATATAGGGAATCAGGAATTAGAATTAGTTTTAGAAAAGAAGTAGGAATTGATTATGGGAATAATGGGAGTAATGGGGTGATTGAAACTGATTTGGAGAGGGAAATATGAAAGGTAGGAAAGGAAAATCCGGCCGTGATGTGATTTTGTTTTTGAATTTTTGATTTTTCTATTTTTTTCAGGTTCAGGGAGCCAGTGTGGCCGCCCCCTGGCAGCGCGGGTGCACGCAGCTATTGTACTTTCAGTGCGACCACCCCGCTTCTCAGCGCGGGCGCGCTGTGCTTCTGCAGTTGACACTGATTTTTTTCTTTTTCTGATTTTTTTTGAAGTTTTCTTCTTGTTTTCTTCCTCTATCTACTAATGTACAACAAACTTGGGTTGCCTCCCAAGAAGCACTTGGTTTACGTCACTAGCTTGACGTAGAATCCCCGAGATTAGGTGGACAATAAAACGACACTAACCACCTCACGGTTTGCCGTATTTCTATAGTAATGCTTCAACCTATATCCATTCACCTTGAATGATTGATCTGGATCATTCTCAAAAATCTCCACCGCTCCATGTGGAAACACAGTTTTGATAACAAACGGCCCTAACCATCTTAAGTTCAACTTTCCAGGAAAAAGACGAAGTCGAGAGTTGAATAAAAGAACTTGTTGCCCCGGCATAAATGATTTGAGCACTAGACCCTTATCGTGCCACCTCTTAACTTTATCCTTATACATTTTGTTATTCTCATATGCTTGAAGTCAAAACTCATCGAGGTCATATAATTAAAGCATCATTTCCTTTATAGTTACCTCCATATCAAAGTTCAACTTCTTCAAGACCCAATATGCTTTATGCTCGAGCTCCATAGGCAAATGACATCATTTACCATAAACCAACTAAAATGGTGACATGCCTAGTGGAGTCTTGTATGTTATCCGATACGCCCAAACAGCTTTATTGAGCTTCAAAGACCAATCCTTCCTTGATGGACAAATAACTTTCTCTAGAGTTCGCTTGATCTCTCTGTTAGATACCTCAGCTTGACCATTAGTCTGAGGATGGTAGGCTATAGCAATACGATGATTCACATTACATCGCTGCATCATAGCAGTGAACTTGTGATTACAGAAATGTGATCCTTCATCACTGATTATGACTCTTGGAGTCCCAATCTTGTGAATATCTGCTTATGAAGAAAGTTAAGCACTACCTTTGCATCATTCGTCAGCAAAGCCTTGACTTCAACCCATTTCGAGACATAATCAACCGCCAACAAGATATACTAATTATTGCAAGATGAGACAAATAGCCCTATAAAGTCAATTCCCCAAACATCGAAGACCTTAACCTCGAGCAACACATTAAGATGCATCTCATCCCTCTTGGACATATTACGCACATGCTGGCAGCGATCACACTTCAAAATAGACCGATGCACATCCTTAAACAATGTAGGCCAGAAGAATCCCGCTTGAAGGATACGAGCTGATATTTTCTCTCCACCACAGTGGCCTCCATAAATAGTCGAATGACAGTCTTGAAAGATACCCTCCGTCTCGCTATATGGAATACATTTCCTGATGATTTGGTCAGCTCCTTGCCTAAACAAAAACGACTCATCCCATATGTACCACTTCACCTCATGAAGAAATTTCTTCCTTTGAGCAGAAGACAACTCTGAAGGCATAATATTGCTCACAAGGTAGTTCACAATGTCTGTGAACCATGGTTCTTCCTCTTACACCCCAAACAACTGCTCATCGGGAAAAGACTCATTAATCAATGTCTTATCCTGTGATGTCGTACTCGGATCTTCTAACCGAGATAGATGATCAACAACTTGATTCTCAGTACCTTTCATATCCTTGATCTCTAACTCAAACTCCTGAAGTAAAAGAACCTATCGAATCAATCTAGGCTTCGAGTCGTTCTTCGAGATGAGATAGCGAATAGCAGCATGATCAGTGAAAACTGTTACCTTCTTCCCAAGCAAATAAGATCGAAACTTCTCAAAACCATAGACAATAGCTAAGAGTTCTTTTTCAGTAGTAGTATAGTTCAGTTGAGCACCATTGAGGGTCTTATTAGCATAGTAGACCACATGAAATATGTTTTTCTTCCTCTGCCCAAGAACTGCTCCAACTGCATATTCACTTGCATCGCACATCATTTCAAAAGGTTCATTCCCATCAGGCGCAGTTATGACAGATGCCGTGATCAAACTCTTCTTTTAGATCTCAAAAGTAGCTCGACACTCATCATCAAACTTGAAAGGGACATCTTTCTCTAAAAGATTGCACAAGGGTTTAGAGATTTTAGAGAAGTCCTTAATGAAACGCCGATAGAAACCCGCATGACCAAGAAAGCCGCAGACTCCCTTAACAGAAATTGGTGGAGGAAGGTTTTAAATGACCCCCATCTTGGCTTTATCCACCTCAAGAACTTTACTAGAGACCTTGTGCCCAAGAATGATGCCCTGTTGCACCTAAAATGACATTTCTCCCAATTGAGCACCAGATTGGTCTCAACACACCTTTTAAGAATGACGCCAAGATTTTACAAGCACTCGTCAAAAGAATCACCAAACACAGAAAAATCATCTATGAATACCTCCACATTCTGACCAATCATGTCAGAGAAAATGGCTATCATACATCTCTAAAATATGGCAGGTGCACCACACAACCCAAAAGAAACTCTTTTGAAAGCAAAAGTACCAAACGGACAACTAAAGGTAGTCTTTTTCTGATCCTCTGGAGTGATACAAATTTGATTATAACCCGAATAGCCATCCAGAAGACAATAGTACTCATGCCCGGCCAACATGTCAAGCATCTGATCAATAAAAGGAAGAGGGAAGTGATCCTTCCTTATGGCTTTGTTCAGCTTCCTGTAATCCATGCAAACTCTCCACCCCGTGACTGTTCGAGTAGGAATGAGCTCATTGTTCTCATTAGCAACAACTGTGATGCCTCCTTTCTTCGACACACGCTGAACTGGACTCACTCAAGAACTGTCAAAAATAGGATAGATGATCCCTGCATCTAGCCACTTGAGAATTTCCTTCTCCATAACCTCTTTAATTATCAGATTCAGCCTTCTCTATTGCTCAATAATTCGCTTGCTACCTTTCTCTAGCAGGATTTTATACATGCAATAAGAAGGGCTGATTCCCTTGATATCTGCTATAGTCCATCCAATTTCCGATTTGAACTCTCTCAGAATCCTCAAGAGCTTTTCCTCATCACTAACTAAAAGGTCAGATACAATAATAACAGGAGAAGTAGATGCATCACCTAAAAACACATACCTCAAGTGTTCAGGCAATGGTTTAAGCTCAAGTGTAAGAGCTTTCTCAATAGATGGCTTGAGGCGCTTTGGAGAATTTTTCAGCTTTTCCAGTCCAAGAGATTCAATCGGCATATCCAGCCTTCGTTTCCAAGGAGAAGCATTCAAATACTGTAAATGCTCATCACCTTCATCGTCTTCACTATCTGAATTTCCCAACAAGGCTTTCTTTAAGGCATCAGACCTTAGCATTTGATCAAGTTTTGAAGTTACCACAGAATCGACCAACTCCACTTTTAAGCACTCATCATTATCAGTAGGGAATTTCATGGCATTGAAAATATTAAAAGTCACATCATGATCCAGTACTCGCATAGTGAGCTCACTCTTCGGCACATCAATCAAGGTTCGGCCTGTAGCCAAGAATGGTCTTCCCAAGATTATGGGAATCTTCTTATCCTCCTCGAAATAAAGAATTACAAAGTAAGCAAGAAAGATGAGTTTGTCCACCTTGACCAAGACATCCTCGACAATGCCTCGTGGATATGTACTAGAGCGATCGACCAACTACAAGGTCATATCAGTAGGTTTTGGATCAGGTAAGTCCAACTTCTTGAAGATAGACAAAGTCATCAAATTGATGATAGCCCCTAAGTCATATAAGCATTTGTCAAATGACACTTTTCTGATGGTGCAAGGAATAGTGAATCTTCCAGGATCTTTAAGTTTCGGAGGCAACTTCTGTTGCAGCACAACACTGCATTCCTCCGTGAGAGCAACTGTCTCTATTTCATCGAGCTTCACTTTCTGAGAGAGAATACCTTTCATAAACTTCGCATATCTAGGCATATGTTGTTAGATATATTTGAGATGTTATATCTAATCTGTTGTGTTTAGTTTCAGAACTTAATATCAGGACTTACTGGAAATCAGAACTTACTGAAGTCAGAACTTATATCAGGACTTAGGTGCGGATACTTCAGATAAAGAAAGCAGCTGAATTACAGGAAAGGATCGTGACTAAAACAATAGAAGATATGCATGAAGAGTTAGAAGACTAGAAGACTTGTTGAAGATAATATCCGATTGATATATTTTAGGAGACAGAATTATATTCTATATCAATTATAAGATATCTTGTAACTGTGTACTATATAAACATAGCTTAGGGTTTACACTACAGGTGTTATCATTCATGAGGAAGAATATACATTATAACCTAGCAGCTCTTAGTGATATTGTTCATCACTGAAAGAGAACAACTATTCTATTGTAACAGAATTTATTATATTGAATATACTTGATTACTATTACATACTTGTATTGATAAATCGATTTGATTGTATAAACACTATATTCAACCCCCTTCTATAGTGTTGTGTGACCTAACAAGTGGTATCAGAGCCTCTCTGTTGATTTACAAATAGTAAGATCCAGTTTACAATCATGTCTGAAAAAACATAAACCCCACCTAAGCCCACCAAAACTCAAGATACTCAAAACAATCAAACTCACAGTCGATATGAGAGTATTAGGGTTCCCCTACTGAGAGCATCTGAGTATCCTATATGGAAGGTAAAAATGACTATGTTTATGGAAGCCACAAATCCAGAATACCTTAATAGAATCAATTATGGACCATATAAGCCTACCAAGCTTTCTGTTGCAGTTGCAGATCAACCAGCAAAGATGATACCAAAGGAGAAAAGTGAATACACAACTGAAGACATCTCATCTATTGCCAAGGATGCAAGGGTAAGGCATCTGCTGCATAGTGCAATTGACAATGTCATGTCAAACAGGGTAACTGGATGCAAGACTGCAAATGAGATATGGGATGCTTTAGAGACAAGATGCCAGGGAACATATGCAATCAAGAAGAACAGGAAGACAATACTCACACAAGAGTATGAGCACTTTGACTCAAAAGCTGATGAGTCATTTACTGATTTATATGACAGGTTTGCCAAACTTTTGAATGATCTGTCACAGGTGGACAAGGAATATGATCTTGAAGATTCAAATCTAAAGTTCCTTTTAGCTCTTCCTGAAAATTAGGATTTGAAGTGTACTACCATAAAAGACAACTATGACCTTGCTGAAACTACTCTTGATGAAATTTATGGTATGCTCAAGACTCATGAACTTGAGATGGATCAAAGGAGCAAAAGGAATGGAAGAAAGTCAAAGACAGTTGCTCTTAAAGCTGAGGAGGAATCTCCTAAAGTGGTTGTCTCAAAGAGAGGCAAAGGAAAGGATCTCATCATACAGTCTGATTCAGAGTCATCAAATTTTGATAAAAATGATTCAGAATCTGAAAATTTATCTGAAGTTGATGTTGATGCAGAGATGATGCAACTGTGTGCTCTTATGGTGAAGCGTATCACAAAGATTTCCTACAAGAAATTCAGAAAGGGCAACAAGTTTTCCAGGAAAGGTGGAAGTTCTGAAAAGAAAGGGTTCAGAAAGTCTGAAAGCAAAGGAGGAAAGTCTGACAGAGGAGACTACTTAAATGTCAAATGCTACAATTGTGGTGAAAGAGGCCACATCTCTCCTGACTACAAGAAAGGAAAAGGTGATAAAGGACAGCCACTTATCACAAAGATGAAAAACTGGGTAGACACTTCAGATTCTGAAGATGAGGTGAACTATGCCTTGATGGAAAATGCTGATAGCAGTACTGATGCTGCTAAATTAAAGGTACCTCAATCAACTCTTGCTTTTCATACTGATGATATTTCTGAGCTAAGATTATATCTGAAAACCATGTTCATTAGTTTTAGAGACTAGACTTTAACAAATGAAAGATTAACTTCTGAAAGTCTTGCTATTAGAAACAGAAATGACTATTTAGAAAAAGAGTTAGTTATGTTCCATCAAGCTCAGAAAGAAAGAGATGAGGCTTTGTATGTTAGAGATGAAGTGCTAAAATTAAATAAATCTTTTAATTCTGAACTGGAAAAGGAAAAGGAGATAATCAAAACTTGGACTAACACTGGAAGAACAACTCAGAAAATCTTAGAAAATGGAAATTGGAAAGAAGGTCTAGGTTACCTAGATGATAAGCAAGAAAAGGAAATTGTGTCATCTAAACCAAACTTTACCAAGAAAGCTGAAAAGCCTACAGTCAACCCTATTAAATTTATAGCAAAAACTGATGTGTCAAAGTCTGAAAAGATGAATTATTCTAAAACAGAAGTCAAAGAAAAGTGAACTTCTGACAAATTGAAACAGGACAAACCAGCTTCAGTAAACATAGGTTTAATGACCAAGAAACAGCTTAAGCATATGCTGAAAGAGATTAGAAGTGTGAACAAGGTAAAGGACGCTAGGAAAAATAGGAATGGAAAGGAAGGTGTGAATAAAAGCAATAATTATATGTCTGTTCCTAACGCTCCTAGAAAGAAATGCTATAACTATGGAAACTCTAACCATCTTGCTTCTTTTTACAGGAAAAATAAAGATATAAACTCCTTACCTCCTAGATCAGGAGTTAAGAGTCAGTCTGTTAGGTTTAAACCACAAAATCCTTATTTTCATTGTGGTAGTTTATGGAATTCTATTTATACTTGTAAGGAATATCATAGTTTATACTATGATTATTATCAAATAAAACCTTCTTTAAATAAAGTTAATGTAATTCCTTCTAGTATAAATTCTGATGCAAATTCTGATATAAAGTCTGATAAGAAGCAAGTCAGCATAAACTCTGAAATTAAATCCGCTGCAACTGCTAACAAACTTAAAAAGGCCAAAGGATCCAAGTAAGTCTGGGTCCTTAAAACTAACCCATAGTGGTCTTTGTGATTGCAGGACAACAGGAAAAACATCCTAGTTCTGGACAGTGGATGTTCAGGACATATGACTGCAAATAAAGCCCTGCTATCAGACTTTGTGGAGAAAGCTGGCCTAGGAGTTTCTTATAGAGATGGTAACATGGTAAAGACTCTGGGATATGGCAATATCAATCTTGGGAATGTCACAATTAAATCAGTAGCTCTTGTCTCAGGACTTAAACACAATCTGCTAAGTGTGAGTCAAATCTGTGATAGAGGTTATCATGTAGATTTCTTTGAAGAACACTGTGAAGTTGTGAGTAATTCTACAGGCAAAGTGGTTCTGAAAGGTTACAGACATGGTAACATATATGAAGCCCGAATTTCAACAAACTCTGATGGTTCTGCAATCTGTCTGTTAGATAGAGCATCAATTGAAGAAAGCTGGAATTGGCATAAGAGACTCTCTCATTTAAATTTCAACAACATAAATGAGCTAGTAAAGAAAGATCTTGTGAGAGGACTGCCAAAATTAGTATTTGTTCCTGATGGCCTTTGTGATTCATGTCAAAAGGCAAAACAAAGAAAATCTTCATTCAAAAGCAAAACTGAATCCTCAATTCTTGAGCCTTATCACTTACTGCATGTTGATCTATTTGGTCCAGTCAATGTCATGTCCATTGTAAAGAAGAAATATGCTATGGTTATAGTGGATGAGTTTACAAGATACACTTGGGTGTATTTCTTGCACAAGAAGAATGAAACTGCATCTATTCTAACTGAACATGTCGGATAGCTGGATAAATTGGTCAAAGATTCTATTAAAATCATAAGAAGTGATAATGGCACTGAGTTCAAGAATTCAATCATGGAAGAGTTCTGCAAAGAGCATGGAATAAAGCATGAATTTTCTGCACCTGGAACTCCACAGCAAAATGGAGTTGTAGAAAGAAAAAACAGGACTCTTATTGAAGCTGCACGAACTATGCTTGATGAAGCAAAGCTAGCAACCTACTTTTAGGCTGAAGCTGTGTAGACTGCTTGTTTTACACAGAATGCTACACTCATAAACAAGCATGGAAAAACACCATATGAGATGGTGAAGAAAAAGAAGCCAAATCTGAAATACTTTCATGAATTTGGATGCAAGTGTTTTGTTCTTAAGACTCATCCTGAACAACTGTCAAAGTTTGATCTAAAAACTGATAAAGGAATTTTTGTTGGATATCCACTTTCCACAAAAGCCTTCAAGTCTATAATTTAAGAACAAGGGTTGTCATGGAATCTATCAATGTCTCTTTTGATGATAAAAAGATTACTGGACTTGAAGATTTCAATGATCATGATCTGCTGAGATTTGAAAATAAAGATTTCAATTCTGATTCTGTAAATTCTGATGACCTAAATCCTGATCCTGTAAGTTCTGACGGGTTAAATTCTGATGTCATTGAAACTGTGGTAACTATTCCAAGGGAAAATGCACCTGTTCAGGGGGAGCAAGCTGATGATCCTACCACAACTCAAGACTCTCAAGAAGTATCAAAACCCGTCACTGACTCTTCAAGTTCCGATTCATCAAGTTCTGATAAGCCAAATTCTGATAATTCTGAAAACTCTGATTCTTCAATTCCTGATGGATCCAACTCAACTTCTGAAATATCAGAGAGCATAACTTCAGGGGGAGCATCAGAAAATGTTGATGGAGACATCATGGATCATGGGGGAGATCCAGTTCTAGAGATCAACTTCCATCTGCAAGAAAGTGGACCAAATCACACACACCTGACTTAATAATTGGAGATCCTGAAGCAGGTATCAGAACTAGAACAGCAAAATCAAATGAATGTCTCTATAATTCCTTTCTATCTCAGACTGAACCAAAGAAAGTGGAAGAAGCTCTTCAAGATGTTGATTGGGTGCAAGCAATGCAAGAAGAGTTAAATAAATTTGAAAGAAATAAAGTCTGGACCATAGTGCCAAGACCAAAGAATAGATCCATTGTTGGCACAAAATGGGTGTTGAGAAACAAAACTGACAGTGATGTCATAATTACAAGAAACAAAGCAAGGCTGGTTGTTAAAGGTTACTCTCAACAGGTGGGTATTGACTATGATGAAACATTTCCTCCAGTTGCTAGATTGGAAGCCATAAGAATCTTTCTAGCTTATGTTACTCACAAGAAGTTTAAAGTCTTTCAAATGGATGTGAAAAGTGCTTTTCTCAATGGAGAATTGGAAGAAGAGGTATATGTTGAACAACCTCCAGGCTTTGTAGATCCAAAATTTCCAAATCATGTCTACAGGCTTGACAAAGCACTTTATGGCCTTAAGCAAGCTCCAAGAGCATGGTATGAGACTTTAGCTCAATTCCTTCTAGAAAGTAGATTTAACAGAGGAACAATTGATAAGACACTGTTCTACCTCAACCATGGAAAGGATTTACTTTTGGTACAGATATATGTTGATGATATAATCTTTGGTTCTACAAATGCCAAACTCTGTGAAAGGTTTGCAAACTTAATACAGTCAAGATATCAAATGAGTATGATGGGAGAACTTAGTTATTTTCTGGGACTTCAAGTCAAGCAAAATGAAGAAGGTACTTTCATAAATCAATCCAAGTACACCAGAAATTTACTCAAGAAATTTGGAATGCAAGACTGTTCAACTGCATCCACTCCCATGGCCACTGCAAAGTTAATGCAGTTAAGATATCAAATGAGTATGATGGGAGAACTTAGTTATTTTCTGGGACTTCAAGTCAAGCAAAATGAAGAAGTACTTTCATAAATCAATCCAAGTACACCAGAAATTTACTCAAGAAATTTGGAATGCAAGACTGTTCAACTGCATCCACTCACATGGCCACTGCAACGAAGTTAGATAAAGAAACTGGAGCATCAGTAGATATTACTAACTACAGAAGTATGATTGGCTCTTTACTCTATTGAACTGCAAGTAGACCTGATATCATGTATGCTACCTGTCTTTGTGCAAGATTTCAGGCTAATCCAAGAGAACCTCATCTAATAGCTGTGAAAAGAATTTTCAAGTACCTCAAGGGTACAGCTGATATAGGATTGTGGTATCCTAGAGAATTAGATTTTAAGCTAATAGGTTACTCAGATGCAGATTTTGCAGGATGCAAAATAGACAGGAAAAGCACTAGTGAAAGCTGCCAATTTCTTGGAGGCAGCTTAGTTTCTTGGTTTAGAAAGAAACAGAAGTCAATTTCCATATCAACTGTAGAAGCATAATATATTGTTGCAGGAAGCTCTTGTGCACAGATTTTTTGGATAAAGAATCAGTTACTGGACTATGGGTTAGAATATTCAAAAATACCCATTTACTGTGATAATCAAAGTGCTATTGCTATGAAAGGTAATCCAGTTCAACACTCAATGACAAAGCACATCAGCATTAGGTACCATTTCATAAGGGAACATGTGATGGAAGGTACAGTGGAATTGCATTTTTTCCAAAGAGATCAACAACTAGCAGATATCTTCACAAAACCACTATATGAAGCTACTTTTATAAGACTGGTAAATGAACTTGGGATGGTTTCAGGTTCTTTCTCAAAATCTGTTTAGTTTTTGTTCTCATGCATCAGACTTTATGATCAGTGTTTACACATTGTCTTCTCTTCATGTAATATGTGCTTAAATTATAATATATTAAATCCTGATTGTTATCTGTTGTGATTCTATATACTCTGATAGTGTTTTAAATGTTCTGTGACTATTCAATCCAATGAGGATAATTTGTTAGATGCTGACTTAGTAGTCTTTAACAAACTACACATCCCATGTTTCAATTAGTTGTTTATGTGGAGATCTATAACACAAGCAAACTTTGATTTTGATCTTAGTCAAATTTACTTATGTATCTTATTACTAAGTCAAAAAGTAGATTTTTGCTTCTTATCTGTCAAATTCTGACGTCAGTAAATCTTAAGGATGAACAACATGCTTGATAAGCCTCACTTATCTGAAGAAAACAAAAAAAAAGAAAAGAAAAATTGAAGTCAAGGTACTCCTTTGAGATCTAGAGTAAATATGTGAAAGGGAAGACCCAAGTGCATTGCTGGTATTAATTTATATGTATTAGAAAAGAAAATAAATTTTTCTTGGTACTTTTCACATTCTCTGATTACTGGAGAAATGCTCTAATAATAGCATAAATTCTGATAGCAGTTGTGACTCATTTACACTGAGAAGCCACTGTAAAAATAATGTCAAAAGATGCATAAAATGAGCACAAACAGTTGAGGTGGACTCTTGCATAAATTTATTCTATAGTAGACTTCAAAATTAAAGACAGATTTTAAGCACTTTTCTTAGTTATGCCTTATTTCTAAGATATACTGAAGTTTATCATACTTTAATCATTTTCTGATGATTTGAAAATGCACACACTCTCACTCCATATGAATGATGAAAATTACTGTGGTGATTAAGTTGTTTTCGACAAACAGTTAAGTATTATTTACATAAATTCTGAGGACAAGTTCTGATGATTAAACTCTGAATAAACCAGTCAGTATTTGTGTGAAGAATCACAGATACAGTCATTCACTTTTTGAGTACAGAAGCCATGTTCTGATGACCGTTAAATTATGATAATAGTCAAGTTCTGATGCAAATCCTGATGGAAACTCTAATGCTTACGTGGCATTATTTAATTACTTGGCTTATTTTTAGTATTCACAGTAACGGTTATATTTTTCATAAAATAAATATGTGAGATAAAAACAGTGATAATCATTTGGTTTATGGGTTGCGTGTTTGTTTTGGTAACAACATGTGTGCAATAATTACTGCATGTTTACCGTGCCCACTCATTACTTTTTGACTGTTTCCATGCTGCCAGGTGTAAAAAGACTGTTCTGCTTCACAAAATTGACTGTTGTCACATGGAGTGTATAAATAAGAGAGTTAAAAGATTTTACAATCTTTTACCTACTATCTTTTATTTTCTAAACTCTCTTATTCTCTCTCTCACTCTCTAATATTCTCTGAAGCTTTTTCTTACAGGCATTTTAACAAACACCTTGTGAACACATATTTTCTCACTTATTTCTTTACAGAAATGGCACCAAAAGATCTAATCTATGATGGAGCCAAGTTTGTTCCTAATAACTACATGGCTATTCTTTCTAAGGACGAGGCTCCTTCAGAACTTCATTTCGTACAAGACTTTCTTGCTCGAAGTGAATTAGGCTATGCACTGACCCAACCCCAGGTTCTCTCAGGCAAGCAGATTCTGGAGTTTTGGAGGACATGTGTTTATGATGATGGTGGAAAAGCTGGGTCCCCAAGTATTATCTTTGCAACAGGGGAGGATGAGCATGTGGTGACCTTGTCAACTATTCGACAAGCACTATAGTTGCCAGAAGATTGCACTTTCAATTCAACAGTTGAGGAGCCAGCTCTTCAATAAATGATAGCAAGTCTGGGCTATGAAAAGTCTTTGGTAAAGATGGGAAAATTGAAGAGACCCCACATCAGGAGGGAGTGGAGCTTTTTCTTTGACTGTATTACAAAAGCTTTCACCAACAAGTGCTCAAACTTTGATGCTATACCCATAATGAGTCAACAAATCGGGTATGCTCTTTTAAATCAAACACATTTTTATTATGCAAGTGTTGTTTTGGGGTTTATTGGTGATAGGATGAAAGAAGATAGCAGTATAGTCTATTTTGCTAGATTTTGTCAACTTATTTATACTTTCTGTTGTCCTGATACACCACAAATCTATGGTGAGACAATTGAACCCTTTGAGCTACACAAAAGGGCTTTCACTGACTTATTATCTACAGATAATAAGAAGACTACACTAAGACCCCTCCAAATTCCTCAATCAGTTAAACAATTCTTAGTAAATGCTAATCCTCACACATACAGTTCCATATATCCTGATATAGCACCAGTACAATCTTAACCTCCATCAGCACCTTCAATAAATGCTTAACCAGCTCAAGCCTCACAATCACAGCCAACCATCAGAACTTATTTTTAACCTGCACAATCTTCTCAACCTCAACCATCAACACTTTCTACCAAACCAACCTCTGGTACTTCCCAAAAAGTGCCAGTTATAAAATCATCAAGGGCAAAATTTGTTCCTAAATTCACCATGGAGAAGAAGGATGAATCTAAGGGATGAAGAAGAGGAGCAAGTTCAGGTTCATGCATCAGAACCTATGACATTAGAAGCTAAAACGACATTTTTCAGAAAGAGGTAACCTCTCAGAAGGAAACTGAAGCTGAGGGTTCTGAAATCTTCAAAAGGAAAAGAACTTCAAGTTCTGATGCTGCTCAAACAACACCTCCACCATCCAAAAGATCAAAGAAGAAGAGAGCAGGAAGGCATCTGGCACAACCTCCATCTGAGGATACTAATGAAGCTGAGAAAGGGGATCAGGAATCTCTGATCTCATTAAAGCCAATAGTGATTGAAGCTTTGCCACCTCCACCTCAGGCTGAAGACACTGTTCAGGATACAGTGATCACACCTCCTGTCTCTCCAATGAAAGAAAATGTTCAAGTTGAAGATTCAGGATTAAGTCCTGAAATTGACCTTCATAGGCTGATCATTCCTTCTGTCCTATTTCTGGAAGCTCCACAAGGACAAGTGACAACTCCACCTGTTTCTCCACTACATGCTGTAGTTCCAAATACTCCCATTCTGGATGTGGAAACAGATGAAGTTGTATCAAAATCTCCAACAGCCACACACATACTTGTGTTGTCAGAAGATGAAGAGTTTCTTGTAAGTTCTGGAGAGTCAGCTCCAGTTAACACACCAGCTCAAGTTCTTGGAAAGGAGGCATTGATTAAAAAGTTTATTGAACAAGCTGGTCATGTTTCATGGGAAGAAACTCATAGAGGAGTTGAATGGACCAAGAAGTTGAATGAATCTGATTTTGTTCCAAGCTCCAAAGTTCTATCATAACATATTTCTAAGGCTGATGAGTTGATGAAAAACTCTGACTTTAAAGTTCACCTTAAAGTCACAGCTCTCAGTACTAACAGCCTTCAAGGTCAACACTCCATTACTCATGCTAAGGTTGATAAGCTACAGGAAAATGCTGATAATTTGGACCTGATGATCAAGCTGTAAAAGAACAGGTTTATCAGACCTATTTATGAGAAAGTAGAGGCTATTGAGAAGGTTCAAGAAAAGCAACAGACCCAACTGACTGAGGTCATGCAAAACAAGCCCAACTGAATAAAATCCAATCTTCAGTAGAACTTCTTCTATCTTTACTCCTACCAAATGATGCCAAAAAGGGGGAGAAGGTAATGAAGTCCAAATGCTCAACTAGTCAAGTACTGAAGAAGAAGGATGACAAAGAAGATGACCCGGGAAACCCTAGCAAAGGAAAAGGTCAAGGGCAAAGCAGCAAAGTTTCTTCAAGGAAACTAATTTCTGACTCTAGAAAATCTTCTACACAGAAGAAGACAAGTTCTGAAGCTGTAGATGCTCAAGCTCTAATAGCAAGTTCTGATAATCAAAATTTGATATCAAGTTCTGATGTTCTGATTCAAGCTGAAAGTTAAGACTCTCAGAAGTTCTTGCAAACTCTGAAGCTCAAGGGAAGAGAGACTACAGTCTATTATAAAGATCCCAAGATTCAGACACTTGATGAAGAAACTACTAGAAGACTATTTCTCAATCATAATCCTGGAATGGATTTAGATACTTTAAAGGAGAAGAAGCTAGATTTGCAGCTGAGAAGACAAATCTCAAGTCTAAAGCTTCTAATGATAAGAAACCTCCCAGGCCAAAGGAAAAAGGCATTGTGATCAAGGAAAGCTCTGAGGCTTCAAAGCCCAAGACAAGATCACAAGTTGATCCCAAGGATAAAAGGGAAAGGAAAGATTGATGAACCAACAAAGCCACAGGAGATGAAGATTCCTCAAATCTTGATGAAACTTGTATGCAAACTGGTTCAAGTATTTGATGATGATGCTGCAGTAAATGAAACTGTTCAAACTTTGAAAAGAAGGAAGATAACTGAAGAATTTAAGACAACCTCTGACACAACTCAAGTTGTTCAGAATGAAGAATAGCAAGCTATAGAAGAAACAACAAATTCTGATCAAGTCATCAAGACATCAACCTCTGATAGTGCTCAAGTTGATTTGAATAAATTGATAGTTACAGATAAGAAAAAACTCCTATGGAAGAATGTTAATCCATCATATCCTAAGAAAAGCCAGCTGCTATCTAATTTCATGATTGTTGGATTCAAAGCTAAAGAAGCAAGAGACAAAGCTGGATTATGTTCTGAAGAAGCCAAGATCAAGACAGGAGTTGAAGTACTTACAAGAGATCCATTCTTATTGACTGACAAACCTCTTGAAGAAGTTACACAGAAACACCTTGATAAGGTTATATCTGTTCAAGTGGTACCGAATGCTCATGATAAAAGTAATGTCAAAGAAAAGTTGATTCTGTTTCCTGAAGATGGAAGAACATACAGACTGTCAGAATCAGATTTGCTGAACAAATCTCAGAAAGAACTTTAATTCTTTCATTATCTTTTGGAGATAAAGTCTGAGATTACTAGGAGATGGTCAAATTTCATCATGAAGACCATAAGGGATAACGCAGGAATTTATAGATTAAGGGTTACATAATTATTCCAAATATAGTTGAAGATGATGGAAGTGAAATTCCAATGAAGAAGGATTCTGCTAAACTTGAAGTCATTCTGAAAGAGAAATGTATGTGCTATAATGAAGACTCATCTCACCCAAGAGTAATCAGAATTGGTGATGGTTTAGAAAGAAATCATATCTCAGCACTTAGGACTGCAATCTACCAGATTGAAAGTTAGGGTGAAGAATTGAAGCAAGTCAAAGCTACACTAGCTCAAGTCCTGAGGAATGCAGAAGAGAAGCTGATATCAAACTTTGCAAGAATCACTTTGGATTCAGATTGACTCAGTAAATTTGGTAAAAGCTACAAGGATTGTAAGTTGTAGTTAGTTTTCTAATTAAACTCTCATTGCATTTGTACTTAATTGTTTTTGACATCATCAAATCTATTAACTTGTATATTTTTCATAATTTACAAGTTGGGGGAAATTGTTAGGTATATTTGAGATGTCATGTCTAATCTGTTGTGTTTAGTTCCAGAACTTAATATCAGGACTTACTGGAAATCAGAACTTACTGAAGTTAGAACTTATATCAGGACTTAAGTGCAGATACTTCAGATAAGGAAAGTAGCTGATTTACAGGAAATGATCGTGACTAAAACAATAGAAGATATGCATGAAGAGTTAGAAGACTAGAAGACTTGTAGAAGATAATATCTGATTGATATATTTTAGGAGACAGAATTATATTCCATATCAATTAGAAGATATCTTGTAACTGTGTACTATATAAATAAAGCTTAGGGTTTACACTATAGGTGTTATCATTCACGAGGAAGAATATACATTGTAACCTAGCAGCTCTTAGTGATATTGTTCATCACTGAGAGAGAACAACTGTTCTATTATAACAGAGTTTATTATATTAAATATACTTGATTACTGTTACATACTTGTGTTGATAAATTGATTTGATTGTATAAACACTATATTCAACCCCCTTCTATAGTGTTGTGTGACCTAACATCTGTTCAAGAGCTTCAGCGAAAGGTATGTTGATATGAAGTTTCTTGAACACCTCCAGAAACTTCGCAAACTGCTTATCCAACTATTGCTTCTGCAGCCTTTTAGGAAAATGAGGTGGATGATAGACCTGTTTCTCCCCTGTATTACCCTCAGGAGGAGTATATTCCATAATTTTCTTCCTTGGTTCCACTTCTGCTTCCTTCTGTACTTCTTCTTCAGCCACATCTTTAGATTCTGGAACTTGGGCTTTTTCTTGGCTTGCAACCATCCCAGACCTCAATGTAATTGCCTTAACCTGCTCTTTTGCTTCCTTCTTTCCTGGAACTTATGTGTCACTAGGGAGTGTACCAGGTTGTCGATTCATCAAGGCATTGGCAGTCTGCCCAATTTGATTTTCCAAGGTCTTAATAGAAACCGCTTGGCTCTTGCACATGAACCTTGTTATTCCCAAACAGTCTAAACAAGAATTACCGAAGGGGGATTAAATGTAATTCTGGCTTCTTTTCAAATTTTAAGAATAATTCTTCTACCAATAATAATCGTGTTTGATTTGCAGTGGTGCGAAATTAGAATATAACAGAAATTAAATCACAAAGCAATTAAATACAAGTATTTAAAAACTTTCTGGTGGATTGAACTTTTCCACCAGAGATATATATTAAGTAGAGAACCCTGTGTAACATAATTATTCACAGCTGCTTACAAGTTGAAGTACAAGAACTACAGAGAAATTCTTTACAAATTTTGCTTTATCTATTTCTCTAGTTTTTCTTGCTAACTTGGATTTTTAATCAATACTATACAACTTGCTACCCTTGGTTTATATATCACCAAGTTACATGATAATAAGACAATATAATAAGACAAATTATATCTAGTCTAACTTCATGCTACTACACTTCTCTTTCCAGCATCTTTGAATATCATCTATTTAGCATGGAAATGGAAATGCTTCTTTGTTCTCTAAAACCTTCAAACATGCTGCCACATTCCATTTGCATATATCCAATGCATGTGACTGTCAAGTCACTATCAAGTGCTCTTTTGAATTTGAACATCCGTTGGAACTTAGATTGATCATCTGTTGGAACTTTATCTGATCATCCGTTGAAAATCTGTTTGATCATCCATCAAGACTTATGTTGATCATCCGTTGGAGCTTTGTGAATCATCCATTGAGACTATCGATTTGGCAGTTAACTCTATTTCATTTATACAAGATTACAAGGTATCTAATATTTATAGTTCACCATCCTCTTGCATATCAATCTAGTAGTTAACATGACTTGGACAATTTACAATATCTAGTTCACTAAGCTATCCAAGTATACAGAAATGTGCTACAAGTCTTATTGTCACATAAGCTACTCTTTCACCGTATGTTGAAAATGATCATCCGTTGAAAACTACAATATCACTTAACTAAAATTTACTAAATGTTTTATTCAAGTTATTATCAAGTACATAACATATTCCTAACAAACTCACCCAATTTATATCTACTAGAATTATAGCCATAAATTAAGAGAAACTTGATGATAACAAAACAATCTATGAATACAGAATGAGATATAGTAGATTAAAATTTACAAGTGCTACAGTTTATTAAAAATTCTCACAAAGAAAGATTTATAGAGTGTCTTACAGATCATTTTCAAGGTGCTCCTCTAGACTGAGCAAATTAAGATTATGTCCTTGATTGCCTTAGCTTCTTTCCCCGCTTCACATCATTCTCTTCAATTTGGTTTTGGAGTTGTCTGTAAAATTCTGATTCTTCATTATCAGTTAGATCCAGCTTTTCTTGCATTTCTTTTAGAGTTCCGTTACTTGCAATCTTTAGTTGATTTTCCAGTCCGAAGAATCTTCTAATGTTCTTTTCATCCTTGAACTCCATGATCCAGTATGGCCTCAAATGCACCCTATCTCCAGTGAAAGGAATAGATAATACTCTTGGGAGTGCATTTGGTCCTCTCCAGCTATTTCTTATCTCCTCAATCTTGTTTAGTACCATTTTCTTGGCTACTATGTTGAATTCAAAGTTTTTCTTGTTTGAGGAGAAGACAGTCACTAGAGTTAATAGCCTTCATTAAGAATTCTATGAAGTGGCCATGTAATTTCTTTACCAACCCTGTACCTGAAAACTAATCTCTCTGCAAGATGCTTGTAGGAATCAATAGAACTGATTTCTTCAAGCTCATTAAGATAGAGATTTATGTCTGAGAATTCTTTGATGTCACTTATGAAGAGTTGATCTCCTTTTTTGAAAGTAGGTTTGAGTTTGGCCACTTGCTTGGATTTGAGCTTGGTAGGCTTGACTGTTTTAACCACTCTTTCTTTTGTCTTCCTTTGTTTAGCAAAGATGGGGAGATTTAGATCAGGAAGAGGCAAGTTGTCCCAATCTATAGGTTCATCCTTTGGAACAACAGGATCATCATGAAAGGTGATGTTGGGATCAACCTTACATTCAGCCTCTTTTACTGTAGGAATGGTTGAGTGACTTGAAGTTGTAGATTTGGCTGGCATGTAGTCTTCCTTGTCTTCATAAAAATTTATTTTCCTCTTTGCATGCATCTTGTATTTAAATTTTCTTTTTATCTGCTTTTATTCTTTTTTCTTTCCTTCACCCAGCTTCTCAGTTGGAAAAATAGTTTATGTGACTGCAGGCTTCTTAGCTTGGTTCTTGGCTTCTAAAGCAGCTTGCTTTTGTTGTTATTTGAGCCTCATTTTTTCCTCTTTCTTAGCTTCTGCAAATTGTGGATGTCCAGCCACTACACAAATCAGTTTACCATTTCTGTAGATTTTAGCAATCCTTTTCTTTAGCACTGAGTCTCTAGGGTCTTTGAAGAAAGCTATGGACCTTTCAAGCAGCTTCTTTTCATCTGGCCTAGGGTTTTCATATGATAGGTCCCGTAGATTTTTGGATGAATTCTTTGGATAATTCCTTTTTGGCTTGAAAATCACATTGGCCTTTGGAGACTTGATTGTTGAGGGTTGACCCCTTTCTAAGTTCCCTAGGCTCATTTCATTGATTGAAATTTGTCTCAACTGAGAGAAGTGAGAAAAGACATTGTCTTTCTTCTCAATGGGACCAAACTTCTTTTGAATTTTTTTCATCGATTTTCTTTCCATTTGTCATCTAGTTCTTTCTCAACTGCTGCAACATCAAGCTACTTAGATTTCTTATTTAATTCCAACTTAGCAGTTGCTATCTTGATCAGATCAATGTTATCCAAGACTGGTGGTTTTGGAAAAGTAATTGCTGCTATCTTGATCAGATCAATGTTATCCAAGACTGGTGGCTTTGGAAAAGTAATTGCTGGAATAATTACTTTGCTGACTTGAATTTTGAGCACTTGCTCCTCCTCACTTGTTGACTCCCCTTGACTAGCTGGAATAATATCTTTCTCCCCCTTTTTGTTAGCATCAAGTTGAGTGGAGGTTGAGGTCTGTGCAACCACCAATTTTTGAAGTAGCTGAGTTTGTTGGGCTTGATGTAGATGGATTGCAGTTATTGAAGCTTCTAGATTTTTGAGTCTTTTGTCCAAGGAGTCCACTTTGGTGCCTAGATGATAGTTTTTCTTCAGTCTCCTGTTGATTTCCAGCATGGTTGTGTCAGGAAACTTAGCCTCCAATCTTTCAACAACATCCTTTTTGATCTGACCAATTTCAATTTTCAGTGTAGTGACCTCTTAATTGTGTTGAAGAGATTGGATTTGGTGAAGTTGAAGAGAGTCTAGATGTGCTTAAAGAAGTCTTTTGGTGTTGGCATTTGTAGTGGCTTGAAGAGCTATCTGAGTTTGTTGAATTATGTCAAAGAGAGTAGACTTGAAATGATGCTCATCACACTCTTTGGAAAACACCCAAGATGGGATGTTTGATCTTGAGCTGGGGCCTGCTTCTCCCCTTATGTCCATGAACTCTCCTTCATCATCCTCATCATCCCCAAAAATATCCTCAGAACCACCAGTTCCATAGTCAACTTCATCACCAGCTGTGGGTGGCATGGCTGAGATGGCATCTTTGGCTCTTTGTATGGAGGCAGTTGTATGCACCAAATTTAGCATTCTTTCAGCAACTACATTATCTTGTTCAGCCAAAGCTTGATAAGCTGGAACAAGGTGAGTAAATGCCTCAGCTTCATAAGAAACAGAATCTAAGACAACTTGATATTCTTGCTGAAATAGTTGTTTCTTTTCAGCCTCATTGACATCCATTAACTCACTTACAATTGGCTCTTCCCATACTTCTGAACCTGCTTTTCTCTCATTATCTCTCTTTTCTTGCATCAAGGGCTATCCTTGGCTTCCCCCCCTCACACCCTCACCTTCACCTACTAAGGTGGAACTCCCCTCACTCACTTTTGCCAAGCTGGAAGAAATAGCTTGCATGTGTTCACTCTTTTCCTCTCCTTTTTTCCTGAGAGCAACTTAACCAGTCGCTCAATTCACTCCCTTCCCTCAGTCCTAAGAGTGATTGTACAACTACTAGATCATCTACACTTGTAACATTTGTTGAAGTTTGAAGTGGTGCAGTGATATTCAACGGATGAGGAATATCCCTCAAAATAGTAGTTGAGAGTTTCAACGGATGACTGCTGTTAAGCAGATCCGTCGAGATACAATCACTAGTCGACAGATGACCAATATCTGTCGAGATAGAAGAAATGATAGAGTTTGGAGTACAGACTATTTTTGAATCTATGGTGATTGATTTGAGATTTTGCACAGATGTTTCAGTAGACTCAGAACGGAATGGCAAGTGAGCCAACAAATCATCTAAAAGACGATGCTCGCTTGCTTGGATTTTTGGTCCTCCATGAGAGTTAAAGATGGAGAATCAGGAATTGATGTATGAATCATATCTACATCCAGTGAATGTGTGAGTGAGTTTGGTGTGTTTGGTGCTTCTATTGTTAAAGATTTTGGTTGTGACTCCACATTTATTGGAGCCATATCAAACTGACTTTAAGAAGGTGCATGTACCGAGTCTTTGACTACAGTAGGCACTGTGTGTGAACCCTGTGTATCTCCAATGTGTTTGGATTTCTTCTTTCTAGCATAGGTTTGGGGTGAGCTTGTGTCCCTTACCCTTTTGGCCTGTGCTCTTGGCTGAGAGCTTTGTTCAATAGTCACATCCTTTTCGGAGGATTCAACTAGCAAGGAGCTATTGTCCTTATTAATCACTACAGTTTGTTGGGAAACTGCAGTGTGGCTAGGATGGGATTCACTCACCTCTCCAACCTTATTCTTAGGGCTTCTTTGATGTTCACCCTATCCCTCACCAGCCTCACTACCCTTTACATTCCCCTCTTGGTTTTTATTGGATTTTACAACTAGCTTCTGTTGAGAGAAACTAGAGGGGGCTTTCTTTGATTTGGATTTGGAAACTTTTGGTTTTGTGGCTTGGGTAGGCATCTACTTGGTCATTGTCACAGATGTCATTGCCACAGTTGTTTGCAAAGAAATAGGTTGAGAAGTAGTGGAGACAGAATTATTTACCTCACTTATCTGAGGTTGTTCCATTATGGGCATGTATACAAGTGGAACATCCTTGTGATGATTTGGCCTGTTAAGATCAGCAATTACTGTAATATCTGGGATATATCGTGCAATTATTTTGTAAAAAAATAAATATAATGCATGTTCCGTATTTATTCTGTGAAGTATTTGTTCAGTGGTATATGTGTTTGGATGTTTAAAAATAATATTAATTGAGTATTTTAATTTTATATGTCCAAAATAAAATATAGATAATTGTCATATCTTCCTATTTATTTTTATATTGATTTATGATTTTATAGGAAATATTTGGATTTTATAAATTCTTTTTCCGAGTATTTATAAACTATTTTATATAATCGGGAACCAGCCAACGTCACCCATTTTTATGTTTTTATAACCCGAAACTCTTCCGAGAACTCCTTCCTAACCTAATTGCAATATTCCGAGCATTTTCCATGTTTCGACTTTTTCGATCCGGCGTACGGTTTGTCCTGCGCGGGTCCCGACGCAATATTTTCGATATATTATTCGTTTTGGTAAATCAATAAAACTCGTATTTTTGATAAACGGGATATTTTTATTAAACTATTACAATTATCACCTCATAATACGTGTAACCAGGCGCTAAGACCAAGACCACAGTACAAATTGTACTGATTTGGATAATTATCCCGAAAACTGGTACCGTTTGGACCTGTTTTTATAAATAAACGTACCATTTTATATCTAAAATGATCCAACGGGATACTAATTTTCCGTAATTATAAATAGCCTTTACCGTATTTTATTTTGTACCAAAAAATCATTTACAAACAATAATTATAGAATTTTCCAGAGAAAAACCATAATTTCATAAAACCTTCTGAGAATCAAACTACAGTTTCAAGGTGTTATTGAAATCGGTTGGGAAAGTTGGAGTAACCAAAATGAAGGATTTGGAGTGTACTTTTAGATTCCAGAACTTATTTTACTGCAGAAATCAAAAAGGAGCAAGGCGTAGAAAAGGGAAACAGATAGTCGAGGAGTAAGAGATTGTGATTGGAAATTGGTGAAGTATAACAAGCTAGTACCAGGCAAGTGTTCAGAACTTTCTCGAGATATATTGTAGATGATTGATAGTCCTGTTTTATAGTGCAAGTGCTTTGAAGCACTGAATCCTAAACCTTGATTCCAGCTATTGATCTTTGAGCCGTAAACCTTATTCTTTCTGAACCATTGATTGTTAAATCCCCAAATACAAAACACAGATATACGATACTACTCCATAAATACATGCAAACTAAATACCAAACACTGAATCGGATTGCTTACATATTCAAACCATTGTCCCTTACACTCTGAAAGACCAAATCCTTATAACCTTGAAACTTTGATTCTTTTGTTATCCATTTCTTTCACCATTTGATAGCCATATTTCATTTGTAAATATTGGAACCATCTCATTATTGGACATCCAATGTTGCTTATGAATTTGTTTACTGCTTTACATTATTTATTCTGTTATTATGTTAGAATTGGATTGTTTTATAAAATTGTGGACCAGATTCGTGGTCAGACCAGATTGGTGGTCAAGTTAGGCCAATGTGTGCCTTGGATCCAGTAATTAGAGCAGAGCTGTGTGCCTTGCTCGGGGTTAGTGCGTGACTGATCAGCAGCCTAACTTTGGTTTTTAAAATAAAAATATAATATCCAAATCTAAATCATTATTCATTGTTCACTTGATACCATAATTCTTTTCGATTGATGATCATTATTCTGAGTCTTGTCATTGTGACTTGTTGAGCTAGTTAACTCATTTGTGCGATATTGTTTATGTTCTTTTCCAATTAAGAAGGAACCAGTTGGTAGCGAGGATCCCCAATCCAGTGCGAGAGCTAGGGGTCCAGGTTGATCAAGTTAAGCTAGCTGACAGCTTTTGAGATAGTTTAAGTTTGTAAAAGTTTGTAATAATTTTTAATATTTAGTTCTGAGTTTGAATAGTTGGGATTTGGACGTTTGTAATATAAAGTGTGTGTGTGTGTGGCTTGTGTACATACTTTCTCCTATTGCGGTCCGTGGTAGTTGGTAAGTAGGGTCACAACATATTATTTTATCTTTATTATTATTATAAGTAGGTTATAAATAAGGTGTCTGTGTGTGGACCCCAAACTTCTGACCCGAGTTTGGAGGGCGCCACAGGTTTGGTATCAGAGATACAGGTTAAAAGTCACTGACACAAGCCTAGGTTAACGGGAGAGGGTTAGGATTAGAAGTAAGGAAATAGAAAGATAGAACGTCGAGAGGTTGAGTGCGATGGTATAACAGGTATTAGTATAATTCGCGTTGTGGTTCGAGATTCTTATATTGTGATATGATTTCAGATAGCAGCGATGGTCGACTCTTTCATTTCCGTACAAGCTGATCACTCAGAGCCCTCAGCTGGAGGACCATCTTCAGATCCACGTCCTGTTGTTCCACCACTGTTGGCTATTTTACCTCCACCTGTGTTGCAGCCCGTACCACTGCAGGCTATTCCACCCCCAGGCATGAGGCCACCTATTAGAGGGCCCCTACCAGCTGATTAAGATTCCATTAGGCATTCAGTTACGGGTGCCCCATTCCAGTCTACATTGCATCTTGTTCCTTATTACCGGTATGAGGCTCTTCTATTGGAGCGTGATTCCTTGTTGGCATAGATCCGAGAGCTGCAAACTATCATGATGACTACAAATATTAATCGTGGTGTGAGGGAGCTTCGAGAGGAGATCCATGTGACACGCAGGATTCTTGAGGCTAGGCAACATGGATCTACATTACCTGGTCGAGGCCCTGATGCATTTATGGGATGGGCTAGTGAGGTAATGGAGGATCTTGAGAGGCTAGGCGGACCAGAGTTTCCTTGGAGTTAGATCCAGAGATGGAGATGTTGATCAGTGTTGTTGTGGTGGTTTAGTATGTACAGTAGTGTGTAGTATGTATCAGTAGATTTTGGGTTGTATTTATAGACTAGATCTGCTGACTAGTGAGTAGGTTTGTTGTACCCTTTTGCTTTTACTTCCGAAGCATTTTAACGCTTGTACTACCTAAAACTTTTGATCTATATATATATCAGTACCTTTTCCTTTCCAGCATTGTCATTTACATTACTGCACATATTTTACTTTACTTTATTTATTGCACCAGTTATACCCCTGTGATACCATATACCTTATTCCCTTAACTGTATATATTCAGTAAAGAAGCATGCAATTTACTTAGTTGAACTGTTACAACTGTTTAAAAAAAAGATATTTCTGCTTTACAAAACTTTTCTTTTATGCAAAGGATTTGATTTAAAAGCTAAATAAGTTGTTTGATTCTTTACAGAAAATGCCTCCCAGAAGAAATACCCGCACAAACACCCAGAATGAAGAAACCAACAACAACAATAACAACCCAGATGATACAAACAAGAATGCAAACCCAGGATCTATAGACCCAGCAATAGCCCAGATTCTTCAAATCTTGGCTCAACAAATAGTTCACCTGACACAACAACAACAAAGACAAACCAATCCCCAGGTAACTTTCAAAAATTTTCAGGCGGTAAACCCACCAGAATTCAAGGGTTCCTTAGATCCGATTGAAGCGAATGTTTGGTTAAAGGAAATAGAGAAGTCGTTTGCTTTAGTTAAAGTGAAGGAAGAACAGAAGGTGGAGTTTATAAGTTATTATTTGAAGAATGAGGCCACCTATTGGTGGGAGACTGTGAAGACATTGGAAGGTATAGATGGTATTACTTGGGAGAGGTTCAAAGAATTGTTTTTAGAAAAGTATTTTCCCCAATTTGTTCAGGATCAAATGGAGCTGAAGTTTTTAGAGCTAAAGCAAGGAAATATGTTGGTAGCTGATTATGAAAGTAAGTTTGAAAAATTGTCAAGGTATGTGCCGTCATATGTAGATACTGACCAGAAGAAGGCCAAGAGATTCCAGCAAGGTCTGAAGCCATGGATCAGAGGGAAGGTAGCCATATTTGAGTTGGATACCTATGCATGAGTTGTACAGAAGGCCATGATTGTAGAGACAGAAAGCGAGATGTCACAGAAGGAAAAGGAAAGTAAGAAGAGGAAGTTTGAAGGAAATGAAAGACAATCACAACCAGGGAAGTTTCCAAATTTTAAGAAGGGCAAGTTTCAGCCAGGGAGAAATTTTAATTTCAAGAAGCAAAATACAGGAGACAGAGGTCAAAGCAACCGTCCAATCAATATAAATTAGCTAAATCAATTGAGGTTAACTTTTTCAGATTGTCAAGTATATGGGAAGAAACACAGAAGAGTTTGTAATAAGTTGAATGTGGTTTGTTTCAAGTGTAATCAGAAAGGGCACTATTCGAGGGAATGTCGCAATCAGCCAGCGAGAGAACCAGTAAACAAGGATCAACCTACCCGAAAT
Source organism: Apium graveolens (assembly GCF_009905375.1). NCBI lineage: Eukaryota > Viridiplantae > Streptophyta > Magnoliopsida > Apiales > Apiaceae > Apium > Apium graveolens. The sequence goes on from NC_133656.1 coordinate 78,834,910, forward strand.
CCAGCTGTTAAGGTTCCAGCTATTGGATTTACATGCTTTAAATGTGGTAAGCCAGGACATATAGCCAGGGATTACAAGACACCGGCCCCAGTTAGTAATGCATTGAGGATAATGGGATCTACTCCAACAGTGAATGAGGCTTCAAGGGCTAGAGTTTTTGATATGTCTGTGAAGGACGCTATCCAGGATACTGATGTTGTGGCAGGTACGCTTAATGTGAATTCTTTATGTGCCAAAGTGTTAATAGATTCGGGAGCAACTCGATCGTTTATTTCTCAAGATTTTGTTAGTAAGTTAAATTGTCCAGTTGAGTATTTAAATGAAATAATGACTGTGTAATTAGCAAATCAAGAACGTATATCTGTTAATCAAGTTTATGAAAATTATGAGATTGAGATTTCTGGTAATAAGTTTTGTGTAGATTTGATACCATTTAATCTAGGAGAGTTTGATGTTATCTTAGGAATGGATTGGTTATCTAAGCACGATGCCCAGATAGATTGTCGAAATAAGAAGGTAATGGTAAAGATGCCAGATGAGAGGATAGTAACGTTTAAGGGCCAGAAGCAAGCAAAGAAGTTTTTAACGATGATCCAAGCCAAAAGGTTACTACGACAGGGATGCGAACATTTTGTTGCATATGTGATTGATAGAAGTCAAGAACCAGTAAAACTTGAAGATATTCCAGTATTTAATGAATTTCTAGACGTGTTTCCCGATGAGTTACCAGGACTTCCTCCAGACAGAGAAATTGAGTTTGCGATCGACTTAGCACCTGGAACGGAACCAGTATCCAAGGCCCCGTACAGAATGGCGCCCATTGAGATTAAGGAACTAGCAAAGCAATTACAAGAGTTGTTAGAGAAAGGAGTAATCAGACCCAGTGTATCCCCGTGGGGTGCACCAGTCCTATTTGTCAAAAAGAAGGATGGAAGCATGAGACTATGCATCGATTATCGGGAGCTTAACAAGCTTACAATCAAGAACAAGTATCCGTTACCCAGAATTGATGATTTGTTTGACCAGTTGAAAGGAGCCAAGTACTTCTCCAAGATCGATTTGATATCGGGATATCACCAACTAAAGATTAAGCCAGAGGATATACCAAAGACAGCTTTCAGGACAAGGTATGAACATTATGAATTTTTAGTGATGTCTTTTGGATTAACCAATGCCCCGGCAGCATTCATGGACCTGATGAACAGAATTTTCAAGGAATACTTGGACAAGTTTGTTATTGTGTTTATTAATGATATTTTGATTTATTCAAAGACAGAAGAGGATCATGCAGAATATTTGAGGACAACTTTGGAGATTTTGAGAAAGAAAAAGTTATACGCTAAATCTTCAAAGTGTGAGTTTTGGTTACAGGAAGTCCAATTCTTAGGACACATAGTCAGTAATGAAGGGATCAAAGTGGACCCAGTGAAGATTGAAGCAATTACAAATTGGGAAAAACCGAGAACACCAACCAACAGAGGTAAGAAGTTTCTTGGGATTAGTGGGATATTATCGCCGATTTGTTCAAAATTTCTTAAGGATTGCAACACTATTGACGAAGCTTACACGGAAGAATGAAAAGTTTATATGGAATGATAAATGTGAAGAAAGTTTTCAGGAATTGAAGCGAAGATTAATCACGGTACCTGTTTTGTTACTTCTAGATGATCAAGGGAATTTCATAATCTATAGTGATGCTTCTCATAAAGGACTCGGATGCGTTCTGTTGCAGCACGATAAGGTTATTATGAATGTGTCAAGGCAATTGAAACCACACGAACAAAAGTATCTTACTCATGATTTGGAGCTAGCAGGCATAGTATTCACTTTGAAGATTTGGAGACATTATCTATATGGAGAGAAATGCGAGATTTATACGGATCACAAAAGCTTGAAGTACATATCCACACAAAAGGAGCTTAATATGAGACAAAGAAGATGGTTAGAGTTGATTAAGGATTATGATTGCACGATTAACTATCATCCCTGTAAAGCAAATGTTGTAGCAGACGCGTTAAGTCGGAAAGAAAAGTTGAATGTATTATCAGTACCCGAAGAGATATACAAGGAATTTTATAAATTGGAAATCAGAGTATGCAAGACTGATGAAGCAAAAGCGTATAGTATGACTTTCCAGCCGGAGTTGTTAGAAAAGATAAGAAAGTGTCAAGCAGAGATAATGGATCAGGACATTAATCATTTAGTAGGAGAGGAACTGTGCACGGAAAAGGACGATCAAGGTATTCTTAGGTTTTCTTCTAGAATTTGGATTCCACCAGTAACGGAGTTGAAGAATGAAATTTTACAGGAAGCTCATAATTCAAGGTATTCAATCCATCCAGGAAGTACCAAGATGTACAGAGATTTAAAGGAAAATTATTGGTGGCCCGATATGAAGAGGGAAATTGCAGAATGGGTTAGCAGATGTTATATATGTCAGAAAGTTAAAGTAGAGCATCAGAGACCAAGTGGATTGTTGTAGCCATTAGAGATTCCAGAGTGGAAGTGGGAGCATATTGCCATGGATTTCATAGTCGGATTACCAAGAACAAAAGCCAATCATGATCCCATTGGGATTATAGTGGACAGACTTACCAAGTCAGCTCATTTTCTGCCTATAAATGAAAGATTTTCACTAGACAAGTTAGTCCATATGTACCTGGAAGAAATCGTAGTTCGTCATGGAGTCCCTGTGTCTATCGTATCCGATCGAGATCCGAGATTTAATTCAAGATTTTGGAAGAGTTTTCAAGAATGTTTGGGAACGAGATTAAACATGAGTACGTCTTACCATCCACAGACGGACGGCCAAAGCGAAAGAACAATCCAGATAATCGAAGACATGTTACGTGTTTGTGCTATTGATTTCAAAGGAAGTTGGGACGAGCATTTACCCTTGGTAGAATTTTCTTACAACAACAGTTATCATGCCAGCATTGGGATGCCACCCTATGAAGCTCTTTATGGACGCAAATGTCTATCTCCTGTATCTTGGGACGAAGTAGGAGAACGCAAAATACTTGGACTGAATTAGTGCAACAGATGAAGGAAGTTGTTAAAGTTATCCAGAAGATATTGATAGCAGCACAAGACCGTCAAAGGAAGTATGCAGATCAATCAAGGAAAGATATGGAATTCGAAGAAGGAAATCTGGTATTACTGAAAGTATCGCCTTGGAAAGGATTGACAATATTCGGGAACAAAGGAAAACTGAGCCCTAGATATGTCGGACCTTTTGAGATTCTAAAGCGTGTTGAAAAGTAGCTTATGAGTTGGCGTTACCTCCGCACATGGAGCACATTCATAATGTTTTTCACGTATCGATGCTTAAGAAGTATAATATAGACTCCAGGCATGTAATCAAATATGAGCCAGTAGAACTTCAAATAGATTTATCATATGTAGAGAGTCCGATAGAGATTGTAGAAGAAAGAGATAAAGTGTTAAGAAATAAAGTGGTAAAATTAGTAAGAGTACTGTGGAGAAACCCAAAGGTTGAAGAGTCAACCTGGGAGTTAGAAAGTGATATGAGAGAAAAATACCCTCATTTGTTTTCTTAGGAGATTCTGAGGACAGAATCCTTTTAAGGGGGAAGGATGTAATATCTGGGATATATCGTGTAATTATTTTGCAAATAAATAAATATTATGCATGTTCCGTATTTATTCTGTGAAGTATTTGTTCAGTGGTACATGTGTTTGGATGATTAAAAATAATATCAATTGAGTATTTTATTTTTTATATGCCCAAAATAAAATATTGATAATTGTCATATCTTCTTATTTATTTTTATGTTGATTGATGATTTTATAGGAAATTTATGGATTTTATAAATTCTTTTTCCGAGTATTTATAAACTATTTTATATAATTGGGAACCAGCCGACGTCACCTGTTTTTACATTTTTATAACCCGAAACTCTTCCGAGAACTCCTTCCTAACCTAATTGTAATATTCCGAGCATTTTCCATGTTTCGACTTTTTTGATCCGGCGTACGGTTTGTCCTGCACGGGTCCCGACGCAATATTTTCGATACATTATTCATTTCGGTAAATCAATAAAACTCGTATTTTCGATAAACGGGATATTTTTATTAAACTATTACAATTATCACCTTGTAATACATGTAATTAGGTGCTGAGACCAAGACCGCAATACAAATTGTACTGATTTGGATAATTATCCCGAAAACTTGTACCGTTTGGATCTGTTTTTATAAATAAATGTACCATTTTATATCTGGAATGATCCAACGGGATACTAATTTTCCGTAATTATAAATAGCCTTTATTATTTCGTACCAAAAAATTATTTGCAAACAGTAATTATAGAATTTTCCAGAGAAAAACCCTAATTTCATATAACCTTTTAAGAATCAAACTACAGTTTCAAGGTGTTATTGAAATCGGTTGGGAAAGTTGGAGTAACCAAAATGAAGGATTTGGAGAGTACTTTCAGATTCCAGAACTTATTTTACTGTAGAAATCAAGAAGAGGCAAGGCGTAGGAAAGGGAAACAGATGGTCGAGGAGTAGGAGATTGTGATTGGAAATTGGTGAAGTATAGCAAGCTAGTACCAGGCAAGTGTTCTGAACTTTCTCGAGATATATTATAGATGATTGATAGTCCTGTTTTATATTGCAAGTGCTTTGAAGCACTGAATCCTAAACCTTGATTCCAGCTATTGATCTTTGAGCCGTAAACCTTATTCTTTCTGAACCATTGATTGTTAAATCCCCAAATACGAACCACATATATATATTACTACTCCATAAATACATGCAAACTAAATACCAAACACTGAATCAGATTGCTTACATATTCAAACCATTGTACCTTACGCTCTGAAAGACCAAATCCTTATAACCTTGAAACTTTGATTCTTTTGTTATCCATTTTTTTCACCATTTGATAGCCATACTGTCACGCCCCCAACTTGAACAGCAAAATAAATATAGCTATTACAAAATTTTAAAAGAAATAACACAACCAAATCCAAGATCTTACAGTTTAGGGTTTGGAACAGCCCAACACTACCAACTATTACATCTGATTTTGAATACCGAGTCCTCACACAAACTACTATCACTTATTCTACCTGAGCTCGAACATAAGCATCAGCATCACAGGTCTTACGGGCAGTCTGCTTGAATCTAACCATAGCTGCTAGCTGTAATATCAGGGTAAAGCAAGAAGTGAGCCAAATGCTCAACAAGTGCTAACAGTACGATACGAAACATAAATTGAGATATACATTAAAGAATGACAATGGAAAGACATAACCAATGAAAACAAGAGATAAAACTATGTGAGATGGCATCATTCTGCTTGTATCAAAACAATTTTAAAATCATGTCTTAATCAAAATCATTTTATGACGCTACGGATTACAGCCGGTGATCAGCCGCGAAGTAATCCCGAACCTCGCTGCGTTCTAAAACATTAATGGGAATCCCTAGGCAACTTTTAAGCCTAATATAAGTGTAGAAAGGACTCACGTCTCAGTCAAGATCCACTATTCAAAGAAAACATTTATCCCCCTTTGGGACTGAAAACCCACATTTTATTTATTTCAAAAACTGATGCCGAATTATAACAAAATCTCTTTTAACAGTAAACATTTTTATCAAGGGATTATAGATCAACTCGTAACACAGGAAATATGGTACTAAATCTCAGGGCCATGATTCACAAAACTTTACTCTATTAGGGTAACTAAAAGGTTTTCATATGTCAAAACTTGGACAAGAAAATTTAGTGAAGCTAATGGATAATATGAAGGGGTAATGCCAAACTGGGCTTAAAGCAATGGTTTCTCGTCAAGGTACAGGTGTTGGATCATCAAGAAGATAAGCTTCATGAATACTATGGGTGTTAAGGTATGAAGAAATGATCTTTAGCTCAGGATATATCAGAGTTGTCAAGCTTTAGGATAAGAAAGAGGGGTATCAATCAATGAGGAATCACTTTGATAAATATCTGGCTTTCAGGATTCAAGGTAAGTTTCTATAGGGATTCAAGTATCAGGATGAGATATCAATACTTAGGAATCATCAGCATGTTAATCAAGAGGATCAATCAAGTAATATAACAACTCTTCATTTTATCATGGCATTTAACTATCATGAAGAGACTTTTGAACTACTTGCAATACGTACTCGAGGGTTCATGGCATTTTTATATGATTCAAAGATAAACATAAGATACGCTTGATTTAAATACATCAAAATGACTCAGGATAGTTGCATCGATATATGTGAACTATTTACAGTGAATACAAAGGTCAAGTTGAATCACTTGCCTTGAGAAAGGCTGGTCTGGTCTGACTGGTAGGAGCAACAACTAGAGCTTCACTCGACCTTTATGGCAAGTTTTCCCTCATCTCGAGATCCTACATAAATAATAATAATCCTCATTATAATATATTCTTACCATCTTAACCTATTTACAAATCGAAATTAAACACGGACGGCACTTAGGCCTATACGCACTTAATTTATATTCACTTTTAAATTACAATTGTACACACATAGCCACATATTCTCATATCATATATTAATACCAAATAACACCATATATACCATAATGCAACACTAGACTTGGATGATCTCGACTCACAACGTAAGTCACTTGGTCGCTAAACTAGACAAAGTCTTCTAATTTTGGCTTCCTAACTCGATGTGCCTTTACTAAACTATCCAAAACCTATTGACCCTCACTTGTGCCTTTTGCTCTAATGACCTTATACTATCTTAAAACTATGGTGGTCGACCTAATGCTCACTCCTAAGTATTCTAAAACTATGTGATAAGTGGAAGTGCTCACTGGTGCAAATTTCAGAATGACATCTATGGTTTCTTGAGTGCATTAGACACCCTTAAACTATAGGTTTTCCTTCAAAACTTTTACACAAGACTCTCCTGACCTTAGGGCATCTCCCAAACTTGATTTGGCTCAAAGGCCTGGCTTGGGCCTTCTTGGGCCTAAGCTAAAAGTCCAAGGTTCCCCTGTTTTTCTGGGCAGAAAACGCCCTGATTTGAATTAACTTGTGACACATGGTTCTAACTCATATCCTATGAACTATGATTGGAAAAACTTCTCTGACACTCCCTTTAACTAAGGCCTAATAGGGCCTAATGAGGGCCTACCCATGACATGGTCAAATCTCCCCATTTCTAAGTTGCAACAAAACTGTCCCCTGCTGGACAGATTTTGTTATTCTACTTGTGCACCTAACCAAATGACATTCAAACCTCCAACCAACTCCTAAAACCTTTTATATACTCCCAATATTAACTTCTGGTGGCTTGGGCCTCAAAGTTCATATCAATGACATGGTCAAAACTCACTCTAAACCTCAGAGTTCTAAACTGATTATCTGCAGAAACTATAACTCTCCTTTCTCCAAGGTTTTGACTTGACAAACTCAACTACCAACAACCCAATACTCAAACCAAGACTTAAACATGGTGATATACTAAACTAACTCCCTTATACTCAAAATAATCTTGGTGGAGATCATCCTTACCTAAGGTGCAATCATGGAAAAACAAAAGAAATCATATTTCACAACTCACAAATCTTCATGCTTTTGAAACAACAAGATATGCATTTTTATTAAAAGATGACCTCGAATTATTACCATGCAACAAGAAGCATAAATCAATTTTAACACAATATTCCTACTGAAATTAAGGCTCACTAACAAAATCTTTCCAAATGATCAAAATCTTATAACATTCTAAGAGAAATCCACATGCATGCTTGTCTTCGGGTTTTGCAAACCAAAACAACATATTTTCTACATATATTCTATCATAAAATTGACATGCAAGCCTAGAATAAGCTATACCTAGATGATCACTTAGCATGCAAAGAGTTTTATCAAATTTTCACCAAAAAATTCAAGTCATTATCACATAAACATGCAAAAATTGATTTTAACAACAAGAATAGTCTTAAGGACCATTCATTCGGCTCCCATATGGTCATGGCCGAATGAAATGGATGGGAATGGCCATTTAATCATGAAGAGTTTCCCTCTCAAGACTTTGCACTTCTCCATTCCTTGTAGTCCTCTAAAAAACAACCCTAAACTCACAAGAATCAAGGTTGTATTTTGAGTTTCACTAAAACCTTTACATGCTACCTTTAAACTTAAACTTTTCACTCAACACTCTTTGAATTATGTATGATCAAGATATAGGAAGTAACATTTACTTGATTGGAAAGTGGGAGCTTGAATGAAGAATGAAGAAAAGGGAGGGGGGTATGGCTTCGGCCAAAAAGCCGAGAGGAGAGGGGAGAGCCGAGAGGAGAGGGAGGAAAGGAGGAGTGTGGAAATGGTGGGGTGAAAATGGAGTAATAATCATGTTAGTTTGGTTTTTATTTGACCAAAAGTGAGTGGATTTGAGAATTTACAAGAGTAACCTTCCAACATAGTTAGGTAGATTTGCATGCAAGGACAAAGTGGTAATTTGGTTAGTAGAATGAAAGTGAGTGGGGTTGAAAATGTCTTCCTTGCCCCTTAGTTGAATTGAAAGAGTATTTGCATGCAAGGGTAGCCATGTAATTTGCTAATTATAACAAATAAAATTTTTAAAGATTTATTTTTATAAAATAAAATACAAGTTCAAAAATTATAAAATTTATACCATAAAATAACTTGGATTTTTAGAGACTTTATAAAATCATTTTCAATATTTGTGAACAAAATACCTTTTAAAAGAAAAAATTTCCAAGTCTTAGAATATTCCTTATAAATCAAAAAATAAAGCAATTAAATAAACTCTTGCTTTGAAAAATCATATACTACATAAAACAAATTTATAATGCAGAAATTTTTCACTCACACCAACTTACAATCATTGAATATATTTTCATTCGGCTTTAATATTATACCAAATCCACAAATAATATTACATAAAATGTCGGTCGTAACATTCTCTCCCCCTTAAGGGATTCTGTCCCCAGAATCTAAGAGAACAGATGAGGATACCGGGAACACATATCAGACTCTAACTCCCAAGTCGATTCTTCGACCTTAGGGTTCCTCCAAAGTACTTTCACTAACTTTACCGACTTATTCCTAAGACTCTTTACTTGCCAGTCGAGTATTTTGACAGGTTGCTCCACAATTGACAGGTCTGCCTGAATTTCTACAGGTTCATATTCTATCACATGGCTAGCGTCAGGATTGTACTTCTTAAGCAACGACACATGGAACACATTATGCACATGCTGATACTGAGGTGGTAAGGCCAACTCATAGGCCACCTTTCCCACTTGACTCAATATTTCAAAAGGACCTATGTATCTAGGTGCTAACTTCCCTTTCTTGCCAAATCTAAACAACCCTTTTCTAGGTGACACCTTTAGCAACACAGCTTCACCAACTTGGTATCGAACATCCTTACGCGCTGGATCCGCATACTTCCTCTGTCTATCTTGAGCAATAAGCAACCTTTTCTGAATTAACTTGACTGAATCATGCAACTGTTGTACCAATTCCGAGCCGAGAATTCTTCCTTCTCCTACTTCATCCCAAATTATTGGTGATCTACATTTTCGCCCGTACAAAGCTTCGTATGGTGGCATGCTGATACTGGAATGATAGCTGTTGTTGTAAGAGAATTCAATCAACAGCAAGTGATCGTCCCAACTACCTGCAAAATCGATTGCGCAACTGCGCAACATGTCTTCGATTATTTGAATTGTCCTTTCACTCTGGCCATCAGTCTGCGGGTGGTACGCCGTGCTCATATTCAACTTTGTGCCCAGACATTCCTGAAATTGCTTCCAAAATCTCGAGTTAAATCGGGGATCTCTGTCTGAAACTATTGATACGGGTACTCCATGCCTCAGTACGATTTCGCGCACGTACAGATGAACCAACTTGTCCAATGACGACTTCTCGTTTATTGGAAGGAAATGCGCCGACTTCGTAAGAAGATCAATTATAACCCATATTGCGTCATGCCCGGATTTCGTTCGCGGTAGTCCTACTATAAAGTCCATAGCAATATTTTTCCATTTCCATTCTGGAATCTTTAGGGGCTGAATTAATCCGCTTTGTCATTGATGTTCTGCCTTCACCTTTTGACAAGTATAACACTTTGCAACCCATTCAGCCACGTCTCGCTTCATATTTGGCCACCAAAAGTTCTGCTTTAAGTCCCGATACATCTTGGTGCTTCCCGGGTGGATTGAAAATTTTGAATTGTGGGCTTCGTGTAGGATCTCATTCTTTAATTCAGGTACATGAGGAATCCAAATTCTGGAAGAAAACCTTAGTATCCCTTGCTCATCCCTTTGAGTATTAATCTCCTCTCCAGTTAACTGATTCTTCTCTTTCTCCATTACTTCTTCTTGACATTTCTTTATCTTTTCCACTAGTGTTGGCTGAAAAGTCATTGCACGATAAACTTCTTCAACTTTTCCACAATCACAAAGTTCCAGTTCAAATCTCTTGATTTCTTCAGATAACTCTTTTGATGTTATCATCATATCCAGTCTCTCCTTCCTACTCAGAGCATCGGCCACAACATTCGCCTTTCCAGGATGGTAATTTATCGAACAGTCATAGTCCTTGATCAATTCCAGCCATCTCCTCTGCCTCATATTGAGCTCTTTCTGAGTAAAAATGTACTTTAAACTCTTGTGATCCGTGTAGATTTCACACTTCTCTCCGTAGAGGTAATGTCTCCAAATCTTAAGTGCGAACACTATGGCGGCTAGTTCCAAGTCATGCGTCGGGTACTTTAACTCATGCGGTTTTAATTGTCATGACGCATATGCGATCTCTTTACTGTGTTGCATTAACACACAACCCAAACCCTTATGTGAAGCATCGCTGAAAATTACAAAGTTCCCTTGATCGTCTGGAAGTACCAACACCGGAGCTATTACCAACTTCTGCTTCAACTCTTGAAAACTATCCTCACATTCTGCACTACATTCAAACTTTTGATTCTTTCTGATTAACTTGGTCAATGGCATGGCGATCTTCGAGAAATCCTTGACGAATCTTCTATAGTATCCGGCCAATCCTAGAAAACTTCGCACTTCCGTAGGAGTCTTTGGCCTCTCCCAACTCATAACTGCCTCAATTTTTGTCGGATCCACTTTAACTCCCTTATTTCCAATGACATGCCCCAAAAATTGAACTTCCTTTAACCAAAACTCACATTTGGTAAACTTGGCATACAACTTCTCTTGACGAAGTATTTCTAATGCTATCCAGAGGTGCTGCTTATGTTCTTCTTCCGACTTAGAATAAATAAGGATGTCATCAATGAATACCACGACAAATTTGTCCAAATACTTCTTAAATACATGATTCATCAGATCCATAAATACGGCCGGAGCGTTGGTCAATCCAAACGGCATTACTAGGAATTCATAATGCCCATATCTGGTCCTGTATGTTGTCTTGGGAATATCTTCTTCTTTGATCTTTAATTAATGGTATCCCGATCTCAAGTCAATCTTTGAGAAGCATTTGCTCCCTTCAGCTGGTCAAAAAGGTCATCTATTCTTGGTAACGGGTAGCGGTTCTTGATCGTTACCTTATTCAACTCCCGATAGTCTATGCATAATCGCATACTCCCGTCTTTCTTCTTTACAAACAGAACGGGTGCTCCCCATGGTGACGTACTTGGCCGTATCACTCCCTTATCCAACAATTCTTGTAGTTGGCTTGCCAACTCTATCATTTCTGCTGGTGCCATCCTACATGGGGCCTTTGAAACTGGTTCCGTGCCTGGAGCAAGGTTGATCTCGAACTCGATTTGTCGATCTGGTGGTAAGCCTGGTAGTTCGTCGGGAAACACATCTGGGAACTCGTTAACTACAGGGATATCTTCCATGTTGGGGCTGCCTTTTTCCGAATCCACTAAGTAGCTTCTTAGCCTGAACAATTGTAAGAAATAGTTGCTCTTGCCTCTGCCCCTTAAATACTACCTTCTCTCCACTCTTCGTCTTTAAATACACTTTCTTGGTCTTACAATTAATCTGAGCGTTATTCTCTCCAAACCAATCCATTCCTAAAATTATGTCAAACTCTCCCAACTTGAAGAGTATCAAGTCGGCTGAAAACTTATACCCCGAAATATCGATCTCACACTTTGGACAAAATTGATTCACAGGAATCTTCTCTTGGTTCACAATTACCACATTTACTACCTCATTCATAATCATTTTATCACATTGGAGCTTATCAATAAAAGTTTCTGATATGAAAGATCTTGTTGCTCCCGAATCAATCAATACTTTAGCTTTGACATTATTGAGTAAAAGTGTACCTGCTATCACCTCCGAATTCTGAACAGCATCCTTCATCTTCAGATCAAATGTCCTTGCTGTTGCTTGCGGGGTTGGTGTAGGTGGTGGAGGTAATGCCGATACCTCGGCTGGCACGCTTGCACTAGTACTTGCCACATTCATCAGAGCTTTGACTGGTCCGGTTGCCTTGCACTCCCTAGCTATGTGTCCAGTCTTCCCACACTTGTAACAGATAACTCCTGGCTTCGGCATCTTGCACTCATTCGCCAAATGTACCTTCTGATTGCACCTGTAGCATGTCATGCTCAGCTTAATACACACTCCGGGGTGCCTTCTTTCACAGTGCTTGCATTCTGGCCTCTGGAACCTATTTTCTCCAACTTGCCCTTGGCTTGCCTGATTGTTCCCCTTCGATTCTTGCCTTTTACCCAAATTTCATTTCTTTTGAAAATTTCCGCCCTTCTGGAAACCAATCCTCTTTACATTCCGATCTTGTGAACTTCCTGCTTCAGACTTTTCTCCATAAAATGGAACCTTCCTCTTCTTGTTATCCATCTCTTTCCTTGACTGCATCCCATTATTCTCAATCAGAGCAGCTTTCTGTACTACTCCTGCATAAGTTTCAAGCTCAAACATAGCCACTCTATCTCTGATCCAAGGCTCCAATCCTTGCTGAAATTTCTTTGCTTTTTCCTCCTCAGTGCTGGTATACTTTGTCACAAACCTTGACAACTCAGTGAACTTCTTCTCATACTCCAATACAGTCATGTTCCCTTGCTTCAACTCAAGAAATTTTAGCTCCATCTAATTCTGCATGTACTTAGGGTAATACTTGTCCAGAAATAACTTCTTAAATCTCTCCCAAGAAACCTGCTGAGTGACTTCCATAGCTTTTACTGATTCCCACCAATAGATGACTTCTCCCTTCAAGAAGTAAGTTGCATACAGCGTCTTCTGATCGTCTCCTAACTGTACCAACTCAAAAGCCCTTTCCATCTCCTTGATCCATGTGTTAGCTATCACTGGATCAGTGGTATCATGAAATGCAGGTGGATTCACATTCTGAAAAGCCTTGAAAGTGACAATTTGCTTAGGTGGTACTGATGGTTCAGGTGGTTGGTGTGGTTCATGGTTATCTTGATTTTCAATTCGTTGTTGAAGAGTTAGTTGTTGTTGAGCTATATCATTGGTTTGTTGTTGCAAAGCTTCCAGTATTCGAAGAATATTTGGGTCTGTGGTAGATGTGGTTGTTGGGTTCTTCTTTTTGGGAGGCATGATCCTGAAATAAGAGTTGTGTCAAAACAGATATGAATGATAAAATGATTCGAGGGTATCGCATGGCATTCTTATTTTACATATGGGGTCAAGTTTCCAAATTAAGCAGATATGATGATAAAAACATAAAATAATAGTTGAGAGCAAATGGAACAATAGCACATAATTATTGAAATTTTAAAGGTCACAATACATAGGATTAGGACAAAGTCTGATTCTAGGAATAACAGGCTTATTTAAAGGAAACAACGGAAACAACTGGGGATTCCACAGAGTCTGATGGTACAACAACATGAAAGGTAAATGGAAAGAACTAAGGCTCCACTCCATCTGAACGGGGCTTGGTAGTCTTTTCCTCTCGAAGCATCTTCACAATGCTCTGGAGCTCATCCGCCACCATCTGAATGACATACTGGCTAGTGCGGTCCCGGTGCGCTGACATCTCCTCAAGCTTATTGTTGACGTACTGAACCAAGGTCTCAAGTCTCGCAGTCATCTACTCCTTGGGCTTCCCTTCGTAGTTTCGGCTGTCCGGATACACGTTCTTCAGTCGGTCTATCAGTCGGTCGTACTGGCCCTGAAGCATGTCGAACTCGCGCCTCAACTCAGCATACACCGTGAAAGCAATAGTGTCGTCCGAACCAGAGGATGACGAGGAATGCGCCCTTTGCTGACAACCAATAAGAGGAGTATTAATAATAAATTTACTTATCCTACTCTCTCGCATATTATCTATATCCTACACCCATAACCTATAACCTATTTGGGCTGTCCAGGGACTCTAAACCGTAGCTCTGATACCAAAACCTGTCACGCCCCCAACTTGAACAGCAAAATAAATATAGCTATTACAAAATTTTAAAAGAAATAACACAACCAAATCCAAGATCTTACAGTTTAGGGTTTGGAACAGCCCAACACTACCAACTATTACATCTGATTTTGAATACCGAGTCCTCACACAAACTACTATCACTTATTCTACCTGAGCTCAAACACAAGCATCAGCATCACAGGTCTTACGGGCAGTCTGCTTGAATCTAACCATAGCTGCTAGCTGTAATATCAGGGTAAAGCAAGAAGTGAGCCAAATGCTCAACAAGTGCTAACAGTACGATACGAAACATAAATCAAGATATACATTAAAGAATGACAATGGAAAGACATAACCAATGAAAACGAGAGATAAAACTATGTGAGATGGCATCATTCTGCTTGTATCAAAACAATTTTAAAATCATGTCTTAATCAAAATCATTTTATGACGCTACGGATTACAGCCGGTGATCATCCGTGAAGTAATCCCGAACCTCGCTGGGTTCTAAAACATTAATGGGAATCCCTAGGCAACTTTTAAGCCTAATATAAATGTGGAAAGGACTCGCGTCTCAGTCCAGATCCACTATTCAAAGAAAACATTTATCCCCCTTTGGGACTGAAAACCCATATTTTATTTATTTCAAAAACTGATGCCGAATTATAACAAAATTTCTTTTAACAGTAAACATTTTTATCAAGGGATTATAGATCAACTCGAAACACAGGAAATATGGTACTAAATCTCAGGGCCATGATTCACAAAACTTTACTCTATTAGGGTAACTAAAAGGTTTTCATATGTCAAAACTTGGACAAGAAAATTTAGTGAGGCTAATAGATAATATGAAGGGATAATGCCAAACTGGGCTTAAAGCAATGGTTTCTCGTCAAGGTACAGGTGTTGGATCATCAAGAAGATAAGCTTCATGAATACTATGGGTGTTAAGGTATGAAGAAATGATCTTTAGCTCAGGATATATCAGAGTTGTCAAGCTTTAGGATAAGAAAGAGGGGTATCAATCCATGAGGAATCACTTTGATAAATATCTGGCTTTCAGGATTCAAGGTAAGTTTCTATAGGGATTCAAGTATCAGGATGAGATATCAATACTTAGAAATCATCAGCATGTTAATCAAGAGGATCAATCAAGTAATATAACAACTCTTCATTTTATCATGGCATTTAACTATCATGAAGAGACTTTTGAACTACTTGTAATACGTACTCGAGGGTTCATGGCATTTTTATATGATTCAAAGATAAACATAAGAGACGCTTGATTTAAATATATCAAAATGACTCAGGATAGTTGCATCGATATATGTGAACTATTTATAGTGAATACGAAGGTCAAGTTGAATCACTTGCCTTGAGAAAGGTTGGTCTGGTCTGACTGGTAGGAGCAACAACTGGAGCTTCACTCGACCTTTATGGCAAGTTTTCCCTCGTCTCGAGATCCTACATAAATAATAATAATCCTCATTATAATATATTCTTACCATCTTAACCTATTTACAACTCGAAATTAAACACGGACGGCACTTAGGCCTATACGCACTAAATTTATATTCACTTTTAAATTACAATTGTACACACATAGCCACATATTCTCATATCATATATTAATACCAAATAACACCATATATACCATAATGCAACACTAGGCTTGGATGATCTCGACTCACAACGTAAGTCACTTGGTCGCTAAACTAGACAAAGTCTTCTAATTTTGGCTTCCTAACTCGATGTGCCTTTACTAAACTATCCAAAACCTATTGACCCTCACTTGTGCCTTTTGCTCTACTGACCTTATACTATCTTACAACTATGGTGGTCTACCTAATGCTAACTCCTAAGTGTCTAAAACTATGTGATAAGTGGAAGTACTCATTGGTGCAAATTTCAGAATGACATCTATGGTTTCTTGAGTACATTAGACACCCTTAAACTATAGGTTTTCCTTCAAAACTTTTACACAAGACTCTCCTGACCTTAGGGAATCTCCCAAACTTGATGTGGCTCAAATGCCTGGCTTGGGCCTTCTTGGGCCAAAGCTAAAAGTCCAAGGTTCCCCTGTTTTTCTGGGCAGAAAATGCCCTGACTTGAATTAACTTGTGACACATGGTTCTAACTCATATCCTATGAACTATGGTTGGAAAAACTTCTATGACACTCCCTCTAACCAAGGCCCAACAGGGCCTAATGAGGTCCTACCCATGACATGGTCAAATCTCCCCATTTCTAAGTTGCAACAAAACTGTCCCCTGCTGGACAGATTTTGTTATTCTACTTGTGCACCTAACCAAATGACATGCAAACCTCCAACCAACTCCTAAAACCTTTTATATACTCTCAATATTAACTTCTGGTGGCTTGGGCCTCAAAGTGCACATCAATGACATGGTCAAAACTCACTCTAAACCTCAGAGTTCTAAACTGATTATCTACAGAAACTATAACTCTCCTTTCTCCAAGGTTTTGACTTGACAAACTCAACTACCAACAACCCAATACTCAAACCAAGACTTAAACATGGTGATCTACTGAACTAACTCCCTTATACTCAAAATAATCTTCGTGGAGATCATCCTTACCTAAGGTGCAATCATGGCAAAACAAAAGAAATCATATTTCACAACTCACAAATCTTCATGCTTTTGAAACAACAAGATATGCATTTTTATTAAAAGATGACCATGAATTATTACCATGCAACAAGAAGCATAAATCAATAGTAACACAATATTCCTACTGAAATTAAGGCTTACTAACAAAATCTTTCCAAATGATCAAAATCTTATAACATTCTAAGAGAAATCCACATGAATGCATGTCTTCGGGTTT
Organism: Apium graveolens; assembly: GCF_009905375.1. Lineage (NCBI taxonomy): Eukaryota > Viridiplantae > Streptophyta > Magnoliopsida > Apiales > Apiaceae > Apium > Apium graveolens. Next base: position 78,852,131 of record NC_133656.1, read on the forward strand.
TACAAACCAAAACAACATATTTTCTACATATATTCTATCATAAAATTGACATGCAAGCCTAGAATAAGCTATACCTAGATGATCACTTAGCATGCAAAGAGTTTTATCAAATTTTTACCACAAAATTCAAGTCATTATCACATAAACATGCAAAAATTGATTTAAGCAACAAGAATAGTCTTAAGGACCATTCATTCGGCTCCCATATGGTCATGGCCGAATGAAATGGATGGGAATGGCCATTTAATCATCAAGAGTTTCCCTCTCAAGACTTGGCACTTCTCCATTCCTTGTAGTCCTCTCAAAAATAACCCTAAACTCACAAGAATCAAGGTTGTATTTTGAGTTTCACTAAAACCTTTACATGCTACCTTTAAACTTAAACTTTTCACTCAACACTCTTTGAATTATGTATGATCAAGATATAGGAAGTAACATTTACTTGATTGGAAAGTGGGAGCTTGAATGAAGAATGAAGAAAAGGGAGGGGGTATGGCTTCGGCCAAAAAGCCGAGAGGAGAGGGAGGAAAGGAGGAGTGTGGAAATGGTGGGGTGAAAATGGAGTAATAATCATGTTAGTTTGGTTTTTATTTGACCAAAAGTGAGTGGATTTGAGAATTTAAAAGAGTAACCTTCCAACATAGTTAGGTAGATTTGCATGCAAGGACAAAGTGGTAATTTGGTTAGTAGAATGAAAGTGAGTGGGGTTGGAAATGTCTTCCTTGCCCCTTAGTTGAATTGGAAGAGTATTTGCATGCAATGATAGCCATGTAATTTGCTAATTATAACAAATAAAATTTGTAAAGATTTATTTTTATAAAATAAAATACACGTTCAAAAATTATAAAATTTATAGCATAAAATAACTTGGATTTTTAGAGACTTTATAAAATCATTTTCAAAATTTGTGAACAAAATACCTTTTAAAAGAAAATTTTTCCAAGGCTTAGAATATTCCTTATAAATCAAAAAATAAAGCAATTAAATAAACTCTTGCTTTGAAAAATCATATACTACATAAAACAAATTTATAATGCAGATATTTTTCACTCACACCAACGTACAATCATTGAATATAATTTCATTCGGCTTTAATATTATACCAAATCCACAAATAATATTACATAAAATGTCGGTCGTAACACATACTTCATTTGTGAAGATTGGAACCATCTCATTATTGGTCATCCAATGTTGCTTATGAATTTGTTTACTGCTTTACATTATATATTCTGTTATTATGTTAGAATTGGATTGTTTTATAAAGTTGTGGACCAGATTCGTGGTCAGACCAGATTGGTGGTCAAGTTAGGCCAATGTGTGCCTTTGATCCAGTAATTAGAGCAGAGCTGTATGCCTTGCTCGGGGTTAGTGCGTGACTGATCTGCAGCGTAACCTTGGTTTTTAAAATAAAAATATAATATGCAATTCTAAATCATTATTCATTGTTCACTTGATACCATAATTCTTTTCACTTGATGATCATTATTCTCAGTCTTGTCATTGTGACTTATTGAGCTAGTTAGCTCATTTATGTGATATTGTTTATGTTCTTTTCCAATTAAGAAGGAACCGGTTGGTAGCGAGGATCCCCAATCCAGTATGAGAGCTAGGGTCCAGGTTGATCGAGTTAAGCTAGCTGACAACTTTTGAGATAGTTTGAGTTTGTAAAAGTTTGTAATAATGTTTAATATTTAGTTCTGAGTTTGAATAATTGGGACTTGGACGTTTGTAATATAAAGTGTGTGTGTGGCTTATGTACATACTTTCACCTGTTGCGGTCCGTGGTAGTTGGTAAGTAGGGTCACAACATATTATTTTATCTTTATTATTATAAGCAGGTTATAAATAAGGTGTGTGTGTGTGGATCCCAAACTTTTGACCCGAGTTTGGAGGGCGCCACAATAACTCTTCTCTCTTGGACCTAACAATCTAGCTTGTTTGTTAGGTTCTCAATTGAGAGATTCTCAGAAACAAAATTAGTTAGAATCATGAAAAATCTAGCATAATAGATATTCTTAGATCTTTTATTAATATCCCCTAATTTACTCCCTATCTCATACATGACAGATGTGCTGAAATTGAAGTACCTATCACTAAGAAACATATAAAGTATGTGAACAAGTGAGTAAGATACATCATCAAAATTACTGATTTTGCCAGAAAATACTTTAATGAAAGAATCACACAAGAAACTCCATTAGTTTCTAAGGCCTAATCTTCTAACTTCACCTAACTTAGTGGCAATTAGAGCATACCATAGAGACTAGCATGTTACTCACATCAGTGTCTGTGTATGGAGCTAGTGTGTTAGTTTCTGGAAATTTAAAGCACTTTTCTATAGTATCACAGTTAACACAGTGTTCAGTAGCTTTGAGAGTGAAGGTAATAGTTTTGTCCCTTGAATTGAACACCATTGTAGTCCAGATTTCCTCGACAACTTCATAGTAGATGGTTGGGGACTCAAGCATGACATAGCTCAATTTACAGTACAATATGAAATCCATCATCTTGTGATAATCTTCAGAAGTAGGAATTTTCTTGTGCACCAGAGCCATAACATTGTTCTTTTCATACACGAACCCAGTTAAGGACATAATCTTGACTACTGGTGCCATTTCTGTGATTGAGATTAGCTGCAGAGAGAGAAGTTTTACTTTGGAGAAGAAGAGATTTAGAGAAATTGCTTGAGAAAGATAAAAGAAAAGAATAGAAATGAAATTAGCTTTTATACTATCTCAGAAATTAACTATCAAAAGTAAAAATTAAAATAAAGTGACCAATCAAATTAACCCAAAATAGCCATTTTAAATAAAGAAAACTGTCAAAATTCTAAGATTATCCGTTGAATTATACATACAAACTGTAAGTAAATTCGACGGATGATGCTTAAAATTAATGGCTAAGATTGAGTACAATTTGACGGATGATGATAAACTTACCCAGAGTAATAATTGATATTTCGACGGATAATATACTTCAATGGATATTCATATTCAACGGATAATGAATATCCGTCGAGATACAAATTCTGACTTAGTCAAAATTTTGTCCAAAAAATAAAATATCAACTTTTACTCCGGCTGCATTTCAATTTGCTTAGACATCAAAATAGATTAGGAGTAATTAAGTATACCTAACTCACTTACCAACCTAGTGAAGGTGGACTCATCAAGTGGCTTGGTAAAGATGTCTGCAAGTTGTTTTTCACTTGGAACAAAATGAAGTAACACAGTACCATTCATAACATGCTCTCTAATGAAGTAATACTTGATATCAATGTGCTTGGTCCTTGAATGCTGTACTGGATTCTCAGTGATGGCAATAGCAATTGTGTTATCACAGAAAATAGGAATCCTATTCACTTGTAGACCATAGTCCAACAATTGATTTTTCATCCATAAAATCTGTGCACAATAACTACCAGCAACAATATATTCAGCTTCAGCTGTAGAAGTAGAAACTGAATTTTGCTTTTTACTGAACCAGGACACTAGCTTGTTTCCTAGAAATTGACAGGTTCTTATTGTACTTTTTCTATCAATTTTACAACCTGCAGAATCTGCATCTGAATAACCAGTTAGATCAAAGCCAGAATCTCTAGGGTACCAAATGACAAGTTTTTGTGTTCCCTTGAGATATCTGAAAATTCTTTTAATAGCTACTAAATGAGACTCTCTAGGATCAGCCTGAAATCTAGCACACACACATGTAGCAAACATTATATCTGGCCTACTAGCTGTTAAGTACAGAAGTGAGCCAACCATGCCTCTATAACTTGAAATATCCACAGACTTTTCAGTAGTGTTTAGTTCAAGCTTAGTTGCAGTGGCCATGGGAGTTTTTACAGATGTGCAATCCATTGGATCAAACTTCTTCAAAAGATCATAATTATATTGGGTTTGACTAATGAATATTCCATCACTAACTTTCTTAACTTGTAAACCAAGAAAGTATGTTAGTTCTCCCTTCATGCCCATTTCATATTTACTTTGCATCAATTTGCAAATTTTTTTGCAAAGTTTTTCATCTGTAGAGACAAATATAATATCATCTACATAAATTTGAACAAGTATACTAGAGCCATTAACATTCCTAAATAATAAGGTTTTGTCAGCGGTACCTCTAGTGAAGTGATTTTCTATGAGAAACTTCGACAAAGTATCATACCAGGCTCTAGGTGCTTGCTTCAGTCCATAAAGTGCTTTCAAAAGATACTAGACATATTTTGGAAAATTTGGATCTTCAAAACCAGGAGGCTGACTGACATAGACTTCCTCCTCCAAATCTCCATTTAGAAAGGCACTTTTAATATCCATTTGATAGACTTTGAAATTGGCATGGGGTGCATAGGCTAAGAAAATTCTGATGGCTTCAAGTCCTGCAAAAGGAGCAAAGGTTTCATCAAAATCAATTCCTTCTTGTTGACAATAGCCTTTAGCAACCAATCTAGCTTTGTTTTTGACAACTATGCCATTTTTATCCATCTTGTTTCTGAATACCCACTTAGTATCAATAGGATTCTTTCCTTTAGGTTTGGGTACCAGCTTTCATACTTTATTCCTTTCAAATTGGTTTAGCTCCTCTTGCATAGCTAAAACCCAATCAAGATCCAACAGAGCTTCTTCTACCTTTTTAGACTCTTCCTGAGATAGAAAGCTGCTATATAGACATTCATCTTGAGTTGCTTTCCTTGTTTGCACTCTTGAAGATGCATCACCAATGATCAGTTCCAATGGGTGATCTCTAGTCCACTTTCTCTATTGAGGTAGATTAGCTCTAGATGTAGAGTCCTCATTGTTTTTTTGATTTGTGACAGAGTTTTGATTAGAAGAAACTCCCCATGAGTTTGTGGATCTTTGACTTGTAGTTGAGGTTCTTTCTGATTGTGATCTGAATTGGCCCTCAATTTCTATTGATGATTCAACGGATGTTGAGTTTTGCCTTCCAACGGATGATGCAGATTGTCTTTCAACGGATGATGCACTTTGTCTCTCGACGGATGTTGAATTATATGCTTCATTTGGTGTGGATCTTTCTGCATTATCCTTAGGGTTTTCTTCTTGATCACTCTCATCATCACTGTCATCACAAACCATCTCAACATTATCAAATTTGAGGCTCTCATGGAAATCTCCATCTTGCAGTCCTTCAATCTTTTTATCATCAAACACAACATGTAAAGATTCAATAACAATGTTGGTTCTTAGATTATAGACTCTATATGCTTTTCCAACAACATATCCAACAAAAATGCCTTCATCTGCTTTGGCATCAAACTTCCCATGCTAATCAGTTTGATTCCTTAAGAAATAACATTTAGAACCAAAGACATGAAAAAAGTTCAGTGTTGGATTCCTATTCTTGAACACTTGGTAGGGTGTCATGCATTTTGCTTTATTGATCAAATAAATATTCTGAGTGTAGCATGCAGTATTTACAGCTTCTACCTAAAAATATGTTGGTAACTTTGATTTTTCTAGCATTGTCCTTGTAGCTTCAATGAGAGATCTGTTCTTTCTTTCCACCACTCTATTTTGTTGTGGAGTTCTTGCTGCTGAAAACTCATGCATGACCCCATTCTCTTCACAAAATGATCTCATCACAGAATTCTTGAACTTAGTTCCATTGTCACTCCTGATTCTTCTTACTTTAAAATCAGGATAATTATTGACTTGTCTTATGTGATTGATGATGATTTCACTAGCTTCATCTTTGGACTTGAGAAAATATGTCCAAGAGAACTTTGAGAAATCATCCACAATTACTAGACAATATCTTTTCTTTGAGATTGACAATATGTTTAGTGGTCCAAATAAGTCCATGTGCAACAATTGCAAAGGTTCTTCAATTATTGAATCAAGCTTCTTTCTGAATGATGCCTTGATTTGTTTCCCTTTCTGACAGGCATCACACAGTCCATCCTTTGAGAATTCCACGTGGGGAATACCGTTTACCAAGTCTTTCCCAACCAGCTCATTCATGGTCTTGAAATTAAGGTGGGACAACTTCTTGTGCCATAGCCAACATTCATCTTGACTTGCCTTGCTGAATAGACAAATAACTAATTCTGCATTTGATGAGTTGAAATCATCTAAGTACACATTCCCTTTTCTCACTCCAGTGAGAACCACTTTGTTGCTTCTTTTTTTAGTCACAACACAGGCTTCAGAATTGAATGTTACTGAGTTGCCCTTGTCAGAAAGCTGGTTAATACTCAACAAATTATGCTTGAGTCCATCAACTAGGGCAACCTCTTCAATGATGACATTATCTTTTGAAATCAAGCCATATCCCAGAGTATAACCCTTGTTGTCATCTCCAAAAGTGATACTTGGGCCAGCTCTTTCCTTGAACTCAGTGAGCATGGTAGAATCTCCAGTCATGTGCCTTGAACACCCACTATCCAAATACCAAAGATTCTTTTTATTTCCCTGCACACAACAAAATCAAATCAAGTTAATTTTGGTACCCAAGTTTCCTTGGTTCCTGTTTTTTAGCCTTTTTCTTAGGTTTCTTAGGTTTGTCTTCATTTGACTTAGGTACTTGAAGTTCATCTTTAGTCAATTGAGTAGAACCCTTAAAACCATTCATCATTGCAGAATTATCATGCATAGCTTGATTAACATGGAAAGGCATATTATGTGCAAATATGTTATTCCAGTAAGGCATGCTAAATGGCATTTATGGCATACTAAATGTAACATAATATGAATTTTGTGCAAATGGCATGTTAGCATACTGTGCATTCAAATTGTGTGCAGGCATAAAATTTACAGGCATTGTAGGCAGTTGGGAAATGAAGATGGTATAGACATGGGAGCAGGCATAACAAGTTTTCAATTAACAGACAAATGATTAACACTACCACACTTAACACAGATTTTCCGTGGTGCATATTTATCAGGTGTGTAGTTGTTATGTTTGTTAATCCCTACTTTCCCATTTCTATTATTTTTCCTTTTTGACTCTGCTTTCACTTTAATTTTCTTCAATCTATCATTCAATTGCTTGATAGACAGATGACCTATATTGACTCTTTTTTTCCTGTTTCACTTGACTTGTTTCTCCTGGAACAAAGTTCTTAGAGACTGATCCATATTTTTCATTCAACTTAGCTAGCTTATTTGTGCTAAATGGCTTACTTACACTCAACGGATGTGGCTCATTGTCTTTCGATGGATAATCCTTTTGATTATTCGATGAATAATTTTCACCATCCGTCGAATCCACATCCGTTGAAAGTCCTTCAACCAGATTGGAATCAAGCTTCTCCTTGTTCTTTTTCTAAGCTGCATTACAGAAAGATTCTATACCTTGAACTTTAATAATTTGAGCATGGACATCTCTAGATGATTTCCATGCCTTAATTACTTTCTGTTCTCGTTCAAGTTGCTTTCTTAAAATCTCCTCTTTCTTTAAGGATTCAGTTAGTTCATCCTTAGCAATCTTACATTCTATTTTCACTTTTTCAAACTCAACAAATTGAGTCTCTAGCATATTGTTTATTTCACTTAAAAACACATTATTCTCTTTAATTTTATTGTTTTCTTTAGTGAGGGACTTGAGTGTAACACGCAGGTGATATAATTCAGTAGACATATCATTTATGGCATCATTACACTCAGCTTTAGATAAATGAGCTAGGTTGGTAGTGATTACCTGATTGCTTGATGAACTTGTCTCTATTTCATCTGATTTGGCTATAAGTGCTAGATTGACATAGCTTGTATCTTCATCCTCTTCCAATCTATCTACAGCCCAGTCATTTTCTTGTGTAATGAAAGCCCTTTCCTTTTTCTTGAGCAACTCAAAGTATTTTTGCTTATAATTAACAGACTCAAACTTCTTTTTACCAGAATCAGGCTTTTTGCACTTACTAGAAAAATGACCTGCCAAGCCACACTTGAAACACTTGAATTTAGACTTATCAACCATGTTTCTATTTGACTTAGTTGCTCCAAAATTCTTCTTGAATTTGAGCTTGGCAAATCTTCTGGATAGAAAAGCAAGATGCTCATCTATGTCATCCATGTCATCTTGACTAAGATGATCTTCATGTTCAACTACTACCCCATTTCCCTTCCCTTCAAAAACTCAAACTCTAGGGTTTAGTGCAAACTCAACAGCTTCAACCTTTATCTCCTTCTCCTTTTCTTGCTCAGCAACTAATGCAATGAACCCTCCCTTCTTTCTTCCTTTCTCCATCTTCTCATCTTGTTCTATTTCAAACTCATAGGTTTTTATAATACCATACAGTCTGTCCAAGGTGAACTCCTTATAATCTTGAGAATTTCTCAATGAGACTATCATAGGCTTCCATTCCTTTGGCAGGAAATCTAAGAAATTTGAGGTTTGAGTCTTTTGTTTGATAGACCCTTCCATGCAGTTTTAGAGCATTCAGTAGTTTTTGGAAACTACTGAAAATGTCAGTGAGTGATTCACCTTCTTCACTATGGAAATGCTCATATTACTGAATCAAGTGTTGCATTTTGTTTTCCCTTACTTGCTCAGTTCAATTACATATAACTTGAATTGTATCGCAGACATCCTTAGCGGTTTTGCAGTTTATGATGTTGTTAAACATGTCACTGTCAACACCATTAAATAGAATGTTCATGGCCTTTTTATCCAGAAATGGAATCTTTACTCCAACATCTTTTCTGTTCATCTTGTTAGTTGTTGTGATCTTTAAACTCTTTGTTATTTAAGAGCTTGCTCTGATACCAATTGTTATTCCCAGACAATCTAAATAAGAATTACAGAAGGGGGGTTGAATGTAATTCTGGCTTCTTTTCAAATTTTAAGAATAATTCTTCTACCAATAATAACTGTGTTTGATTTGTAGTGGTGCGGAATAAAAATATAACAGAAATCAAATCACAAATCAATTAAATACAAGTATTTAAAAACATTCTGGTGGATTGAACTTTTCCACCAGAGATATATATTAAGTAGAGAACCCTGTGTAACATAACTGTTCACAGCTGCTTACAAGTTGAAGTACAAGAACTACAGAGAAATTCTTTACAAATTTATCTTTATCTATTTCTCTAGTTTTTCTTGCTAACTTGGATTTTTAATCAATACTATTCAACTTACTACCCTTGATTTATATATCGCCAAGTTACATGATAATAAGACAATATAATAAGACAAACTATATCTAGTCTAACTCCATGCTACTACACTTCTGTTTCCAGCATCTTTGAATATCATCTGTTTAGCATGGAAATGGAAATGCTTCTTTGTTCTCTAAAACCTTCAAACAGGCTTCCACATTCCATTTGCATCTATCCAACCCATGTGACTGTCAAGTCACTATCAATTGATCTTTTGAATTTGAACATCTGTTGGAACTTAGATTGATCATCTGTTGGAACTTTGTATGATCATCTGTTGAAACTCTGTTTGATCATCCGTCGAGAGTTATGTTGATCATCCGTTGGAGCTTTGTGAATCATCCGTTGAGACTGTCTTTTTGGCAGTTAACTCTATTTCATTTATACAAGATTACAAGGTATCTAATATTTACAATTCACCATCCTATCTTGCATATCAATCTAGTAGTTAACATGACTTGGACAATTTACAACATCAAGTTCACTAAGCTACCCAAGTATACAGAAATGTGCTACAAGTCTTATTATCACATAAGCTACTCTTTCAACGTCTACCCCAATCAAGTGACTTGGTTCAAGAAACCTTGCTCACCACCCAGAAACCACAATTAGTTGTTGAGAGGCTACATGATGGGGTAGACGTTGATGACACCAACACAAACATGGGGATTCATCAGTTTTTACTGAAGATCCCATGAAGATCATAAATGCACCTTCATGTGCAAATCAGTCTTCACAGACTGTTAGGTTTTAGGTAGTACTCCTGAGGGGAGCTATCTAAATCATCTCCAATTCAATTGGAGGTTCCTGTTCCAGGAACAACTCCCCTCAAAACCCTAGCATAAATTACATTAGCAGTTGATGCTAGGAGTACAACTGCCAATGATCCTGTCATAGAGGAGGCAAGAATAGCATATTCAAGTGACAGTATAGTGCAAGACACAAAAGGGTTTGAGACTGGTGTACATGACAATAACCCAGTCAAATCCCCTCCAATGCAATTGGAGGTTCCCACCACATGTGAGGAACAACAACTTGTCACAAACACAGAGAAATCTGTGAGTCAAACTGTGGTTTCTGTCACAGGTGGTTCTGATCCTTCACACCAACCATCAACCTCACAACCTCAATAACCACATCTTCTCTCTCAATGGCTGCAAACATCTGACTCTCAACCTATATTTGTGGATGATCTTCTTGTTGAGCAGATGTTTGGATTAGCAAACATCTCACAGTATCTACTTACTTAATATATGTGCAATCAGGACTATCAAGCCATTACACTAACATACAATAAAGAAGTGGATAAACAGAAGGAGAAAATTGTAAATGATATAGAATAAGATGGGAATGTAGATGCATGGCTATCCAAGGACTTTATTTTAGAGATAGATCAAGTCTTGGCTAGGTTTAAGGATGAATATGTCACTATTCTTGGAAGCAATTCCAAGGTCTTGACTCCACAGGATGTTTATGATGCAGTCACAGAAGTTTACAAAGCTCAGCTCAAGGCTTTTCACCTCTTTGGTAAAGCTTTAGAAGTAAAGATGACTGGTCATGAAGATAAGATAAGGAAGCCGGTAAAGGATAAAATGGATGAGATCATACTATCTCAAGTCAAGATCACCGCCAAATTTAAACATTTTGTTGATCAAATGGCAAGGTTTGATCTGACTTCTGTGGAAAAAGATGTCAAGAATCTGAGGCAATCCTTCATTGCTCTTCTTAAAGTGGTCTAACAACAAATCACCAATTCAAATGACACAAAGATCAAGCTGGACCAGCTTCACCAGACCAAATATGAGCCTTCTGTATTGCTTATGGATGGTATCAAATGGGTTGTGGAAGCAACATTTGGCTCTTCTATATCTACAAGCTCTCTTCAACCTGTCTCAACATCTACAAACCTTCAAATCCAGTCTCTTCAAAATCAAGTCTCAACCTTGCAGTCTTCAAATGGCCAGCTCAAAGCTCAAGTGCATGCTCTCACTACACAGGTGAAGAGTCAACAGGATGATATTCAAGCATTGGTGGACTCCCATAAGCATTTACAAATGCAAAATTCTGTTGCTTTGGGAGCCATCATGGGTAAACTTAATATCCCATTTCCTGCACTTCCTGAAGCTGTGAAGCCTGAAATTCCTACTCTTCTTATCATGCCTGCCAACAGGACTAAGGGGGAGATAGAGGCTAGGCTAAGATCATCTACTCCAACTGTCCAAGCTACTGACAAGAGCAAATCTCAAGAAGTTGATATTGGAATGGAGAGGCTTATCAGAGCAGCTGAAGGACCTAGTCTGAGCAAGGAATTTGATGAATTGCTCAATGCTCTCAGGGCTTCTCTAAATAATAATTTCTTCACTTACAAGAAGGTACATGACAATAAATTCTATAAGGGTGATCTTGGTGACAAATGATTCTGGGGTAGATAGGTGTACGCATGTGTCCTTTAACTATCTTATCTCTAGAAGGGCATCTGAATTGGACATTTTGATAAGCAAAGTTCAAAGAGAAATTCATGAAGACACTCTCTTGCTAAATGAATTGAAGAATGCTCAAGTGGTTGCTTTTCCATAAGCATATTCACAGCCAAGCAAGGGAGTGGCATACATCTGTCCTACCACCAAACACTTCAAACACTTTCAGATTCCTAAACAATGTGTCATGGCCAAAAAAATCTTAACATGATTCTGGAGTCTGATTTGAAAGTCAAGAAAAACAAGACTTTTAAAGACGAAGAAATGATTAAGCTGTTGGGGAGATATCTGAGGAATTCTGAAGCCAACTTTCCTAAAACTCAAATCAATAAGGATAACTTGGATGATGATGAGCAGAAGAAAGATGATCAAGGACCTTCTGGCTTGAATCTAAGTCAATCCTCTAAGGAAGCTGGAAGCAAGGATGAAAAGAAGAAGGATGATGAGAAGAAGAAAGGGGATGAAAGAAGAAGCAAGAAAAAGGAAGATGGCTCAGGACCACACCAACAACCCCTAAAAATCCAAACAACTCAAGCTCAACCTACAAATCCATCAAACTCAAACATTAATCCACCTCAAACCTCTAAGCCTAAATTTCTATACAAACAAACTGCTAACACCTTTCTGAAAATACCAATCACCACAAGCCAAACATTTCTCAAGAAAATCACAAACCTACCTTCTGTCAAACCATCTCTCAAAACTCACTTCAAGTCTGTTGGGAGGAAACCTAAGAAATTCAAGCATACTGAAAAAGTACAAGTTACTGAAAGGGCCATCTGGAATTGTTTCAAGCAAAGTAATTTTCTACCTCCAAACTGGTGCAGCTCAGATGAAGACAACTTTCAACAACTAGCTGAGGTGATAGTCAGAGTTTGGTTTGTAACACTAAGGGAAGTAAGAATCTACTATGAAGATGGGTCTTTCACATTTCTTTGTTGCAGCTTAATGGACTCTCTCTCCCCCACGGAAATCAAGAGAGTGATATGTTTACTAAAGGATAAGGATACTGCTATTAGAGAATGGAGATCTGTTTTGGATGAATGGTTGATTGTAAGGGAGGAAAGAAGAGCAAGGAATGAAGTTGAATATGAGAAGAATATAAGGAAGTAAAATAAAGAAATTGAAATGTACATTAAAATATCAAAAGAACTCAAGGCCAAAGGAATGAGCAGAATTTCTAAGGATGAAAAATTTCTAAATATCAGAGCTGGAAAATTCACAAGATTTAGGATTGATTTGCTAGATGGTTATCCAAAGCTAGACAGACTCAAATTTGTGGAAGCTCTAACAGGGACACCAATCATAGAGGAACTTGAAATTCTTGTTTACTTAAAGGACCTTATTAGAGAAGAAACAGAATCAAAAACAGTCTTTTTATGATGCATATAACTATTTAAACTCTGTAAATTACCTAATATATAAATATTGAAATTTTGTCAATTTTTATGTTTTAGTCTAATTTTCCATTGTAGCTTGGGATTAGTCTTGTTAACAGGCATGAATTTGTGATAAGAAATCTTCTCACAAATTGGGGGAGATTATTGTGCAAGACATGCCTGTACAATAACAAGACTAAGTCAAATTAACAACCCTAAGTAAGTTGTATTGTAATCTTAGTTTGCATTTTGTATTGTAACATTTAAAATCTGTAAAAATGTTCAAGGGCAGACTAGAGTCTGTTTCTGTAAAGAATATCAAGCATAAGAATTCTATCTGAAAGAAGATCAAGAAGATCATGCCTCAGAAGAATTATGAAGAAACTTGGAGTTGAATAAATCTATTTTGAGAAAAATGTTCCAAGTCAAGATCTCTATAAGTCACAGATTTAGTGTTATAGAGAAGTCATTCGAGAACTCCAGGATGACTTATAGAGAAGTCAGGAAAGCTACTAGAGAACTCAGAGATATCGACAAGCCAAATTGAAGACATGAAGATTGGAGATATCGACAAGTCATTTCTTCACTAGAGAACTCTAGAGATATCGGTAAGTCAAAATATCACTAGAGATCTCTGAGATATCGACAAGTCAAAATATCACTAGAGATCTCTGAGATATCGACAAGTCAAATTATCACTAGAGATCTCTGAGATATCGACAAGTCAAAATATCACTAGAGATCTCTGAAATATCGATAAGTCTATTTGTCACTAGAGAACTCAGAGATATCGATAAGCCAAAGTGAAGACATGAAGATGAGAGATCTCGACAAGCTAAATTCTCTTATAGAGAACTCAAAGACCTTTACAAGTCAAAACAACTATAGAGTAATGAAAGATCTTGATAAGCGATTATACTTATCGAGATGTCAAGTTCTCTATATACCAAACTGGAGATCTCAAGGTAAAACTCAAAGTACAAATTACAGACCAGTTCAATATCTAAGATTATCAATCAATAAACAATCCAATCAGTTGGATTGACAAGTCTACAAAAAGCAGCTTGAAGAGTACAAGATCAAAGGCCAAGATTAACTGAAAAAGTAAAGTCACAGGCGTGCAAGATTAGCAAAGATACACTAAACTAGAAATAGAAAGATTTGAATATCCAAAAATAGGGTTTAGTACATGCTATTGCATGCTGTGTAAATCCAGTGTTTACTGTTCTATAAAGTAAACACTGGTTGCTATGTTTTAGTTGTAACAAGTAGATCTGAAATTTCTTGTAACTCTCAACAGAGAAGCTAAGTTCTTAATATAACAAGAACTCAGAAATTTGTATTAAACACATATTTCATTTTAATATAAAATTAAGTGAAGTTTTAAAAACTAGTGTGTTCCTGTGCATGTTTTAATTTTTCATTCTAACCATATTATATTTACAAGTTACATTTCTTATCTATTTTGTTCACCAAGCTTAAGAAAAGTAAAAAGTCACTAAAATTGTCTAAAACACATTCACCCCCCCTGTGTTGTATTTATTACCTAACATTATGCATCTTCTATAAATCTTCATCTTCAGCAGAGAACTGATTCTTCTCTCCCATAAATAAAGTTGCAGATAGATTCGTCTTCCAAATTCTGTCTTGAATCTTCAGATCTTCCCATAGTGCACATAGAAAACTTTTGGAACTCAGAACCAATAATCTCTCCCCCTAAGATGAAGAACCTCCCTATTTGTACAATAAAGGTGAAAACTCTCATTTTTAGTATAGAAAAAAAAATATTTTTCTATATAATATATGTTATTCTATAATCTCTCCCCCTTAGTTGAGTAATCCTTCAAACTGTATTAGAGTAGAGGGATAGGATATTAGGTCCAAAAGGTACATACAGAGGGGGTGAATGTAATTTAATCTTTTTTTTATCAAATTTTAAGCAGTAGAATCAAAACTAAAATGACTAAACATATTATCCGGGGTTAAAATCTTGTATTAAGAAAATTAACCGTGAGGGTTTGCTTACAACTCCAAATACAAAATATTCGGAGCTACATATATAAAAGGAACCGATACAATAAGATATCAATCTAGGATTCTTCTTATTACTCAAACAAGCTCGAGATATTATCAAATAACCTATAAAAATATTGATCTAAAGCTTGTGAATGTAGTTGTGTAAGTTTTTATGGTGCGAGGAAATTTGGGTAGCACTTCTCTCTATAATTTCAATAAATGAAATGGAACTATCTCCGAGATATTAATTCTATAGAGCTTCGCCTTGTAAATTACTGAGAATGGTTGCTCTTTGAATTCTAGATCTAGGATTCTTCTTATTACTCAAACAAGCTCGAGATCTTATCAAATAACCTATAAAAATATTGATCTAAAGCTTGTGAATGTAGTTGTGTAAGTTTTTATGGTGGGAGGAAATTTGGGTAGCACTTCTCTCTATAATTTCAATAAATGAAAATGAACTATCTCCGAGATATTAATTCTATAGAGCTTCGCCTTGTAAATTACTGAGAATGGTTGTTCTTTAAATTCTAGATCTGATGGATATATAGAACTGAGACTTGATTGAGAAAATTGTGACATGTGGATCATTGTAGTCCATTCATTTGAACTTGGAATGCTACTAATTGCCACTAGAATATTAAAAATCAACAATGTAAGGTTCCAAGGGCTACAAGTCAACAATAGAATACTTGTACAAGGTAGTTGGCAATAGATTTCCTTGGGAGCTACAAATCGACCTAGACTTTTTCTTATACTAGAAGTCAATCTCATGGAGTCACATGGGTGCTACAAGTCAACAATGTAGATGTTAGGCTTGCTAGAAATTGACCATGGGGCCCTTGAAGCTACTAGTTGCCACTTTCTATTTCTTGAATCTAGAAGTCGACCTTGTATTGCTCCTAATCGACCATAAAAACTTGGAAATCAACAATGGAGTCTTTATTCCCTTGGAAATCGACCATGGAAAGGAGAGATAAGCTTGATGGTGACTTGACACCTCATAGGATGCTACAAGTTGTCAATGTACTTGCTGGAATGCAACAAGCTTACAAGAGGAGAGAGAATGGATAGAAGTCGACCAAAGGCTTCCATATTTTCCTAAAAATCGACAATACAAGTCTTGGGGCTTGTAATTAGAGTATTTTCAAGCTTTTAATCCATTCTTCTATGCGTTAAGATATAGTCATCTGTATCTTCAAGTCTTCAGTCTTCTGTCTTCAAATCTTGTTACGACCGACATTTTGTATAATATTATTTGTGAACTCTGTATAATATTAGAGCCGATTAAAAATATACTTAATGATTGTACGTTTTGTGAATGGAAATTTCTGCATTATAAATTGTTTTATGTAGAATATAAATTTTTCAAAGCAAGAGTTTTATTAATTGCCCTTACTTTTGATTTATAAGGAATATTCTATACCTTGGAAAATTTTCTTTTAAAATTATTTCATTCACAAATTTTAAAAGTGATCTCATAAAATTTCTAAAATCCAAGTTATTTTATGGTATAAATTTTATAATTTTTGAACTTTTATTTTATTTTATAAAAATAAATCTTTAAAAATTAAGTTGCTTAGTAATTATCAAATTACATGGTTACCCTTGCATGCAAATACTCTTCCATTCAACAAAGGGGCAAAGAAGGCATTTCCAACCCCACTCACTTTCATTCTACTAGCTAAGTTACCACTTTGTTCTTGCATGCAAATCTACCTAACTTTAGCTAGAAGGTTACTCTTGTCATTTACTAAATCCACTCACTTGTGGTCAAATCAAAAGCATAAAAACTAAGCAAATGTGATGATCACTCCACTTTCACTCCACCATTCCACCCCCTCCTTTTTCCTCCCTCCCTTCTCGGCCCTCCTCCCTCTCGGCCCTCCTCCCTCTCGGCTCTTTTGGCCGAGCCCCCACCCCCTCTTTTCTTTCATATTTCATTCAAGCTTCTATCTCCCATTCAAGTAAATGTTACTTCCTATATCTTGATCATATATAATCCAAAGAGTTTTGAATGAAAAGTTTAAGTTTTGAGCTTGCATGTCAAAGTTTTAGTTGGAACTCAAAGTACAATCTTGATTCTCATGGATATAAGGTTGTATTTTGAGGGAACTACAAGGAATGGTGAAATGCCAAGTCATGAGAATGAGGCTCTTGATTTTAATGTTCATTTCCCTTCCATTTCATTCGGCCATGACCTTGAGGGAGCCGAATGAATGGTTCTTGAGGTTGTTTTGTTGCCTTGTTTCATTCCTATATGTTTTTGGTAGTGATAACATGAATTTTGTAGCAAAAACTTGATAAAACCTTTTACATGCTAAGTGATCATTTAGTTATAGCTTATGCTAGGCTTGCATGTTGATTTTTATGATAAAATTTATTTTAGAAACCATATTGTTCTAATTTGAAATTCGAAGGCATGCATGCATGTAAACCACTAATGTTTTTCGAAATTTTTTGATCATTTGGATTGATTTTGTTAGTAAGCCTTAATTTCAGTAGGGTTACAATATTAATCTTGATTTGTGCTCCTTGATATGTGATGTTAATTCGTATATATTTATAAAGAAGATATAACTTGTCATTTTCAAAAACTTGATGACTTGTAATTTGTGTAATGTGTTAACTTTTATTTTACTATGTTGCACCTTAGGTAAGGATGATCTCCACTAAGATTATTTTTAGTGTAAGGGAGTTAGTTCAGTAGAACACCTTAGTTAAGATTTGGCTTGGGTTTTTGGTTGTTGTTGGTTGGGTTTGTTAAGTAAGAACCTTGGTGAAAGGAGAGTATTAGTTTCTGCAGAAAATCAGTTTGGTACCCTGAGGTTTAGAGTGAGATTTGACCTTGTCATTGTTGTGCACTTTGAGGTCCAAGCCACCAGAAGCTAGAACTAGGAGTATACAATAGGGTTTAGGTGTTTTTTGGAGGTTTGTAAGACGTTTGGTTAGGTGCACGAGTGGAAACATCAAATCTGTCCAGCAGGGGACAGTTTTGTTGCAACTTAAAAATAGGAAGTTTTGACCATGTCATAGGTAGGCCCACATTAGGCCCTGTTGGGCCTTAGTTAGAGGGAATGTCAGAGGAGTTTTTTCAGCCATAGTTCATAGAATTTGAGTTAGAAATATGTGTCACAAGTTAGTTCAAGTCAGGACCTTTTCAGCCCAGAAAAACAGGGGAGTCGTGGACTTTAAGCTTAGGCCTAGGGAGGCCCATGCTAGGCCCTTGAGCCACATTAAGTTTGGGAGTTGCCTTATGATCAGAATAGTCTAGTGTAGAAGTTTTGAAGGAAAATTTGAAGTGTAAAAGTGCCAAAAGCACCCAAGAAACCTTAGAGGTCATTCTGAAATTTACCATAATAAGCACCTTCACTTACCACATAGTTTTAGAGCACTTATGAGTGAGGCCTAGGTTGACCACAATAGTTGCAAGATAGAATAAAGTCATTAGAGTGAAAGGCCCAAGTTAGGGTCAATAGGAATTGGATGGTTTAGTAAAGGCACTTCGAGTAGGAAGCCAAAATTTGGAGATTTTGTCTAGTTTAGCGACCAAGTGACTTAAGTATGTGGAGCGAGATCATCCAAGCCTAGTATTGCAATATGGTGTGTGTCATATTATTTGGTACTTAAATGGTATGTGAGCATATGTGGCTACGTGTACTATTATGTTATAAGGTGATTGTAAATTACGTGTATATAGACCTAAGTGCCATTGTGTTTAATTTCGGTTTGCAAATAAGTTTAGTTGGTGAGAATATATTATAATGAGGTTATTATTATTATTTGTGTAGGAACTCGAGACGAGGGTAAAATTTCCATAAAGGTCGAGTAAAGCTTCCAGTTGCTCCAACCTGCCAGTCCAGTCCAGCCTTTTTCAAGGCAAGTGATTCAACCTGCTTTTTTCACGTTTACACTACAAGTGTGTGATAACTAGTTCCTATATATGATGCGAGTATTCTGATTTACCTTGATATACATGAACCAAGTGGTTTTCAAATCTATCTTCATATTATATAGAAATACCATGAACCTGCAAGTGTCTATGGCAAGTAATTTTACCTTATTTGAAGATTGTTATGCAAGTAGATCAAAATGTCATATTATGCTAGTATACCAAAGTAATTGCGATGTTAAACCATGTGTAAGTTATAGCTTGAAGCCTAAAAGCCAGTCATTCCTTAAAGATTGTTAATGACTGTTTGATAACCCTATCCTTACCCTAAAGCATGATACCCTGTTATACCTTGAGCTGATGATCACTTTCTTTGTATTTTAATACCTATATCATACCTGGAACCAGTGATGCTTATCTTCTTGATATTTTAATACCCATACCTTATTTGAAACCATTACTTTAAGCCTAGTCTGGCATTACTCTTTCATATTATTCGATAGCCTTACTAAATCTCCTTGCCAAAGTCCTTGTAAATAGAAACCTTTCAATTACCCTGATAGAGTAAAGTCTAGTGGATCATGGCCCTAGTGGATATATTCCCACGGTTTCAAAGTGGATTTATAACCCTTGATAAAGATGTTTACTATTTAAGAAATTAATTATCAATTGGCATCAGTTTTTGAAATGATAAAAAAAATTGGATTTTCAGTCCCAAAGGGGAACAAATATTTTCTTTAAATAGTGGATCTGGACTGAGACGCAAGTCCTTTCCGCACTTAAATTGTAGGCTTAAAAGTTGACTAGGGATCCCATTAATGTTTTAGAACCCAGCGAGGTTCAGGATTACTTCGCGGCTGATCACCGGCTGTAATCCGTAGTGTCATAAAATGGTTTTTGATTAAGAAATGATTTTGGAAATGTTTTGATACAAACAAATGATGCTATCACCCAACAGTCCATCCCTTGTAATTATTAGCTCTATCTTTACATTGTAATTCTTTTATCTTTAGATTCAAGCAGACAGCATGTAAGACTTGTGATTCCGATGTGTATGTTCGAGCTCAAGTAGAATAAGAAATAGTTTTGTGTGAGAACTCGATATTAAAAATCAGGTTGTAATAGTTAATAGTGTTGGGCTGTTGCAAACCCTAAACTGTAAGATCTTGGATTCGGTTGTGTTTACTATCTTTTGTTAATTATTGTATTAATTTGTATTATATGTATTGTCAAGTTGGAGTCGTGACAAATCTTCCAATCTTTAGGTCTCCATAAAAAAATATAGCATTAACCTTGATTATGAATACCACTTAAATGTCCTTCTGGAAATAACAATCAGTTTCCCTTCATGGATCACTAATGCCTAGTACAATTGGTCTGGTTCATAGTGTTAGTGTTTGTGCCCTAGAGACAACACTATAATGTTTTAGTTTAAGACATTTGGATTATTAATGTTTATGTTCTATCAATTATTCCCTTTATAATTTATTATGTCTTAATTTACTGCAATATAAAAGTTAGATTAATAAATATGCTTGGAATATGATGTGAATTCTATATCTCTAAGTACGTGAATTAGAAATGAGATTTTGAGAATAGTATCTATATTTCTAAAGGTCCCTAGTCGAGTATTAGTATTAAGGGACAATTATAATGCATTAAAACTATTGTGTTTGTTGACTAATGATCACATTTCACATCTCATTGATCATAGGTATAATGATAGTAAAGTCAAAAACACAGGCATATGTAAATATACATGGTGCTAGACAGACCCGATGTGAGATTCTACATGTATGTTGTGTCATAAGTAATTTTCACTGTAATAATGATGTAATGGTCCTTAGAAATGAAATCATTATATTTTTATACGAGAATTAATGTACTCCTAATTTAAGGAGCGATATTATTGGCCTCTTGTGTGATCTAGACTATGAAATGTGTGGCCACACTCAAATGTTGATTTGATATGATAGTCTTCTCATTGATCAAGGAAACTTGGATTAAACTATGATGAGGATGACACATCACATGCCTCTAGTTTAATCTATAATATTTGGTTAAAGGGATTATATTACATTGTACATTATCACGAAAGTTTTAATCGAATCACCGATTTAATTATTATTACTTGGGTAGCAATGATGTATTACTAGATTCCGCTCATTGTTTATAATTTTAATATGAAATATCAAAATTATTGCATATATAATAATAACCTATATGATCACACACAAAGAACGCTTAAAGGAGAAATAATTTAAATTATGAATTTAAATTAAATAAGTAATTTGTTTTATTTAAGATATTAAATAAGTATGACTTAATTAATTAAATAAATAAAATAGAGAAATTATTTAACTAATTGCAAAATAAGTTATTAATTAAGTATGACTTAATTAAATAATAAATTGGGATTTCGGATTAGTATTAATTATAACTAGATTATAATTAGAAAACTCATTCTTCTCTCTATATAAACTCTTTGAGGACTGATTTATAAAAAAAAGGATACATGGTTTACAAAACCCTGGCCATTCAAGGAGAAAGAGGAAGAGAGGTAGAGATGGAATTTTCGGGTGCTGGTACACTTCAATCATTCAAGAAAACGTTCGTATGGATACCGTAGAGCGTAGATCGCGAGTACGGGATACGTGGTGATTCAACAAGGTTTGAAACTCCATTAATCCTCTATTAATAAATTCTTAAAGCTTCTTTAAGGTAAATATTCTTACCATAAATTAAATATCTATTTTCGCATGAATCATGCGTAGGGTTTCGATTTTATTCTAGTTTTAATTTAATTAGACATCATTTCTGTTGCGTTTATGTGCTCGAAAAACTTCAATGACATCAGAGCTACTTGCGAAAGTGTTTAATTCATTTATGTGTTTAACCATTTTTGATATACAAGCATGTACTTGATTTGCCATGTTTTGATGTTGATACAATATGTTTGTATATGTATGGTTTAAATATTCGATATTTATGAAAGTTTTATACTCATATGATGATTATATAATCTGTATGTATAGTGATATATACATGATTTATGTTTTTTCTTATTTTGAGAATCGTATTAGATACAGATTCTGAATCAGATGTTTGCAGATTCTCTTAAATCTGGGTCTAGTGTCCAATTTTCACAAACAAATACCATATTTGATAGGAATCGAGCGTCTGAACAGAACTGATAGCTAAAGCTATCAATGACTCATCTGTAAGGAATTTGACGTCGTTTACTATCTATAAACAACGATTTAATATTTTCAGAATTTTATTCTGATTTTTCTGATTTTTGCCATATTTGGTTGTTACGATTAGATCATGATGAGTATGATATGTTAAGATCATATTATGTGTTCTAACATGTTCTTATGTGTTATTTGAGCATGGTGGATGGTTATGGCTTATGACCTTAGGTTAGTGGTTTTGGTTTTTTAAGTACGGCTTGCATGTCGTTTGATCTTGTAATTATTAAATCTCGAATGTAACTCGAGTTCTTCTTGTAAGTTCACTAGATTAGTTTTTATATTTTATTCTTGTTATGTACATGAATACATGAATATTTAAAGATGAAGAAAGGTTAATGTCAGTCCCTTAACAAAGTAACAAGAATTACAGAAGGGGGTTGAATGGAATTCTTGAAACTTTTTCTTGAATAAAAATGTTCTAACTCAATTATATATATAAGTGTGAATTGATTAGCAGAATGCGGAATAGTTACTTGAAATGAATCAAAACACAAGTAATTAAAAATAAGAGTCTTTAAAAACTTTCTGGTGGATTTGAATGATTCCACCAGAGATATATAATATATATCGAGAGAACTTTGTGTGCAAAAAGCTCACAGCTGCTTATAAAATGATAATAACTAAGAACGAGATAAATGCTAAGAATACAGCTTACAAATGTTTCTCTCTTGGTTGCTTAGTTCCTTAGTTACTATTCTATTGCTGCATCTTGGTTTATATATCACCAAGATTACAAAGTAATAAGACATGATAATAAAACAAAACTATCAAGTCTAATACTATGCTACTTTATTACTCTATTCCGGCATCTTTGAATATCTTCATAATAGCATGAAAATGGCAATGCTTCTTTGTTCTCGAAAACCCAGTTGAATAGGCTACCACATTCCATTTGCATACACTCAACGCATGTGATTGTGTTGTCACTGTCAACAGATATTTGAATTCTTTATCCGTCGGATTTATGATCATTCGTCGAGTTGTTGATCATCGTCGAATTCATTGTTGTTTATCCGTTGGGTAGCAATCAGGCACTTGACTCCATTTCATTTATGCAGAATTACAAGACATCATCTATGTACAATTAATCAACCTATTATGCATATCTAGTTAAAGTCAATATGACTTAAGTACTACTATAGATTCTAAATAATGTGTATGCAGAAATGTGCTACAGACTTATTGTTACATAAGCTACTCACTCGATGGATAATAAGTCATCATCCGTCAGGACTAAAATGAGTTATCCGTCGGGACTATAATCCTTATCCGTCGAGTGCTACATTTTCACTAAGTAAAATCTACCAAGGTGTTTTGTTCATGAAATCATCAAGTACACAACAAATACACAACAGTTAATCCCAAATGGAGGCCATCCAATGAAGCAATACAAGAAAGAGACAACTCAAGAAAGAAGACGTAATTGTTAGTTTATATTTATTTTCCACCTTAGATTGACCTAGATCTTTGTCATTAGCCTGATGAAGATCACACCGGATGAAGCCATAACCAACCAAGTTTACTTTATTGCACTTTACATATATATGCTCATATTATGAATGTATGTGTCGAGTAGTTTATAAAGATACATGCTTGATTAGATTAAGGATGCATGTATTAGATACGACACCCATGTCATTCTTGTTAAACAAGATAAAATCTGTAACGACTCAAGATTTTAAAAATGAACAAACGATTATGAGATTCTAGTGTTTATGAAACACATAATAAAATACTATTCTTTTTTATTTCCGACATGGGACAATTTTGTCAAAAGCGGGTTCATTGAACTTGTAATGTTGTGGGTTTTAAGCGAGACCGTTGTGACTCCCTCACTACCTGGAAATTAAACCATTGACGAATATTGATTTGAAGTATTTTATTCAATGAAAAATTGGGAATCTCTTTATGATGGGATCATGATCGTTTTAAAATTAACAAAACCCTAAAGTTAACATTAAGTTAATCAGATGCCTTCCAATGAGTCCAACGTGGTAACCCCTATATCGATGTGGAGTGGGTTCGCCAAAGCAAATTACTTCCATCTATCGTGGGACATGTGTTGAAGTATATTGATATTTTTTGACTATTGGGTTTGACTTTACTAAGTTCCCACAATAGGATTGTGAACTTAGAGGCATAGAGTTTGGTCAGATTTATTAAATAAATATGAACAAATATTGTTCCACCAAGCTATCCAAGAGTTATATAGTTGATATAATTGAAAAATATTGTCTACCTAAATAATCATGTTTTAGGAGAAAAGCCAAAACTGACCTAACGCATGGTGAAATATAGGTCTTGGCTCACTAGAAAGGATATAGAAGTTATTTTTTCTGAATTAATAGTTAGGGCTATTGATTTGATAAAAATAGTGGAATATATATATATTGTGAATATATATAAATAATCACTTGAACATAATTTAATGATCATATGTAGACTAATTCATTTTATGCACTTTAATATTGTAGATATCAAATGATAAATCACATAAATAGCTTCTCTATGTAATAGTCCTTGAGAAGGACAAGCTGACATAAAATAATTTCCTCGACTGACATGGGAACTTGAGGATTGTCCTCAGGTTCAAGGATGTCACTCAAACCCCTCCCATAATTCTTCTAGCTGAGAATGAAACATGTGCTGAACAAAATGCTTACGAGAAGCAAATTGATTACGCAACTGATATTTCATGTCTCATGCTTGCAATTATAAGTGACAAGCTTTGGAAGCAACAAGAGCATATTGATGCTTATGATATGATTGAACACCTTCAAAGGATGTTTGAAGGATAGGCTCGTCAAGAAATATTTGACAGTAATAAGGCAATATAAATTTGCATAAATGGGAGAATGAGAACCGGTTGGACCAAATGTTCTAAATATTATAGGTACTCGTACCTTGATATTTTGGTTTCAAGAATAGTCTAGAGACTCGTCTTGATTTGATCAAACAAACTTTGAACAAATTCTATTCTCAGTTTTATGAACAAAATGAATGAGAACACCCATTATGTTGTGAGACATGTTTAAAACTACTGAAAATAACACAGTAAAGCCATGAACTACATCCATATTGATGGTGTTCACATGAAATGCAAATGGGAAAGAAAAATGGATAGGCAAGATTAAGATTTGATTTTATTCAGTGCCAAACCAGAGTCCAATCTCAAGGGGGCTTTTGAATCCTATTAATAGTGTTTCTAAAAAGACAATTGTCATTTCTATGGTAATAATTAGATGATTGGAAGTTAAACTATCGAGCTTGTTTGGAAGATCTAAAGAAGGAGACCAAAAATGGTCAAGTTTCAGGCATCGAGTTAGAATTAGAGCAAAATTTGTTGCTCTAGTTTGAGGAACTCGATACCTAATTTTTCCCATAAGGCGATATTGAGAACTTGATAAATTATAATTATGTGTCTGCCTTTAGATGATATATTATATCAATTTCTTGTCAGGAAAAGAAAGGTTTTCATTTTAATTAAATAAACAACAGTTGTTTATTCTATTTTAATGATAAGGCTTAATAATTTATATTTTTTAAGATGACTTAAATCAAACATTACCTCTAGCATTGTCGTTTAAGCTATATTAATGAGAAACGAATTTCTGAGTTACATACAGATGGACACTTGGATAAGTTTGATTTTGATCATACAAAAGATGCGAACTTTATCTCATTGCAAAATGACTAAAACCTTTTTTTACCTGATCAGGTGAAAGGGCCACCGAATGATTAGGATTTATACATAAAAATGTATATGGTCGAATGTGTTTGATGGAAATGAGTGGCTTATACTACTTCATAATATTTATTAATGATTTCAATAGATATGGATATGTGGTTCTTATGAAGAAAAAATCCTATTCTTTTGAAATGTTCAAAGAATATAAGGCCAAAGTAGAAAAGTAAACAGGGGAAAGTATAAAAGTTTTACGATCAGATCATGAAGGAGAATAAAGGAGAATACTTAAGCCTCAAATTCAAGAGTTTCTTGAAGGAGTGTGATATTGTATCACAACTTACTCCTTCTGGAACACCTCAATGGAATAGAAGTTCTGAAAGGAGAAATCGTATCTCGTTGGACATGGTGCAATGTGAAGCGTTTGTGAAATGTTTAGCCTCTGACAAGCTAGGACCAAAATTAGATAGATGTTATTTTATGGGATTACCAAGTGAGACTAAAGGGTATAATTTGTATAATCCTTCCGAGAATAAAGTGTTTGTTGCTCGGACTACTGTTTTTCTTGAGGGAGAACTTCTTTGTAAGAAAATTAGTGAGAGGATACTAGATCTCGATGAAGATCGAGAACCACATGACAATATTGAACCAGGGTTGGAACATGATCAAGAAGTACATCAAAATGTTGAAAGTAATCCTATTTAGGAAATACATGTTGTTCTTAGATCTAGTAAGATTTGTCATGAACCTGAGAGATATTATGATTTTTATTGACTGAAGATGGTAATGTGATGCTTGTTGATGATGACGAGCCTCTATGCTACCAAGATGCTATGAACAGTCCAGAATTTGAGAGATGGTTGTAGGCCATGAAATTCAAAATGGAATCCATGTATCAAAATAAAATATGGACTTTTACTTGATCCAATCGAAGGGGTAAAACCTATCGGGTGCTAGTGGGTTGTAAAAGAAAACCAATATGGATGGTAAAGTAAATACCTATAAAGCACAACTAGTAGCAAAAAGTTTCAAGCAAATTTATGGTATAGACTATGATGAGACTTTTTCACCAGCTGTTGGTCAAGTCCATCAGGATTTTTCTAGAAATAGTTGCTTACTTTGACTATGAGATTTGGCAAATGAATGTCAAAACCGCTTTCATATATGGGAGCCTTGAAGAGGATGTTTATATGATATAGCCTGAGGGTTTTGTCAATTCAAAGTTTGCTAAGATGGTTTGTAAGTTGCTTCTATTGATTTATAGATTGAAGCAAGCTTCAAGGAGATGGAATATTCATTTTGATGAAACAGTTAAAGTGTTTGGATTTATTCAAAACGAAGATAAAATACGTGTTTACAAGAAGGTTAGTGGGAGCCATGCGACATTCCTAGAATTATATGTAGATGACATATAAAAAATACGGAATGACATACCTTCTCTACATATTGTTAAGACTTGGTTGAGAAATAGTTTCTCGTAAAATACTTAGGCGATTCTACCTATATATTAGGAATCAAGATCTATACAGATAGATCAAAGAGATTAACCAGCCTAAGTCAGAGTGCATACATTGACAAAGTGTTACATCATTATGGAATGCAAGAGGCAAATAGGGGACACGTCCCGATGTCTCATGGGATAGTGATCTCATAGAATAACTGTCCTACATCATTAGATGATAAGGACCATCTTAGAAAAGTTTCATATGCTTTAGAAATTGGATTTATAATATATGCAATGCTATGTACTTGTCCTGATGTTTCGTATGCTTTGAGCATGACGAGCAGATACCGGTCTAATCCAGGTGAGGGTCATTGGATAGTTGTCAAGAATATTCTTAAGTACTTAAAGAGGACTAAATATTTATTTTTGGTGTATGGAGAAGATAGGGAACTGGTTGTAAAGGGTTATACTGATGGTAGTTTCTGAACCTAATTTTTGGACAGACAAGGATGATTATGTGTCTATGTCTGGTTTGTGTTTTGTCTAAATATAAGTGATTTTAGAAGGAATAGGTCACAACAAGAATATTAATGATTCTATAATGGAAGCCGAATATATTGATGCTTTCAAAACAGTCAAGGAGACTGTTTGGGCATGTGCTTAGGCGATATCACTTAAACTAATTCTAAAATAAGTTATTACATAATTAAGTGTGACTTAATTAAATAATAAATTGGAATTTCATATTAGTATTAATTATAATTAGATTATAATTAGAAAACTCATTCTTCTCTCTATATAAACTCTTTGAGGACTATTTCATTAAAAAAAGGATACATGGTTTTACAAAATCCAAGCCGTTTAAGGAGAAAGAGGAAGAGAGGTAGAGATGGAGTTTTCGGGTTCTAGTACACATTAATTCTTCAAGAAAAACGTTTATCTGGATACCGTAGAGGGTAGATCGCGAGTGCGGGATATGTGGTGATTCAACAAGATTTAGAACTTCATTAATCCTCTATTAATAAACTCTTAAAGCTTCTTTAAGGTAAAGATTCTTACGATGAATTAAATATCTATTTTCACATGGATCCTGCATAGGGTTTCGATTTTATTCTAGTTTTAAGTTAATTATACATCATTTCCATTGAGTTTATGTGCACTAAACCCTTCACATAGACGACTAGTTCCGCTCTCAGGACTTCGTATTATAACTATACAAACTTCTGTTAAGTCTTTTATAATATATATTTAGCTTCACTTAGAATCCTTCAGGTATTCACACTAACCTTAATAACTTCAAATGACTATGACTTTATTCCTCAATTGCCTGAACATATTAATGAACTTCATACGGACTACTGATGACGTCTTCTTCACTGCAGCTGCCAAGATCATTATGTATATACCAAATTATCATTCTGAATTGATTCTAGTAAAATATAGTTTATTTGCAATTCCTTTGTTCTATGTTGAGTTATCCAAACCAGTATTATTAAGTTAGGCATTCTGCTTCAAACTTTCTCAACATAGGACCACATAACCAAGTAAAGAGATTATAGTTGTTAACCATTTCCTCATAATGTAAATATGTGATTTCTGTTTAGTGATCTCACAATGTGTTTCACTCCACTCTACACTCAAGTGTTTATCACTCAGTCTCACAATGTGTCACTCATTTAAAGCTCCAAATATCTAAATGTACCTGCAAGAAAATTCTTTTTATAGAAAAGTTGTCTTCCACCTTCAAGGATGGAAATTCCCTGTCAAGAGATTCAGAAATGTTCATTATGAGAGGGGAAATTAGGATTATATTAAGTGGCAGAATTCCTGATATCCCTATAAACTCGTCAGATAGTATCTGAGTCCTCATTTACAAGTTATAATTTTGACTAATGTCAAAATCATTTTTAGATTTGAATTCTGGGAAAATAATTGATCTATGATATGCCACTAAGGATTAAAGATTTCTTCTGAAGTCTGTGAAGACTTATCAGGGATAATGATCCAGGAACGTGAACCCAAATTCAAAATCAGAGATAATGAACAGAGAAGTGATCCAAGAATCTTACCTTTATCAGAGATCATGAACCTAGAAGTAAATTAGAGGTCCAGAATCTTAATCCAATCCAAAGATCAAAGTGTAAGGCTTTGAAGGCCAAGATCTAAGGATTAAAATCCAACTATTATTAGTGACCTTAATATGATGTAACAACAATTGTTGCATCAGTACCTTCCTTCTGTGTGAATCTTACTTGTACATAGGAAATAATTAGATGAAGGGGTAGTGACTCTAATCCAGATAGCCTGGCAGACAAGCGAATTTCAATAGATTACATTACGTTGGGAGAATGCACCTAGTAATAGTTTATATGCCTATTCAGCTCTATATTCTTTTGAGAGAATATAGATGGGCTTACAAATGTCCCGATTTTTAGATACGTCACTAATTTGTGAGAAACGGAGCTGTAAGGTTGACCGATCCTTCCTTATATGGTGCCGCTTTGTAATATCCTAAGTCATTTTGATTAGATAATATAATAAAATACTCTTATTACATTATTTGAGTTGTTTAAATAATAATAATAATACTTAGTATGAAATTTTTATTTTAATTTTGAGTGTTGGTTTGCTTCTTTGGATCGAAGCTCCCATAAAATTTAACTATAAGTCAGGCCCGAAATTAATCGAAGGCCAAAGAAAAGGAACAAAAGGGAGATAAACGCGGAAAGATTGAGAGGAATGAGAGTAGAGGGTTAGGCGCCCAAGGAAGAAAATATGAAAATTTTGAACTAATCCAAAGAGCCAACATGTGCTAGCCCCAAGCTTAGCATATTATACAAACTTAATATGTTATGCTAAGCTAATGCGTGCATATATAGAGAAGTAAGGGAACCTTTACTTTAATCCCCTCGATGTGGGACAAGTGAACTTAGTTCAATAAAACAACAAGTGTTCCAAGTGCAAATTATGATCCTAAATATATCATGCACCTATATATATAGAGAATGTTAGATATCTAGTTTCACCCCATTTCGATGTGGGACTAAATAACATCATGTTTTAAACATCCAAACACATTTTAGTGCCTTGTATTTTTCTTGCATTTTAAAATTTTGAACTGATTTTCCTTGAATTAATAATGCTCCAAATATTTTATATTTTTAATATTTTTCGGCTATATAGGGCCCAAATATATGTGATATGATTTAAATACTTTGAATCCCAGAATCTTAAATAGAGTTGAGAGGTGGTTTTTTTCAAAAATATCTCGATGTGGGATAAATTTGAACTTGTCTTTGAACTCTAACTCAAAATGACACTATTGTGTGAGTTATATAGAGTTATAGTAAGTTTTATAAGCATAATCTAGGCAATGTGGGACTAAATTGGACTAGATAACTAGTTCAGATCAAACTCAAAATCTAGTTATCTTGATAAAAATAATTTTTAGCTTATTTAAGGATTTTAACTTAGAGAAGCCAAAGTGAAATGCTTTTAGCACTTGTTAAAAATAAATCACTTGCTACCCCATCATTTATATAGGAGAAGAGTGTAGCCTTGTGTCTATTCATTCTCGATGTGGGAACCAAGAATGTTAAGACTTAACTAAGGCCTGTGTTGCCCAAGCCTGGCTTTTATAGATGATGGAAGTGAGTCTCTTCAAAATATAAGCAATGTGGGACTTGGGATGTAAGAGCATATGAGAGTGTCATAGTCCCATATTGAGGAGAAAATAAAAGATAAATAAGAATAAATTGGGAAGTCTTTACTTTACTTGTCACCAAGGTGCAATTGCACTTGTGTGCACCATGCCTTGAGCAAGCTTCAAGTTTGCTGTATGCATGGGGGTTGCCCTGGGGGTTACTTGTCTCGTGAGATGAAACATTAATTTTTTTAATTTGTCAAATTGAGTACCACATCAAAAAAGAAAAGAAGTAGTAAAGTTTCATTACCTATAAGATAATGAAGTGAGTTATTTATAAGGAGGGAGGAAGAAGCTAAAAGAAAAGCTTCTAAGTTGATAAGTCTTCTTACGCCCTCATCTATTATTATTTTTATTATTATTATTTATAGTAATCCGTATTAGTTAATTTAGGTAAATATTAAAATTTACTTGGTAAGATTTAGATTTTAGTTTAATAATAAAATCATGTCACTGAGAATTGTTAATGACGTTGTTAGGGTACTAAGTCAAGAATAAAGGGACTTTAGACTCGAGAAAGAAATTGTATTAGAAGTTGTATTAAAAGCGATTTAAGGTAAGTATATATAGTACTATTTCACTGTTGATTCTTGGATTAAATGATGATTGATTTGATTTGACTAATGATTCACTAATGAAAAACGAGTATTCTTGCACTGATACTTGATGAACTGATGATGATGCTTCCTTGTTGGAAGTAAGTTAAACCACTTGTTTAGCTGGTCGGGATCCCAACTTGATGAACTTGATGAATTGATGAATCTATCATGCTTGAATACTTCATTTTAATCTTATGAGAACTATTATGTTATGATGAACTCTTGATGATCGTTATAATCTTTTTGATGACTCTTTTGTTTACAGTTGATTTATTTTATTTGATGATTGCAAACTCTGGTTTCTAGATAAACCTCAGTTGAAATGTACGATATATGCTTACTGAGCTTTATGAGCTCACTTTTTTATGTCACTAACTTTCACAGGAAAGAATTTTGGAGAAGGATGTTCAGGAAGGGATAAAAATGTGATGAACTAAGACTTTAGTGGATGATGAGAAGTATGTAGTATGATAATGAATAAAATTTATGTAATATACTTATGTTTGTACCCGGTTAGGGTCTTATGATGTATCGTCAACTTTTGTTATAGATTGAAAATATTGTATGAATATTAATTAAGTTTATGATTAAGTAAACATATATTGAGTTATAATTTGTTTGGCGTCCCCAGGTCGGGTCTCTGAGGTTACCCTGAGGTCGGGGGTGTCATAGGTGGTATCAGAGCGAGGGTTTCGAAAGGGGATGGATATAAGATTTAGAATCTTGAGTAGTAAAATTTTAGGCTCGAGGAACATTTAGGAAACACAGTAAGTGTAAGTTTTAGACGTGACCACTTTAGGATGTATAACATGTGTAGTACTCGATGATCGTTATTGTGGCGTATATTATAACGTGTGCAGTAATCGGTTGATAATTAGTGTGGCATATGTCATAATATGTGTAGTACTCGATAATCGTTACCGCGACCTATATTCTGAATGAAGTATGATTAATTTTATATGTTAAATTGTAGGAGAAGATGGCTGATGGAAATTTTGATAGGACTAGATCCAGTGTACAAATTAGCCCTGAGATGATGTTGATTTTTGGAGAAATGAAGACTATGTTTAAGAGCCTAATGGAAGGGCGAAAAACTGCGGATACTGTCGAAATAAATGGGGAATGTTTTGAAAATATGGAAAAGAAGGCGAGAATAAGTGAAGGTGTACATACAAGGATTTTAAGGATGCAGATCCCCCGATTTTTAACGAAGATTTGGATCCACATGTTGCGAATGTATGGATTAAAGAAATGGAGAAAGTGATAGAGATATCGGAATGTTCAGAGGAGCAAAAGGTAAAATTTGCAACACATTCATTAAGGGGGAAGCTGTATTTTGGTGGGATACAGTTAAACAGACTGAGGATTGTTCTAAAATGGCCTGGACAAGGTTTAAGGAGTTGTTCTTTGATAAATATTTTCCTACCTGTATGAAGAATGGGATGGAGATGAAGTTTCTAGGACTAAAGCAAGAAGGAATGTCTGTGTCGGAGTATCTCTCAAGATTCTTGGAACTTTCCAGGTTTGCTCCTCATCAGGTTGATACTGAAGCCAGAAAATGTTAGAGATTTCAAGAAGGGATGAAACCCCAAATTAGAGAGAAGGTGTCCTTGTTGGAGTTGGAACAATTTGATAAGTTGGTTGGGAAGGAGAGGATTGGAGAAAGGGACTATGAAGCTCGCACTCAATTCTTTAACAATAAGAAACGAGGCAGAGAGACAAAATTGAGTGTTAACTCGGGATTTAAGAAGGACAACAAGAAACTACATATAAGGAAGAAGGAGAGTTTTCAGGGAAGTGATAAGAGGATCACCGCATCTGAGTGTAAGAAATGTGGACTGAAACATGGTGGAAATATTTGTTATCGAGTTGATGGGTTGTGTTAGAATTATGGAGAAAAGGGATATATAGCTTCTCAATGTCCCAAGCCTAAAGTGATTTTTTGCTGCAGTTGCGGACAATCAGGTCATTTATCAAGGGACTGCCCACAAAAAGGAGTTAGGCAAGAAGTTGAAACTAAGGGAAATAGGACTTCTACAACGAAACCTTTCAGCAATCAGCACCTAGGGCAGTGGCAAGAACCTACGCAATGATGACTCAGGATGCCGAAAACTCTCATGATGTGGTGTCAAGTACGCTTCAACTTTGTGCTCGGGACGTTCATGTTTTATTTGATTCGGGATCAACCCATTCTTTTGTGGATACAAAATATATGGATAAGTTAAATGTACCTGTGCAAAAACTAGATAATAAATTGCTTGTAAAACTTCCAAACGGTAGGAATTTATTCATAGATAAAATCTATCGATATTGTCCGTTATTGATTGGTAAAAACACCTTCTTGATAGATTTATTACCTTTAGAATTGAGAGACTTTGGAATGATTCTGGGGATGGATTGGTTGTCAAAATATAGGGCAAATCTAAATTGTAGTAAGAAGCGGGTATGTTTGTAGTAAGAAGCGAGTATGTTTAATCGACCCGAGCAAAAAGAAAGTATATTTTAAAGGAGATAGTGTAGAGAAACCCAAGGTTATGATATCGGTTTTAAAGTCTTGTAAGATTTAAAAAGAAAGGTTATGAAGGTTTTCTGGCATATGTTGCGGGAAATGAACAAGTTAAAAATAAAAGTTGAGGATACACATAGTCAGGGAATTTTTAGATATTTTTCCGAAAGAGTTGTCGGGGTTGCCACCTGAAATAAAAGTTGAGTTTGGTATTGAACTGGTGCCGGAAGCCCAACCAGTATCGAAAGTACCATATCAGATGGCACCCGCAGAATTAGCGAAAATTAAGATTCAACTTTAAGAGTTGTTGGATAAGAAGTTTATTAGGCCAAGTGTTTCTTCGTGGGGAGCGCCTGTATTGTTTGTGAAAAAGAATGATGGTTCATTAAGATTATGCATTGATTATAGGGAACTAAATAAGTTGACAGTAAAGAATAAATATCCACTACCACGGATAGATGATCTTTTTGATCAATTACAAGGAGCTACCTACTTTTCGAAGATCGATCTGCGCTCTGGCTATCATCAGTTAAAGGTAAAGATATAGAGCATTTCATTGACGGCATTTAGGACACGATATGTTTACTATGAGTTTGTAGTGATGTCGTTTGGAGTGACAAATGTGCCAGCAGTGTTTATGGATTTAATGAATCGAGTGTTTATGAACAATTTGAATAAGTTTGTAATTGTTTTTATTGATGATATTCTCATATACTCGAAGAGCGAGAAGGATCATGAGTAACATTTAAGGATAGTCCTACAAAATTTAAGGAAAGAAAAGTTGTATGCCAAATTTTAAAATGTGAATTTTGGTTGTGGAGAGTAAGTTTTATTGGACATGTAGTTTCGGAGGAGGGAATTTGAGTTGATCCTGCAAAGATTGAGGTAATTATGAATCGGGAGCGACCAAAGACCGTATCAAAAATTCGAAGTTTCCTAGGTGTGGCCGATATTATAGAAAGTTTGTTCATGATTTCTCGAAGATAGCGGGACCGTTAACGAATCTTACAAGGAAAGATGTTAAGTTTGTTTGGTCAGAAGATTGTGAGAGAAGTTTTATTGAGTTAAAGAAAAAACTAACGTCTGCTCCGGTACTTGGGTTACCAGAGGGGACTGAGGATTTTGTGATCTATAGTGATGCATCAAGAAAGGGTTTGGGGTGTGTACTAATGCAACATATAAAGGTAATTGCTTATGCATCTTGACAATTAATAAATCATGAGAAGAACTACCCCACCCATGATTTGGGACTAGCTACAGTAGTTTTTGCTCTTAAGATTTGGAGACAGTACTTGTATGGAGAAAAGTGTAAAATCTTTACTGACCATCAAAGTTTAAAATATATCTTTTCACAAAAGGATTTAAATATGAGACAGAGAAGATGGTTGGAACTGTTGACGGATTATGATTGTGAAATTTTATACCACCGGAAAAGCAAACGTAGTAGTCGATGTGTTAAGTAGGAAGCAAGTTGGGAATTGTACAAGGATTAAGGTGGAATCATCCAATTTTATAGACTTGGAAAGACATGGAATTGAATTTGTTAAGCAAGGAGGGGATGGGAGTTTATTGTATCAAATCGAGGTTTGACCCCTCTTGTTATAAAAGATAAGGGAAAGTCAGGGATAAGATGAACGCTTAAAGAAGATTTGGAACAATTCAAATTCAGAAGTAGGAAAGAAAGATTTTAAGAAAGGAAATAATGGTATTGTGAGGTTTCGAGATCGAATATATGTACCATCTGATATTGAGGTTAAGAAAGAGGTCTTATTTAATGCGCATTCATCATCTTTTTTGACACATCCTGGATCTACGAAGATGTACAAGGACTTGAAAGAAAATTTTTGGTGGCCTGAGATGAAGAAGGAAATTGCAGAGTACGTGGAAAGATGTTTGATTTGTCAACAAGTGAAAGCGGAACATCAAAGGCCTGGAGAATTATTACAGCCTTTACATGTCCCAGAATGGAAATGGGAGCACATTACGATGGATTTTGTACTAGGGTTGCCGAGAACAGAAAAGGGAAATGATGTTATATGGGTTATTGTGGATAGACTAACAAAGAGCGCATATTTCTTAGCTATATCTGAAGCGTCACCGTTAGAGAAGTTTACAAAGTTATACATTCGAGAAATAGTTAGGTTGCATGGAGTACATGTTTCAACTGTATCTGACAGAGACCCGAGATTTACCTCTAGATTTTGGAATGGTTTTCAAGAAGAAATGGGTACTAAATTAAGTATGAGCACGGCGTTTCATCCTTATACTAATGGAAAATTAGAACGTACAATTAAAATTTTGGAAGATATGTTAAGAGCTTGTGTATTAGACTTTAAAGGAAGTTGGGAGGAACATTTATCTTTGGTAGAATTTGCGTACAATAACAGCTTTCAAGCAACAATTGGAATGGTTCCGTATGGAGCATTTTATGGACGTCGATGTAGAACACCGTTATGTTGGAATGAAGTTAGAGAAAGAAAATTGTTAGGGCCTAAATTAATCCGTGTAACTACGAAGAAAGTCAAATTGATACAACAAAGAATCTTGACAGCTCAAAGCAGACAGAAGAGTTACGCAGACAAGGACCATCGAGAAGTGATGTTTAAAGAAGGGGATTATGTATTTCCTAAGATTCCTCCCTGGAAAGACGTTATGAGATTCAGGAAGAAAGGAAAGTTAAGTCCACGTTATATTGGACCGTTTGAGATTCTTAGACGGGATGGAGAGGTGGCATATGAGTTAGCACTACCACCTAGTCTAGGACACATCCACAATATTTTTCACGTATCATACCTAAGAAAATATGTTTCATACCCATCGCATATAATTGATTATGAACCAATAGAGATTCAGAAAAATATGCAATATGAAGAACTACCAGTTGAAATAGTTGATCGTCGTGAGCAGAAATTGAGAAACAAGGTTATATCTCTCGTGAAGGTGATTTGGAGAAATCATGAGATAGAGGAAGCAACTTGGGAACCCGAAGAGATGATGAGAACAAAGTATCCCCAATTATTTGATAAGTCAAGTACGAATTAAATATTGAATTTCAAGGGCAAAATTCTGTTAAGGGGGAATAATGTAATATCCTAAGTCATTTTGAATAGATACTATAATAAAATACTCTTATTACATTATTTGAGTTGTTTAAATAATAATAATACCCAATATGAAATTTTTATTTTTATTTTGAGTGTTGGTTTGCTTCTTTGGATCGAAGCTCCCATAAAATTTAACTATAATTCAGGCCCGAAATTAATCGAAGGCCAAAGAAATGGAACAAATGGGAGAGAAAAGCGAAAATATTGAGAGGAATGAGAATAGAGGTTTGGGCGCCCAAGGAAGAAAAGATAAAAATTTTGAACTAATTCAAAGAGCCAACATGAGTTAGCCCCAAGCTTAGCATATTATGCAAATCTAATGTGTTATGCTAAGCTAATGTATGCATATATAGAGAAGTAAGGAACCTTCACTTTAATCCACTCGATGTGGGACAAGTGAACTTAGTTCAATGAAACAATAGTGTTCCAAGTGCAAATTATGATCTTAAATATATCATGCACCTACTTATATAGAGAATGTTAGATATCTAGTTTCACCCCATTTCGATGTGGGACTAAATAACATCATGTTTTAAACATCCAAACACATTTTAGTGCCTTGTGTTTTTCTTGCATTTTAAAATTTTGAACTAATTTTCCTTGCATTAATAATGCTTCATTTTATATTTTTAATATTTTTTGGCTATATAGGGCCCAAATATAAGTTGATACGATTTCAATACTTTGAACCCCAGAATACTAAATAGAGTTGAGAGGTGGCTCTTTTCAAAACTCTCTCGATGTGGGATAAATTTGAACTTATCTTTGAATCCTAACTCAAAATGACACTATTGTGTGAGTTATAGTAAGTTTTATAAGCATAATCTAGGCAATGTGGGACTAAATTGGACTAGATGACTAGTTCTAATCAAACTCAAAATCTAGTTATCTTGATAAAAAGAATTTTTAGCTTATTTAAGGATTTTGACTTAGAAAAGCCAAAGTGAAATCCTTTTAGCACTTTTTAAAAATAAATCACTTACTACCCCATCCTTTATATAGGAGAAGAGTGTACCCTTGTGTCTATTCATTCTCGATGTGGGAACCAAGAATGTTAAGACTTAACTAAGGCTTGTGTTGCCCCAAACCTGGCTTTTATAGATGATGGAAGTGAGTCTCTTCAAAACATAAGCAATGTGGGAATTGGGATGTAAGATCATATGAGAATGTCATAGTCCCACATTGAGGAGAAAATAGAAGATAAACTAGAATATTGTTGCCCAGTAAAGATATAATTGTTTAAGGGGGTTGGATACAATTGTATAAATGTTTTGAACAAGTAATAAAATATAAGCTTTTTATATATTTGATAAAAACTGTTACAAAATCCTCTCAAGAAATACTGATGTTCTTGAGAGCTGCTAGGTCGAATGATCCTCAAGTGATGTACACTAAGTGATGACCTAAACTGTGTTTATATACTACACAGCTACAACAGATTAATCTAAGATATGCATTATCAAAAACTAACTGAAACTGATACATATCTTAAACTAAACAAATAAAGTCATATCTCTCAGAAATAACAGATATCTGCTCCACATTATAAGGAATAGAACAAATCTTCTAATGCTGATTGTCTTCAAATACTGATGTCATGCAAATCCTGATGACATACCAAATCCTGACGGTACATCATATTTTGATGACATCCAAATAGACAGATCCTAAGCTTCTTCTGATCATTGAGAATTCAATATGTAACAATCTCCCCCAATTTATGCTTAATGCAATTAAGCATAAATTCCATTCTCAATGATGCCAAAACCAATCTATAAAATGTACAAGGAGTAAAGCTTACTCCAGTATCTTCAGATAGCTGACAGTTGTTCCAAGAAAGTTTTTTAATCTTTCTTCCTCTTTGTCTCGTAGAACTTTAACAAGCTTTTTCTTCAACTCTCTCTTCTCTTCAGTGTCTTCTCCAAGCTGATAGATAGTTGATCTTAACTTAGAAATTGAAATTTTTCTTATCTCAAGATCACCAATCAACATGAAGCTTAAGTTGACATCTTCATGATCAGGACTGAAGGATAACTGAGGACTGTTGAGAAAAACTTGTAGCACTGCAGCTCCCTTTTTCATTTGCATTTCTTGACCAGTATAAGTTCTGTACTTAGGAACATAATCACCATTGTATTTATCATCTTTTGTCATGACTCTTCTTCTGATCATTTCAAGTATCATAGAAGACCAGTTTCTGGTGACTTTGTTCTCAACTCTAAGAAGATAGTGAATGTATTTCAATTCTGTCACAGTCTTTATTAAGAGTTGCTGCAATGTAAAGCTTTTTACTTTACCATCTATGAAAAAGTACAGAATCTCTTCTCTGACATCATTATCATTTATCTTTCTATGAACAATCTTCACAGCTTCAACTTTCTCAAGATGTGAAGGAGAAATTATTTCACCAAGATTTTCTGTCTAGGTATCTGTATCAAGCAGATCAGATTCTAAGATCTCCATGCTGGAATAACCAATGCCTCCTCTGGTTCGAGATTTGATAAGCTTCATTTTTTCATTATATACCACCCAAGAAGGCTTCTTGATGGACTTATCAACATCTTCCTCATCTTAGATAGAATCTCTTAACCCAGCTGACATAAATTCAACATGCTTGAACCCTTTAGAATAATTTAATACATGGATGTCTTTCCATCTTCTATTCTTCTTGCCGAGAGGAGCATAGTTTGAAGACAAATCATCAGTCTTCCCTTCTGCTTTATACCATAGCTCCCTCTTTGATTTTAAATCTCTCTGCAAATATTCTTTGCATGCTTGATCACTTTTTCATCAGAGTTAAAATCAGTTATCAGGTTCACAGCATCAGGATCTGCTTTTATCTCAGGATTTATGTCTGCATCAGGAGTTACATTCCGATTTGATGTATCAGCTTGATCAAAGTCAGTGGATGATCTTTTCTTCCTTGGTACAATCAACTCTTCTGGCTTCTGAACTTCTTTATCTTCTTCATTTCCTTGTACAGGAACATAACCTTCTCTGGATAGAAAATTCAGAAAAGTAGAGTTGAATGCAGTCACTTGCCTTGATTCAGAAGTTCTTCCACTTCTTCCTCTTGCTCTTGCAGATCTACCACCTCTTCTTCCTCTTCCTTTAGAAGTGTTAGCTTCAGCTTCAATTTGAGCCAAAAGCTCCTTTTGTTGTATAACTGCTTCTTCAGGTGTTAGATCAGGAAATTCATCAGTTATATATCCAAGAGCACTCCTAGAATTCTTTTGCTCAAACTTCTTGTCTTTGTAGTACAAGACAATCTCTTCACCTGTTTCCTTATGTCTGTAGGGAAAGAACATCCCTTTAGCTTCTGCTAAATTTGAGATTGTAATGTCATCATCCTCAGGAGCACCAGCAGTAGTCTTGTGCTTGGCTTTATAAGCACCAGTAGACTT
This sequence comes from Apium graveolens, assembly GCF_009905375.1. NCBI lineage: Eukaryota > Viridiplantae > Streptophyta > Magnoliopsida > Apiales > Apiaceae > Apium > Apium graveolens. The sequence continues at coordinate 78,892,716 of NC_133656.1, forward strand.
CCTTTGTCCTGAAGAATCATTCTTCTTGGAATGTTGAAGTTGTTGAGCAGTAGAAGCAATTTGAACATCTGTAACTGGATTATTCTTATCACCATCATCATCAATATCTTTGTCCTTTGTCTGAATAGAATTAGGTGTACATTTTGTAGCAGCTATCTTCTCCCCCTTTTTGGAATCAGTATTTGAAAGAAGAGAAAACAGAGAATCAAGTTTGTCATTTATAGAAGAAACCTTGTCTTCCAAGGATGAAAGTCTAGAGGCCATGCTCTCTTGAGATTTAACAAGATTTTTGATGGTATTTTTCACACTTTTAATTTCAGCTGAGTTAGGTGTGTGAAGCAAAAATCCATCAATTTTCTCTTTGACACCAGCATGAGACTTCTTCATTTCATCAAGTTCAGAGTGAATTCCTTTAACAAAAATAGTTGTGGCCTTAAGATGCAACTTCAGATCAGGAGTTTGAATTTTATCATAAGCACGATGAATGTGTTGCAGGCCAACAGTAGATGAGATAGATGTATTTGCAAGTCTCCATTTATAATCCCATTCTGTCTATCTGAAATACTTAGCATCAGGATTGTAATAAGAAGGATTTTCAGTAAAGTGCGAAGAAGAACCAACATTGGACTTCTTAGATGCATCAATCGTAGACTTAAGCTGAGTAGTATCAGAATCATCGTCATCACTATCATTGTTAGAGTCAGACAAGCCCTCAAAAGAATGTGCAGAATTAGGCAGAATTGCCTTGCCTTTATCCAGATTCTTTGCAAGAGATGCTTGTGGCTGATGTGATCCTGAAACAGAAACATAGTAACACCTAAATCTCTATGTTTTTTTCAAGCGATCTCATCACTTCTCACACAATATATTACTTTTAAGAGTAATATTATTCTCACAAAAGAAACTTTATAAGTAAAGAAAAAACTTATAAGATTCTTGTCTCAAAACTACCTCTCATTTTTCCACTACAGGAGACTGCCACTCAAAATATTTTTCATTTTTTTTATATTTTCACACAGTCTCATAGAAAAGCTCAATCACACATATAGAAAAGAAATAAGAGATGGCTGAGAAGTGTTTGTCATATAAATAGAGGTAACCTCAAATAAGAGACTATTTATAATCATACAAACATGAGAATATATGAGAAGTTAACAATACCTGAAGGTGATTCCTCAAGTGGAAGTGATGAAAGTGGAGAAATAAATAGCATATTAGGGTGCTGTTTCAAACTAGCAACTAGTAATAGATCATCAATTGTAGCTAGTGCAGTTGAAGGATGATTCTCAGTAGGAACTGTTGAATCATCAGGATTTGATCTGTCGGGAGAAGGTAAAAGACCAGCATCAGTACTTTGAACTGATGGTTCTTGTGGAGTCTGAGACATGTGAGCTACTTCAGCAATGTTTGGTGAAGGTTTTTGTGTACTCTTCTCAAAAATAGAATCATCAATGATAGCATCCACTCGTGACAGTATCTCCTGATGAGTTTGCTTTTCCTGAAGTAGTTGAACAGAGTCTGTAAGAAGATCAGTCTGAGCAATATTAACAATGATCTGTGTAGCCTCAATATCTGCATCTTCCCTTTGAGAAGATGGTTCTTGTATGACTGGATGTGTTGCAGTTGCTAAATCCCTTTGAGACCTAGGTTCTTGTGTACTAACATCCTTGTCAAGAGGCCGAGTCTTCTTCTTCTTTCTGATATATCCAACTACTGCTTCACTTCTTCTTTTCAACTGACTCTTTGCAGTTTTCTTGTGTACAACAGTTGCTTTAATTTCTGGAAACTTGTCAAGAAGATCACTAGCATCAGTAGTTGGCTCCTTGATTCCAGTAGTGTCAATCAAGTCATCAGGATTTTGATCAATGGATTTCTTGATTGTAGATAAGGATTCTATTGGCATCTGATCATCTGATTCAGAATCTTCTTGAATGATCAGTCTTCTTTTCCTGATTGGAAAACAATCTTCTTTCTTCTCACTCTCACTCAGTGAGACTTGTTTAGCTTTTTGTCCAGATGTGATTAATTTCTTAAACAGCCTTTTCTTTGTTATAACTGATGTCTTTTGAGAGACAGCAGAATAGGCTAATTTAGAGGCTTGTTGTGTTTGTTTTTTGGAAGAAGAAATGCTTGGGTTAGAAACAAAATGGGTGATTTCTTGAGACTTAGCATCAGGAACTGTGACAGAGGTGCCAGCATCAGGATTTGCAGGCACTTATGGAGTAGGTCTATTTCTCAACAGAAATTGCATGACCTCTCTAGGGAGAAAGGGTGGTCCTAAAAATTTATTATTTTCATCCCTTTTGATATGATCAGTGATTGCATTTTCAGAAATTTGAAAAACAGGGAGTAATTCATCATCATCAAAAATATTATTAGGGCATAGATAAGTGAAAATCAGTTGTAAAAATCTGGTATACCCTATTACTCCTGAAGCATCTGCTATCCTCGCAATTATGAACTGTAATATTGTACTACCATAATCAAAATTACCAGAGTTAAGAAGAGAGTACCCAATTATCAGGGAAGTGGATGGAAGAGCATTAAAGTTTGTTGTCTTATTCAAGAAACATCTACTGATGCAGTCAAAGAAAAGCCAGTATGTGTTGAATTTACCACTGTTGTGTTCCAGACCTGTATGAAAGCCCGGTATGACACCTTAACAGGATTTGTGAGAGCATATCCAATTGGACATAGAAGGGGAAAATCCTGAATATCATGAAAAGATGATGGTAGTTGCTGATGTGTAAGCAGAGCTAAGTAATTATTAGTGCCAAATGTGTTTCCATGAATGATTGTGGTTTGATTGAAGATTGGTGAAACTTCAGAAGTTGTCAGAATGTGAATAGCTTGTGTGAGAGAGTAAGTGTGAGATGTGTGCAGTGAAACTATGTGTATGATGAATTTTGTCACATAATTTTTTCTGGTTTTATAGCTTCACTATTCAGAAATATGTTTAACACACTTGTATGAAGAAGGTAACCTAGCGAATTTGACTTCGAACAGGAAACAATATCTGAGTAATTGATTTTAACATTGGAGGAAATTGCGGAAGTAAATACAAATTACATACAGTTATATCAAGACACAACTGTAGAAATTTATTTATCTGATAATCCACCAATAATCATTAATTAAGTGGGATACTTAATTGCAACAATAAAGCTTACTCAGAGATTGATTAACACTAATAACCTGAATTAGAACGTGCTGACCTGTCATCAGGATTTGAGACCTTTCTTCTGTCAGGATTTGACTAACTCAGGATATGTCGATTCAAATTCAACATTTGTTTGTCAAAGCATCACAAATTATTAGTAACCACAATTTTAATCAAAACATTCACCAAGAATTACAGTTCAAGTAGATGAAGTAAAGATTAACAGGCTTCAATGAAAACATTCACATGCACATAATATGAGATAAACGAAGACTAGATCTTGCAATCAAAAGAAATTTCATTAATATATCAAAAGAGTACATTTTATGAAATTTGAAGATGACATGCAAAAGATTACAAGATAATCCTAGTCTAAGATGGTAAACATCCTTGGTCTAAGAAGGAAAACTGTTAGGTCCTGAATTATCGTAGAAGGGGGGTTGAATACGATAATCACTAAATTAAAAAAAAAATTGAATCTTTAGCAGATAAAATATTTAGTGCTCGGTTAGTGGTTTCGTGTTCTTCAGAGGAATAGTGTTTGGTACAATAAAAACAAGGAACACAAGATATTCGGGGAAATATATATTCATATATAAATTATCGAGGGTGTTGCTACACTCCGGTAAATAAATTAACCGGCTACAATCTAAGAACAACAAAGTTTCTAGCTACTACAAAGATTTACAAATCAAATCCTATACAATAATCTAGCTTTTGTTTGTACTAGGATTTAATTACCAGGTAACGATTATAATGCCCCTAAGAATATACAAGAGTTAAATCGGGCATTATAACGTTACTCCGGTGAGAAGTTAAACGGATAAACAAATAGCTTGAGCTTCTCTGTAAATCAATGCTGCCATTTTCACTTCTCTTTTGGGAGAGAAGATGAACAGTAAATAATTCAGAATGAATGGTTGATTATCTTCTGCTGCAAAGTGTAGACTTTATCCAATAATTTTGTGGCTGAGAATTGAGGAGCTCTGTGGCGACAGCTTTGTTATGTGGCGATTGGCATGTGTGGCGACAAGGAGGTACAGGGTAATTGTGTGGCGACAGGTTTTATTCAAGTACATGTAAATGTACTTAACTTATAAACCACAACATCTGTGGCGACAATGTCCCCCCCCTTGTTTCTCTACTTCTTTTTTTCTTTTTCTTTTATTCTTTTCTTTTTCTTTTTCTTTTTCTTTTTCTTTTTTTTTCCTTTTCTTTTCTTTCTCTTTCTCTTTTTCTATTTTTTTTTCTTTTCTTTTCTTTTTCTTTTCTTTTTTTGTTTCTTTTCTTCTTTTTTTTCTCTTTTCTTTTTTTGTTCCTTTTCTTTTTAAGTTTAAATTGTAATTAAATTAATTTATAAAATAAACTTAAATATAACTAATTTAGATTTATAAAATAAACTTATTTAAAGTTTATTATATAAATCATTTTAAGTTTATTAAATAAATTATATTAAAGTCCGTTAAATAATTTATTTAATTTAACAATTAAACTTTGAGCTTCGCCAGTCCCCTGAGCTGTTTAGCTGTATACCCCGCGCACCTCTTCTCGTACTTTAACATACAAACGTTCAATCCAAGTACGTTCCTCAACTTAACAAGTCTTCTATAAATAATACCCAGATTCCTTTCATGAGCTGTTGACGCCTAGTGGAACTGGTCTGGTTCACAGACGACTAACCCCGATTCAGGTCTTCGTATTATAGCATTGATTACATTGTTAAGCTTGCCTCAACTTTATTGCTTTAGACACTGACTGTCAATAAACAACTATACTTTCACTGGAATCCTTTCTGGTACTTTAGACAACGTCTTCATTAACCTCTGTCTATACCCTGTCTTCAATTCTTCAGATTCCTATGCTTCGAACACTGTCCATCTTCAATCAATGCCAATACACTGATATCTTCCTGTAGCACTTGTATACTGAATCTTCAACATTTCTGAAACCCTGAAAGTCTTTAACCTTTGTTCTTCACTGAGGCATGATCATATTAATGAACTTCTTTCAATGACCTGTAGACAGACTTCAGGCCTTCTTCTAATCTTCTGATTCTCTGTATTTTCCTTGTCTTCATTCTTCCTGATTTCTTGTGTAGACGTAGTATTATTAATCTGTCATGTTCTAGTTTTGTTATCGTGTGGAGTTATCACATAACTATTCATACAGCTACGTAGTCTCACCAACAATCTCCCCTATTTGATTGTTAAACTTAACAAACAAATTAAATAGAGAGGATAACTCAACTAACAACTAGAAAAAGTAATGTATCGGGACTTGTAAATAATGCTACTAGTTTTCTAGATCATATACTGAATTTCCAGATTTCTTGAGTAACTGAGATGAAAGATGCTTGTTCCTCTAGCACTGAACTGATCTTCTAGTAGTTTCATCTTCATTTCCTTGGTTCTTCAAATCTCTGCCAGATAATACTTCTCAGTCTTGAAGTAATCATCAGTAGCTTCTCTTGTACAACCATATTTCCTGTTGAGAAGCGCATATCTCTCTTGCTTCTCCCCCTATGAGAATCAACTGCTTAAAGGAGATCACCTTCGTTTACCACCTCTCCCGTATAATAGGATCCGCAGATAAAAACTAATGGTAGTCCCCTTTTGGAAAACAGCTTCTCCCCTTATGAAGAATAGTGATGAACCAAACCACTTCTTCTGATCACTAGGAAATCACCTTGTGTTTACCACCTCTCCCGTACAATAGGATCTGTAGTTACAAACAATAATGGTGTTGTGTAGTGTACATGTGCTTTACCTTTTTCTTCCTTCCTGCTATTTCTCCCCCTTTGTTGAGGAATCATCCAAACTATTATATAAGCTTTTATCTCCCCCTTAGAGAAGGAATGTATGCTGTTGTCTGAAGGAGTTCTCATATGTTACTTGGTTGGAAAAGAAATAACAAGTCATAGTCTGATCAACCATGTCCCTTTAAATGCTGCAAGAATGACTTCACTGTTGATCATCATGTTCACCAATCTTCTCAACTCCTTATACCTCCCAAATATGAGATCACCAATTGTTACCAATTGTTAGCTCCCAAAGGTCCCGAAGTATTATAATCCAATCTGTAAATGTTAGGTTCCTAAGAGTTAAGTTCCAATCATAAACAGAATCGAGACACGAAGTATCAAGAATCATGTTTAGGGATAGGGAATGGGATATGGTGTTTCTGTCTTTCTTCCTCATTGTGAGTGTGTGATTCTGTTTCGTGTACCTCACAAGTGTTTCACTCTTCTCTCCACTCATGTTTACACTCATTCTCACAAGTGTATCACTCCTCTCATACCTCCAAAATCCAGTTGTACCTGCAAGGAAAATCACCTTAGCCATCCTTAAGGAGGTCACAGGTGGTGCAATGGGAGTTCGCAAATCCCCATCCTTGTAAGACTCGTCAGATGAATCTGAGTCATAATCTACAAGTTGCTAGTTTCCCTTTTAGGGTTCCAGATTTGAACTCTGGGAAGGTAAACAATGATCCAAATAATTTAGAATAAAGATCAAAGTTTCCTTCTAATGTCTGTGAAGACATTTCCTTGTGACTAATCCAATAATATTTGAATCATTGTCGACAAGTTGCCGATCTGCACCTATGTCAGATCCACTATCCGCAGATACATCCAGGTTTATTAGTCCTGGTGAGGTAGACACTGACCACTGACATATGGCTTATTGGATCAGTATCCTCTCCTAACACCTGTAAAGGCAATTGGTCCATTAAAGAACCTTGAACAATTGAATATGACCGTGAAATGGTCGAAACTCTTGTTTCCATCAACTCATCCTTTGTGTGTATAACCTTTCCTTGTGTATCAAGAATTGTTTATGTTTGAGGTGGTGACACTACATCGGATACCCTGGCCGACAGGCGAATTTCAATAGATGCACCCTATTGAGAGGATCAATCTAGTAACTGTTTTTTTGCCTTTTCAGCCATTACATCTTTTTGAGAAGATGTATGGGGGCTAGAAGTTATCTCGGTTTAAATGCTACTCATCTTTATAGGAGACAGAGCTGCTGGGTTGACTTCAGAACCTTCCTTATGTGGTGCACTAAGGCACTATCTCCCTCACGCTCATTCATACTTCATTTTAGGGGTAAGAGAGTGTTGGTTGGTTCTGTTTCTGTGTTTTTCTTTACAGTCTGGGATAGAAGTTGTGGGTTTTCAACCTCATGACTATCAAATGAAAGAATTCCATTGGAGGCTGAACCTGCATCACGGAGCATATGGCAATATAGAGATAAAATGCACTTAAGATCTATAATGAATGAAAATTATGCATTTAATCTTTGAGAGAAATGATGTATAATAGTGATTTCAAAAAGATTTTAATGAAATAAGCAATCACCACGGTAGAAAGAAGTTTGATTTTTCTCTTAAAACTGTTCGAGTGCACAAGTCTGTTTTTATGCCTAAAAAGATAAATGATTTGATAAGACACATACTGATGACCTAGCAGTATTAAGAAGAGAAAGAAAGATTTTGTATTTCAATATGAATGAGTTTTTCTAAAAACATTGATCACTTAGGGTAAAGTCTAAGCAATTCTCATTCATGTCAAAAGCTCCATAATCTATCTTTATAAGATTATAATCAACAAAATTGTTTATAGATAAGTAACCTTAATAAGACTGACTATGCTACTGATTTCAAATTGTAGTGAATCTGTTAGATGTAGCAACTCATACAAATTCACTAGAACTTAAAATCTCACAATTATCTGCAACAAAATATTAACAATATATCATTTTCTGATACTTGTCAAGTACTTTAGATACCAATAATTATGTTGTATCCTACTTTAATATAAGTTAAATCATGAAACTGATTTGACATAGAATTGTCGAACATCATAATTCAAATATATTAGAGTAAGATATCAAAGAATTAAATACCAATTATCTATCAAAAATATATTAGCATTCAATTTCATATATCATACAATTGTTGACTCCTAATAACTGTAATATCTCAAACAATATTGGTTCGATAAATAAAGCAACATTAACCAACATTGACTTGTTTGCAATCTAAAAAAAATATTCTAAGTTCCATATACTTTGATCCATTGAGCATTGCATCTATTATCAAAGTGTTTAGGAATTTGCAAGTAAATATAAAAATTATTCTAAGTGGAGAACATATGGTTACTTCTAATAAAGCAATCAAACATTATAACCATAGTTGTACTTTAAGAAAGATTTTTACACTTTTTATATTAGTATAAGTGACTGAGGATAAACATTTATTACTTAGAGGAGTTCTAAGTAATGTCACAAATACTAATACTTCACAATTAGTTCATAGTTAAACTCTTAACTAAATATCATTTACTGATATAAGTCAGGAATTATTATACAACTAATCATGTTACAATCATGATTCTGATTTCAGTGAATTCTTGAGATGTAAACATTGTTAAATTCACTAAAACCAAAATCTCATAATTAACTTATAACACATAAATTACAATCAATATACTAGATATCAATTGTTGACAGATTTAGTTATAATCAATCATGTTGCTTATTTATTTTAAGTTAGTTTGAATTATGAAGCAAATAAAATTATTGAATTGCTTCAAATTCCATAATCCAAACAACCCAAAATAAATATTAAATAAATAAATACTAAATATGTATGAGTTAGATAATAGCACTTAAATATTTTCATAATTATCCTTGAATAATCACCAATAGGATATATGACTTATACATGGCAATCACTTTCTGGATAATTAGTAGTTTTAGAAATACTTTCTAAGTATATAAAATATTGAGAGTTTCATACACATGACTTAGAAAATACTTCAACTTTTAATATCAGTGATTTTAGGAATAAGCATTGATTACTTAGAACAAAAATTCTAAATAATATCACTAATACTAAAAGTATCACAATTATTCGTACAAGATACAAATAACTATGTTGTATATTATTTTAATATAATTTAAATCATGAGACTGATATGGAATGTAATTGTCTACAGTCATAATTTAAATCAATTAAAATAGTATTCAAACTTAATGATATAATACTTAACTATCACAAATGTATATGACATTGTACTCATGATAATCAAGATAGTAGCACTAAGTACGAGGTACTGGATTACTGATAAATTCACAAGTCCTTTAAATATTGAAGATTTAATACTTGTGAACTTATATCAAGAATTCCTTACAAATGGGATTTCCAACTAATATGCAATGAATGATATCCCACACTTACAAACTAGTCTTGAAAGATTAATTTTAATAAGTGATTTAATAAGTGTTTCTGCAAGTAATTCTTTGACTAAAAGACATGCTCTCTAAAGTAATGATACCTGGTGTGAAGGTGCCTTGTCATAGAGTGTTCCACAGAGTTGCTGGATTTGAAGTTGTTTCTCATCATAACAAGAAATAAATCTTCTTCCATGAAGTTGACTGCTTCTTGAGATGCTTCTCCTGTCACTTAGGTTGACAGCTTCAGAGATGCTTCTCATGTCTTTCTTACAACCTGCATAATCTGTATCTATATAGCCAAACATGTTAAGCTAATATCTTTAGGGTACTTTACTCCAGGAGTTGGTAGTCCCTTAAGATATCTAATAATATTGTTAATAGCTATAAGATTGGATTCTCTAGGATCTACTTGGAACCTTGCACATTTGCATCTTGAGAACATTACATGTCGTCTATTAGCATTTGAGTAAAAGATTGAGCTCGTCATACCTCTATAGCTTGTAATAATTACCTGAGTTGCATTGATCAAGCTTTAGTGGTTTCTGTTGGTAAGTAGTCTTGGCATGTTCAGAATCTTCCAAAATTTTGCATCTTCAGAAGATCCTTATACTTACTTGTATTGCCATCATCCTTTTGATTTACTTGTGCTCCTAAAAGAATTGTTATTTTGGCTTGCTTGAGTTCCTAAAAGAATTATCCTAATGGCTTGCTTGAAGTAATCCCAAAAAGAATTGTAACCTTTCCAACATGATCCTCCATACATACTCTGCAATTACTTAGCAAATAATCTTGCACAAGTTTTTGTTAGTAGACCAACATATAACATTATCATTATATCAGAGCACATATATAACATTATGTTTGTGCCTAGTGATAAGAGAGTTATTAATATGACGACTCTACTAGTTCATATTTAACTGTAACTTCAGTTAGAGTGTCATACCATGTCCTTGACGATTGCTTGAGTAGTATACCAGTTCATACCAACCTGATGTGAGCTTGTGAAGAAGAGATATACAAATTCCAATTGATCTGCTATTGCAAAGTCCATGAACTGTTTTGCATTGACTTCCTATTTTGACTCACCAACCAGGAGTGCACTTGTACACACTTACCAGAGTCCAATTCTAGGTAGAATGTGCACCAGGTGCTTGATATGTCATAATGTCCTCAAGTCTCGTCACTGGTGCTATTTGTTAGATACTATTTCCTGATAATAACCTAGCATCCAGTTTGGCCTTGTCCCTCGTAACAATGCCATTGTCATCCAGGTTGACTTCTGGTTATCCTTGTACCAATTACAATATTGTCATTTGGTTTGGATACCAGCTTCCCTACAATCTTCTTGGTGACTGATTGAGTTCATTTTGCTTTGCAATCACCCAATCAATCCGGATCTATTAGAGCTTCTTTAACTTTTTCAGTTTCTTCTTTAGATAGAGAACTAGAGAAGTAATTATTCACACTCGGTAGCCCTGCTAATCATTACTCCACCATCTGGATTACTTAAGAACTAGACTCTGAGAATAATGTTGACATCAAACCCTTTGTCTCAGCAGATATGTTCTTGTTGTGTCCTCTGAATTTTCAATATGGTGTTGTGTCTGACTAGTTGATCCTTCTATTGCTCCCCCTAAGTTGTTGCTGGTATTTACTGAAAATCCTTACCCTTGTTGACTTGCTTCATTGAAATAATGAGTTGTGTTATATACTGCCATTCCACTGCTTTGATATGAATTATCAATACCATTAATTTCTCCTTTAACAGCTTGGAGTATTGAGTTATTGAACTGTGCACTTGGACTGTCTATCACCTTCTGTTGATCAACCACAAATGCCCTGTAGGTTGTAGATTCCACAGAGTAGCCATGGAAAATATCCTAACTGTAGAACATTCTCTTCAAAAACTTTGAGGTTATCCAGTGTTTGCTTCTGTTGGCCATTAACTCATTAGTGGTCTTCATGTATACATCCAGATCAAGGCTTGATCTTACGTGTTGGAAACTATTTTGACTGCTCCAGCCCTTTGGTATTTAGAAAGTCTTGATTAGCTTGATATTTCCCTTGTAGCTTTAATCAAGTTCCGGTTCTTCCTTTGTACCACTCCATTCTGACACGGAGCTTCCAGTGCTGAATATGTCTCAAAATATTCTTGATGTTACAGATATTAATCAGAACTGCTTCTTGAATCCAGTTCCATTATCTGACCACAAGATCATTTCTTTTACAGTTGCTTCCAGTTTGATCTCCTGATATGATCAATCACAATCTGTGATATCTTGTCTTGAGAATGCACGAACAACAACTTTGTTTGATAAGAGTAGTCAACCACCATCACTGAGGTATATCTTTACTTTGATGTGATGTTGTCTTTGACTTCTCTTTCTGACATGCCTCACATTTACCATCTTCTGAATTCCAGATGAGGCAGTCCTCTCACTAACCCCTTTTCACAAAATAGTTCCTTGAATTGATGTTCAAGGATGAGAGCTTCCAATGCCATAGCTAAACTTTTGTCAGATGAAGCTTTATAGTGGAAACCATTGACTTCACCTTTCCTAAGATTCCAGTCTAGCCATGAGCATATCCTTTCCTTACTCTAGGAAGAACAAGCTTCTCAATCTTCCTGCTTCAGATGAGGCACTAATCCTTCATTGAATTGACATTTTGTCCTTTGATGCAGAACTGTCTGATAACAGGATTTGTGCCTTGATTCTCCAGCAAGGAAGTTGCTTCAATTGTTATCAGTGACTCCAATGATTAGTTGTTATCAGTGATAGCAATCGTTAAATCCATGATGACATCCCTTTTCTGCATATCTGGTCCCGTAATGAAAACCTTTGTTGTCATCTCCAAAGATTACTGACAGAATAGCTTTTGTTAATCACATTTGATTGTGAGGCTCTTTCTTTGATCATATGCCTTGAGTATGAATTACCAAGAATACATATGAATCAATTAACATGTTATGTCATGCACTGACAAATGGATTAACAGTTCTTGGTACCAAACTTATCAGTTTGGGTCCAGATGGATTAGAGATATTATTATAAACAGAGATAACAACAGCTGCAACCTTATCATGCTAATTATAATCTTTGACTGACCATTTTCTCCGTTTTACTACCCTTGACAGATTTGTCTCTAGGCTAGGAGAAAAATTATTCCAATCTTACATAAGGAGGACTAACAGTTTTTGCCCTATTGTAATCATAAACATGCTTCTTCTATAATTAATGTAAGTACTAGGAGATGCATTCATGGTATTGAAATAAGCAAGCATTGTATTAAGGATACATGACATTCATTCAGGAACATTACACATAAGAATTAAGCAATATAGGCATGATATGGAACAAACAGAATTAACAAGTATATCACTAATTCTATCTAGTCCAATCATGTTGATAATTCGCATCTAGCTATCTCAATCCAATAATAAACCAATACATCTTAATAAATAATTCAGATCAAATGAATAAATCACATTGTATTAGGATACAAGAGATAAGCATAAACAAAGGTCTTATATGCTGGAAAAATATATATCTTACTAAAGAAATTAATCATGTTCAACAAATGTTGAAACACATATTTAAGATCACCTAAAGTAACATGCACAAGTAAACATCAATCCTAGTTACCAGAAAAATAGTCTAGTGAACTAGTTCAGCATTATCTATGTGTGATGATATCATGTTTGTGCGAGTGTTAAACATTTAAACAATATGATCTTATCATGCATTGAATATTGAGAGCAAAGTATTGCAGTGGTTCAAGAATTTGAAACCTAAGATATGTGAGTTAGATCATCTTCAGAGATTGCTATGAAAGCAAGATATTCATTATTCTCGTCATCTGATCCATCCCAACTCTTTCCCGTGTACTATAAGTTTTGACTGGCTGCTTCCCTAAGAAAACATTCCACCTTTGTCTCAACTCTTCAACTGAATCCCTACTTATCCTTATTTGTCAAGCTTCTTGTTCTGTTGTAGCAAAACCCTTGATAGTTACTTGACATATATTGCTTATCAAACCTGTAGCTATCAAATCTTGTTTATGTCCCATTCTCAGTCTTGTAATTACCCCTTGAACTGAATCTGTAAAGATCCCTACTTCGGAATAGATAGGCTTGATCCTTGGATATAGCTTATGTACTCCTTGTGAATCTGATACGACCAAACTTCCCTGACAAGTGAAACACTGCCCCGAAGTTCAGTCCCTTAAGTACTTCTACCTGAGATTCCTCTGATTCAGCTATCAGTAACTCTTACATTCTGTCCTGAGGTTCCAACTTTACTGCATGTAACTGAGAAATTTGTTTGTCCCCACTATTCTCTCTGACATCCACAATTCCTGCATGTATGATCTCTGTGATTCCCGGATAAATCTAGCATTGGTACAAACCACTGTGTGACTGTATAATATGGAATTATAGGGTTGTCTTAAAATCTCCGAGAACAATTGTACCCATAGAAAATTCATTCATTCCCTGCGTCTGAAAACCCAGTGGTATCCTATGGAGTAAGCCTTTGAGGAAGTTCCACAATTTTCGTCTGTAGGTCTTGAAATCAATTCCATTGGAGTAAGAAAATCATTATCTATAATTTTCATATTCGAGAATTTTCCGTCTGAGTAGCACATGGTCTTCGTTTTCTTCAAAAGATTAAAATCCATTTTAAAATCCCGAGAAATCTTGAGTCTACCAATCCTTGAGTACCCTTAATTTAATATTTAAGAAAAATTAAATATCCAGTATTTTTAATTTTCTTAGAAAATAAATTAATCAAAAATAAATATTTACATAAAATTTAATTTTCAAGAATTTTGAATTTTCTTAAAAACTAAATAAAATGTTAATTATTATTTAAGAAAAATTTAAATTTAAGAAAAATTTAAATTTAAGAAATTTAAATTTTATAGAAAAATAAATAAATTAAAAATAATTAATAAGGGGTTATAGAATAAAAGACAACTCATCTGTGGTGACATGTATTTACTCTGTGCGCCGACTTTTTCTCTGTGGCGACTAGAACATGTCGACTAGAACATGTCGCAACGAGTTTACTTCTTTTTATATCCTCCCGGGGCGATCCCTTCTATGGCGACAAGTAACTGTACGGCGACTAATTCTTGTCTGCGTTGTTCAAATCCAGGCGCGTGCATTCCACGTTGCCGAGGATGCCGTTTCTTGGTTTCGCGTGTTGTTATCCGCGCGTGGCAGGAGGTTTCTTCCCCTGTTTGTTTTTTTTATACCCGCGTGTGCACCACTGCCAACCACGCCAATTTCTGTACATAATTTGCTGTTTTATCTTTTGATTAATTGTTGCCGCACATGTTTTCCTTTGCAATTTGCTTTTTCCTTTTTCCTTGTTTGTTTTTTTTTTCTTTTAAATCCGCGTGTAACCAGCAAACCAGGCTCATGTTGTACAAAAGCAGCGTGTAGTGCTACATCTTTTGCTCTCAAAATCCATTTACAAATGCTTGGTAAATGTTTATGGCGAGGTGTTATCTGGCAGCTTAAAAACAAACACAAATTGGCAGCTCCGAGCAAAATTATTCTGGCAGCAACAAAAAAATACCTGAAAAATAAATTCAATTAAAAATTCTAATTTACAATAATTTAAATGATAAATTAATTTAAATCAAATTTATAAAAAAAAATTATTTAAATTAAGTTTATAAAATAAACTTATTCAAGTTTAAATAGTAAACTCATTTAAATTAAATTTATAGAATAAATTCCTAAATCAAATTTATAAAATAAATTATGTAAATTCAAATTAATAAAATAAATTTATTTGAGGATCTTGATTTGTGTCCCAATCAGTCGGCTCTGATACCAATTGTTAGGTCCCAAATTATCGTAGAAGAGGAGTTAAATACGATAACCAATAAATTAAAAATTCTTTCGAATCTTTAGCGGATAAAATATTTAGTGCCCGGTTAGTGGTTTCGTGTTCTTGAGAGGAATAGTGTTTGGTACAATAAAAACAAGGAACACAAAATATTCAGGGAAATATATATTCATATATAAATCCTCGAGGGTGTTGCTACACTCCGGTAAATAAATTAACCGGCTACAATCTAAGAACAATAAAGTTCCTAGCTACTACAAAGATTTACAAATCAAATCCTATACAATAATCTAGCTTTTGTTTGTACTAGGATTTAATTACCGGGTAACGATTATAATGCCCCTAAGAATATACAAGAGTTAAATCAGACATTATAACGTTATTCTGGTGAGAAGTTAAACGGATAAACAAATAGCTTGAGTTTTTCTGTAAATCAATGTTGCCTTTTCACTTCTCTTTTAGGAGAGAAGATGAACAGTAAATAATTCAGAATGAATGACTGATTATCTTCTGCTGCAAAGTGACGACTTTATCCAATAATTTTGTGGCTGAGAATTGAGGAGTTATGTGGCGACAGCTTTGTTCTGTGGCGATTGGCATGTATGGCGACAAGGAGGTACATGGTAATTGTGTGGCGACAGGTTTTGTTCAAGGACATGTAAATGTACTTAACTTATAAACCATAACATTTGTTGCGACAATGTCCCCCCTTTTGTTTCTTTACTTCTTTTTTTTCTTTTTCTTTTTCTTTCTTTCATTCTTTTCTTGTTCTTTCATTCTTTTCTTTTTCTTTTTTGTTTTCGTTTTCTTTTCTTTCTCTTTTTCTATTTTCTTTTTCTTTCTTTTTCTTTTTCTTTTTTTTGTTTCTTTTCTTTTTTTCTCTTTTCTTTTTTTGTTCATTTTCTTTTTAATTTTAAATTGTAATTAAATTAATTTATAAAATAAAATTAAATATAACTTATATAAATAAAATAATTTAGATTTATAAAATAAAATTATTTAAAATTTATTAGATAAATCATTTTAAGTTTATTAAATAAATTATATTAAAGTCCGTTAAATAATTTATTTAATTTAACATTTAAACTTTGAGCTTCGCCAGTCCCCTGAGTTGTTTAGCTGTATACCCCGCGCACCTCTTCTCGTACTTTAACATACAAACGTTCAATCCAAGTACGTTCCTCAACTCAACAATTCTTCTATGAGTTGTTTAGTTGTATACCCCGCGCACCTCTTCTCGTACTTTAACATACAAACGTTCAATCCAAGTACGTTCCTCAACTCAACAATTCTTCTATAAATGATACCCAGATTCCTTTTATGAGCTGTTGACGCCTAGTGCAACTGGTCTGGTTCATAGACGACTAACCTCGATTGTAACACCCAAAAATTCAAGGTCGTGAATTCGGGTCGTTACGATCACTTATTAATTAAATAATTCTCTTTTCACAATATTACTCGACCTTTTATTCAAACTCACACACACACACAGGTTATATGCTTGGAAACAGTATCAAATAAATCATCTCCACTTATCTACCTGACGGGGCTGGCGCACAAAAAGCCTACAGAACCCACGAGCGTTCCTTACCCGCCTACGGACAACAGTCCTGGTCTGATCCATGCTGGTAGTCTGTTGTGA
This sequence comes from Apium graveolens, assembly GCF_009905375.1. NCBI lineage: Eukaryota > Viridiplantae > Streptophyta > Magnoliopsida > Apiales > Apiaceae > Apium > Apium graveolens. The sequence continues at coordinate 78,909,612 of NC_133656.1, forward strand.
TATGATATATTGTTAGGTCCCAATTTGTTTGTAGAAGGGGGGGTTGAATGCAAACAATACCGTTTCGTCGAATAAAATGCGGAATAAAATTGTGAAACAAAATTCAAGTTAAATAAAACTTTTATTAAACTTGAAAGGTGTTACAACTACGGTATCGATTACAAGGGTTTAATCTCAAATCAATTATTACAAATTTAGAATAAATTCGACATGAACTTTTTCTATTTTTGTAATTAAAATATCAAATGCTAAAAGCGATTTGAGATTAAGTTCTAGGGATTTTAATCCGCTAGATTGATATACAAGAACAAGATAAGTAATTCTAGTGGTTTGGATTTAACATTAACAAACTAGAATATTTGATCTTGAATAAGCAGATGAATGATGAAATATTTTCTTTTGTTTTCTGCTGTGTTTTCTTGTTCTGTATGTGCTGCTCTGTTTTTGCTGAGTTATCTGTTGATATTGTCTTCTGCTTTCTTTTAATCAATCACAGCCTAAGTTGTTGAACTGGTGTGACAATCTATTTGAGCTTGAAAGACTTTCGGTGAGACAATCTATTAGAGCTAGGAAGACAATTAAAATGAACTAGCAAGACTTTCGGTATGACTATTGATTGTCATACCGATTGTCATAGTAGTACAATTGAAATTGTTTTTCTGAATACATAATTGATTTTAATCTAATTGAAAATTCTATCAATACAATCAACTGAATTAGCAAGACATTCGGTATGACTATCAATTGTCATACCGATTGTCATACTAGTACAATCGGTTGTCTTTTTAGAATTATCACATATTTTAATCAATTAACATTCTGAAAATCCTCATTATTAATTCTAAATTAATTAATCAATTTAATTCAATTAATCAATAAATTAATCCTTGCAGATTTAATTTATTCTCTTAATTAAATTATATGACTTAATTAATTAATAGTGAATTAATACTATCCCTGAGCAGCATCCATTCTTCTGACAATCTTCTGAAAGTCTCTGAGACTTATGAATCAATTCCGTCACTTCAATGCTGACACTCGATGTACTGTCTGGTTCATGAGTGACTAACTTTCGTGACGTTTCTTCATGTCTTGACTTTGTTGTTCTGATTGAATCCTTGTAATAAATGATACCTTGACGAGATCTCTGTCACTTGATTAAATCCACGATCTTGATTTATATCACTGAGGCATGATCAAATTCTTGAACTTCTTCCAGTGAATCTTCAAGTCTGCAGATGAACAATGTTTCTTTATTCTTTGACAGATGTTACTTTGTGAGATCTCTCTGATGTTTGATCCACTATTTACTTATTACATTCTTATTTGAGTTGAGTTAAATACTCGAATAAACGAGTAGGCTATGACATATGCCTTTCAATCTCCCCCTATTTGCTTGTTAGACAATAACAACAAATACCTAGAGGATAACTCAACTAACAAATAAGAAAAAGATATAAACAGTAATGTAAAGTAAATAGCAGAAAAGTTCTGGATTATATTTAACATTTTCCAGATTCCAAATGAAATTTACAAGTGAATACAAGATAGATGTTCCTCTAGCCTGAACATATAACTACATTAGACTATCTTGATTCATAACGCTCTAATCATATTACATTGAGTTTTGAGCTAATTGACTTTAGTTGTCTTCTCTTCTGACTTCACCTTCTTCTAAATCTTGAAGCAATTCCTTGTCAAAGATACGATCTTTTTCTGAAGTGAAGCTTGCAGGTCTGACTGGTTGAACTCCAACTGTCTTCAACTTATTCTTGAGTTGATTGTACCTTTTAACATTCTTCTCACAATAAGCTTGAATCAAGTCAGCAGCTTGAGTCTTCAACATGGATGAATATCCAGCAGTTCTCAAATGATGTTCCATCCAGACCAGATGCTTAGCTGAGTAGTCTTTAAGAGATTGTACATCTAGCTGACAGATTTGAAGACAATCAGACTTAAAGAATCTCACCTGATGAGGATTGTTGACCACTTGAGGACTAGCCCTGCTGACAAACTCTTTAAGCCTTTCCCGAAGAACTTCATTCAACTCTGAGCTTCTTTTCACTTTGTTTAAAAGAACCCAAATCTCTGACAACGAACGATTCTCAAATAGATGAAGTGACACCTTGAATGATCCTTCACTCTGACAATATACAAAAATGCTCATCTCATTTAGGGATCTATCAAAAGCAGCTGTGATCCTTGAGACTTCAGTCTTGATAGCATTCATGTACATGTCATTGTTAGGATTTGAGATTTCCAGCTTGTCAAGAAGATGTAAGAACTGCCTATCATTGTTAGTGCATAGCTGAGGCATATCGAGTACTCTCCTAGCTTCATCCCACTTTCCACCAATCTTCAGTCTGACATCTCTTCTCCTTTCTTGAGCTTTAATGTCATGAAGACGTTGCTTTTGAAGAGTTTCTGTTCTTTGTATGTCTTTTCTCCTATCAATGATCTGTGAGACCTTCTTGAGTTCAGCTTCTTTTCTTTGCATCTCTGACTGCTCTTTCTGAAATTCTTTCTCATACCTAGGATCCACTGTATCTTCTTCTTCCCAATCTTCAAAATCACTTTCTTCTTCAGCTTCAAATAACCCATCTTTATCTTCCTGAATTGGTTCAGTGGGAATGTCAAAAATATCGAAGTCATCCTGTTCTCCACTGTAGTAGGCATCATCAGCCTTTCCTTTATCTCCAGCAGAAGTATCTTTTTCTTTCCCTTTGGAACTACTCCCTTTCTTCTCCCCCTTAGTTGAGGGATCCTCTACTGACTTTCCTTTGAAACCTCCACCACTTCCAGAGCCTGATCCTCCACCAGACGGTCCTTCAAAATAAGCTCTTTGTTCTTCATTAGGGCAATGAGAATTCTTGATCATGTAATATAAGTGCTTCATGCCTTCATTTAGATGTTCCATGCCCGTCTCTATCTTTAGAAATCTTGAGTTGTCCAGTGAATGATTCATCTCAACGAGGTCTTCAAGAGAAGTCATTCTTGTATGTAGGGAGCAGAAGTTGGATATGTCATCAGCTGATAAATTTGGAGTGTCCTGAATAGAATTGAGCTTTGGTATTACAGTAGTCTTTAAATCTGAGATGTCATTCCTTATGATTGCAAGCTGATTGTCGACAGAGATGGAAGAAGAAGACCGTTCAACCACTTGTGCTTTGAATGCTTGAGCTTCAGCTTGACTTTTAGCAAGTTCTTCTTTCAGGGCAGCAATCTGAGCTAACAGGTTGACAGTATCAGTGTCTGTGTGTGCTCTCACCTGAAGTTCACTCGTATTTGGTTCACTCATCTCACGTGCATGTGTTTCTCTCAATATGATTGCTCGTGAGGAGTCTTCCAATTGCTGTTCTTGTGTACCTGCATTAAAAATCACCCTAGCCTCTTCAAGAGAGGTCAGTGGTGGTGCAATGGGAATTCGCGAGTCCCGATCCTCAGTCAATGCTATCAAATCTTTTGGAATAGATGTCTGAATTGCTTCAGGGATAGATTGACCGAGTTGCCCTCCACTTTCTCCAGATAAATCTGCGAGTGGAGAATCCCATAAGGGAGCCAGAGTTGTTGGATCTGGGAGGGGAGAAAATGACTCTATTAAAGATGGCGGAGAGTCAGATTTTCCCTCTGAAGCATGTGACTGCTCTTCTGCCGTAACTATGGCAGGCACTGTAACCGACTCGACGTGCACTCCTCGCTGGGTGTCCTGAGTATTATCTAGGGAAGTGTATGGTTCCATTGTGAGTAATGGAATTGTGCTTGACTCAGTACAAGATGCCATGGCCCGATGGCGAATTTCAATAGATGCATCCTGTTGAGAGAATGCCTCTAGTAACTGTTCATTGGCCATTTCAAAGTCCATGTCCTGTTGGGAGGACAAGGATGGGCTTTCAGATGCCTCAGAATAGGTTTTTCTTTTCTTAGGAGGAGGCAGAGCTGAGGGTTCACTCATATTTGACATTGTACTACTTCCTAGTAATCTTCTGGGTAACATTTTAGACAGTGGGGGAGAGGGTGAGATAGAATGAGACTCTGTGTTTGGCTCTATGACCTGGGATTGAAGCTGTGGTTCTACAACTTCATGGTCAGCCCTATCAACCACTGAGGGTCTGTTAACAGAAGTAGGAAGAGAGTGAGAGTGAGAGTGAGGAGTTACTACCTGTAATGGAAGAGCCTGGGTGGCTTGAACCACTGGAGGTTGAGGTTGCTGTTCATGGCCGGGAAGATTAAAAATAGGCAAGGGAATATAATTGGCCATGAAAGCAGATACAAGTACTGGTACTTGCATAAATTTGAAGGTTGTGTCTTGGCGAGTGTAAATCTTTTTGCTAACTGGTGGGGGTTCGGTTACAGCAGAGTTAGCAAAAAGTGCTTTGTGTTCAGGGGTGAGTAGATGATCTGCTATAAGCATAAGAAAACGAGCATAGTAACATGATACCCTACGATTTGTAGAATGATCACGTAAAGCAGAAGTTAGACGTCTCAAGAGAATGGGAAAAAGTAGTTTGCCAAAATTGATTCTTTGATTGAAAACAACCGCAAGACCAATATACTGCAGGGTGGAAGTAATGTTATGAAAATTAGATTTTGTGCAGTTGGCAAACACTTTGGAAAGTGTATCGAAGAATATATCCCATTCAGACACCAAATTTGATTTAGAAAGTTTGGTTAAATTGATCACCCCCTGATAGTGAATAGCATTGAAAAAATTTGTGATATCATTTTCAGAGGGTAAATTACAGAAATTGTCTAGTGGAAAATTTAACGCACGATTGACGACTGTTTCATCAACTACATACTGTGTGTTTGCGATGGTGAATGAAAAAGATTTTGAATCATCGGCCACAGTAGAAGTTGTGCAAATCAGTCTAAGTAGATCGACGTTTAAAATCACATTTGATTTAATAGCAGAGCTAACAATCGAATGATCATTTAAAAATCTAATCCAAGGCTTAAATTTTTCAACATCACATTTTTCCGGATTGAAATAACCAACTTGATTATGCGCGACAATTTGGAAATTGAGAGCCATTTTTTATAAAATAATAATAAGACACAAGCTTTTCAGAATTTTAAGAATAATATTAAGAAAATTCGAATTAATTAAATTAATTTAATAATTCGAATTAAATTAATTATAATCGAAAAATTTAGACAGAAATGTATCTCGTTAAAATTCTTAAATCACTAACACAGTTTTGACACACCAAAAGACACAAATAAGAAATTAAAATTAAAATGGAATTTGAAGGGGCAAACTGATTTTAATTTGATTTTTGCGTTTTTTATAATAACTTTTATTTTTCAGAAAATTCAACAGCACTTCTTTATGTATATACTTATATGTATATATCACTAAAGTGATGATTAAGTTTGCTGAGTAAAAACTCGAGCAAGGAAATAACAGGTTTTTGGTTTGGTTCTTGTTCGAGGAGAGAGAAGAGAGAAAAAGAGAGTGAAAAACTGTTCAAAATTCTTGAAAATGAACTGTTATGTTGAAAATGATTTAACATAACACAGCAAAAGCCTTATATAACAGCTGGTATGACAATCCGGGATTGTCATACCGATTGTCATACCAGGCAAAAGAAGGAAAAGAAACAAATAAAAATAAACAACTGGTATGACAATCTGATAGTCATACCGATTGTCATACCAGTACAAAATAAAACAATATAATTCTGATATTAATTTTATTACTGGCATGACAATCAATAGTCCTACCGATTGTCTTGCCAGTTATAAAATTAATCTGATATTAAAATAAGCAATCAATATTACTAAAATGACTTTCAGCAAGACAATTTCAATTGTCTTGCCGATTGTCTTTCTAGAATAAGATAAAATAAGCATTAACAGATTTATATTTACATGTTTACTGAAATGATTTTCAGCAAGACAATTTTAATTGTCTTGCCGATTGTCTTTGCAGTAGAAAAAGAAAATGAATATGTACAGACAACTATTAATGTACTGAAACTTTATTACAAAATAGTAAAACTGAAAAAAATACTTAAAATTTTTACAGAAAATAAAGACAATATTTCAGAATTAATTATTTTTATTCCAAAAATAGATTTCTGTTGAATTTTAGCAAATAAAATTCATAGAAAAATATTTTTAGAGGAAATAAAATATTCTGAGATATTTTAAATTAACAAGTAGAGTAAATAACATAGATAAGATAATATATATTACATAGAAATAAGCAAGAAATATGATAAAATGATAAAATAAATTTGCAAATGAATTTTTCATTTATGAAAAATTCATTTGTAAATTCATTCAAGAACAGATTCCAGATATTAATTAAATTAATCACAAAAACTATTTAACATGCCCAATTTACCAACTAATCTGGTAAATGTGGATTCGTCAAGTGGTTTAGTGAAAATATCTGCTATTTGTTCTTCTGTTGGAACAAAAAATAGTTCAACAGTACCATTCATGACGTGCTCTCTAATAAAATGATACCTGATGTCAATGTGTTTTGTCCTCGAGTGCTGCACAGGGTTGTTGGTGATGGCTATTGCACTTGTGTTGTCACATAAAATAGGAATCTTGTTCAATACAGAGCCATAGTCTCGTAGTTGGTTCCTAATCCACAAGATCTGAGCACAGCAGCTTCCAGCAGCAATATATTCAGCCTCGGCCGTTGAGTTGGAAACTGTTTGCTGTTTCTTGCTGTACCATGAGACTAGCCTGCTTCCTAAGAATTGACAACTTCCTGAGGTGCTTTTCCTATCAACAACACTTCCTGCATAATCTGAATCTGTATATCCGACAAGGTTAAAACCAGATTCTTTAGGGTACCAAATACCTAGATTTGGTGTTCCCTTAAGATATCTTAAGATTCGTTTAACAGCAACGAGATGAATATCTCTAGGATCCGCTTGGAACCTTGCACATAGGCATGTAGAATACATAATATCTGGTCTACTTGCAGTAAGATAGAGTAACGAGCCAATCATACCTCTGTAGCTTGTGACATCTACCTTAATGGAGTTTTCACATGGTCCAAGCTTGACAGCTGTAGTTGATGGAGTCCTTGCTGATGCAGAATCCTCTAGATTGTATTTTTTGAGGAGTTCCTTGAGATACTTGGATTGACAAATAAATGTTCCATCTAACCTTTGATTTACTTGTAATCCAAGAAAGAACTTCAGCTCTCCCATCATGCTCATTTCAAACTTGCTGTGCATTAACTTAGCAAATCTCTTACAGAGATTATCATTAGTAGACCCAAATATTATATCATCCACATAGACTTGGACTAATATAGTATCATTCTTATGTTTTTTAGAAAAGAGAGTTTTGTCTATGACACCTCTAATAAAGCTATTTTCAATAAGAAATTCAGAGAGAGTGTCATACCATTTTCTTGGTGACTGTTTTAGCCCATAGATAGCCTTGAAAAGAAAGAAGACAAAATCCATATGATCTGGATCTTCAAAACCAGGAGGTTGCTCTACATATACCTCTTCATCCAGCTTTCCATTCAGAAAGGCGCTCTTGACATCCATTTGATAAACTTTAAAGTTTGAAAATGCTGCGAATGCCAGAAATATCCTGATGGCCTCAAGTCTAGCCACTGGAGCATAGGTTTCATCATAATCAATACCTTCAGCTTGAGAATACCCTTTAGCTACCAGTCTTGCCTTGTTTCTTGTAACCACACCATCTTCATCTAGTTTATTCCTGAATACCCACCTTGTACCAACAGCTTTCTTGTGTACAGGTCTAGGTACCAGTTTCCAGACTTGTTGACTTTCAAACTGATTGAGTTCATCTTGCATAGCAATCACCCAATCTGGATCAGTTAGTGCTTCTTCAATTTTCTTAGGTTCCATCTCAGAAAGAAATCCTGAGAACAGACACTCATTTTGAGTAGCACGTCTAGTTCTGACTCCAACATCTGGATCACCAATAATCAACTCAAAAGGGTGAGCTTTATTCCAGACAGTCTGTCTTGGAAGATTTGATCTTGATGATTCGCCTTGAAATTCATTGTGATGTTGTGTCCTACTAGATGATCCTTCAGCATCTCCCCCTGAGTTGTTGCCATGTTGACTTGAAGATTCTCCGTCAGTAGCAGTGGTATCTCCATTGTTTCCAGAGTTTCCATCACTATTACCTTGAGTATTATCAGGATTAACAGGTTCTTCAACAGCAACAACCTCAGGTTCTTGACCATGTTCTGACTCTGAATCTGACGTATCATCAAACTTCAGTTTCTCAGAAGGATCTTCAGTTTGGATACTAGGGAGTTTAGTGTCATCAAATGTAACATTGACACTTTCATTTACTTTGTGTTGATCAATGATATACACTCTATATGATCTTCTTCCATATCCAACAAAAATACCCTCATATGCCTTTGCCTCGAACTTACCACGACGATCATCTCCATCCTTGAGCACGAAGCATCTGGCACCAAATACATGAAAGTATTTGATAGAAGGTTTCTGTTCATTCAAAATCTCATAAGGAGTTTTCATGAAGTCTTTGTTGATTAGAGTTCGATTCTGAGTATAACATGCAGTATTGACAGCTTCAGCCCAAAAGTACATTGGAAGACCTGATTCATTTAACATCGTTCTTGCAGCTTCAATCAATGTACGATTCTTCCTTTCTACCACTCCATTTTGCTGAGGGGTTCTAGGAGCTGAAAATTGTCTGGTAATCCCTTTGTCTGTACAGAATCCATTTAGAAGTGCATTCTTGAATTCTGTTCCATTATCTGACCTTATTGCTCTAACAGGGACGTTAGAATCTAACTCAATCATCTTGATATGATCAATCACAACTTGTGGTGTTTCATCCTTAGAGTGAAGAAATAAAACCCACGTATACTTGGAATAGTCATCAACTATCACAAGACAGTAACACTTCTTTGACATAGAAAGGATATTAACTGGACCAAATAAATCCATGTGCAATAATTGCAGAACACCAGTTATGGAAGATGTGTCAGTGCCTTTGTGACTTGCTTTCTTTGACTTTCCTTTCTGGCAAGCCTCACATAGTCCTTCTGGAGAGAATTCCAGCTGAGGCAGACCTCTTACCAATTCTCTTTTGACAAGAGAATTCATTGTCTTGAAATTGAGATGGGAAAGTCTCTTGTGCCATAGCCAACTCTCATTTGACGATGCTTTTGCATAGAAACAATTGACTTCAAGATTGCTTCCAGAGTTCATGTCAGCTACGAACAGATTTCCTTTTCGTATTCCCATTAAGGAGGGTTTTTCACTTTTCTTGTGCAGAATCTGACACTTCAGCTTGTCGAATAAAACATTGTAGCCGTTGTCACAGAACTGACTAATGCTAAGCAGATTGTGTTCAAGTCCTTGCACAAGATATACATTTTCAATGATAACATTTCCAGCTTGCAAACAGCCATATCCCTCCGTTAAACCTTTGCTGTTATCTCCAAAGGTAACCACTGGGCCAGCTTTCTCAACCACATTTGATAGCAGGGCTCTATCTCCGGTCATATGTCTTGACGATCCACTGTCAAGAATCCACACTACCGGTTGTACCTGTTTAATGCCCTGCAATACAAATGGATTAGAACTTCTTCGGAACCCAAGCTTGGCTGGGTCCGGCATACTTGTAAAATTGGCCTTTATCAGGCAAAACAACATTCTTAATTTCACTATTCTCAACATTCTCAATGACTGAACATTTGACCTTTAAAACAGCCTTATCAGATTTATGTTTAGGCTTAGGCACAAATGTCTCCTTTCTAGCTTTAGGAGGACTAGCAGTCTTAGACCTATCATGCTTTCTATTATTCACATGCTGACGAGGAGTAGTCTTATCATTAGAAGCATGCTTACCATTAAAATAAGCAAACAACAGATTAAAAGCACAAGACATACAATCAGGAACACCACATGCTTTATGAGAAGGATTAACAATAGGCAACTTATGCATGGTAGACATGGCATTTGTGTTATCCAACTCATGTGTGTCTGAGTTAGTCTCAGTTGCCTTCACAACCTTGACTGGAACTTTTGACACACTTGACTTGGAGACAGCTTTCCCATTAGCATTATCTTCAGCACGGATTTCTTCTTGAATAATAAAAGAGGTCTCATCAAATGGTTCAGCAATAGATTCCTTATAGAGGGGTTCATCAACACCCTTAAGCACATGTGGTACTTCCCTGCCTTTAGCACATACATGAGGAGGGGAGTTTATGCCTAATTTTCCAATAGCAGCATTGTAATCATAACCTATTCCATGTGTTTGATTAACAGCTTGCTTATTGTAAAACTCTTTGGACTTCGAACAAGAATTAAAGTAAGCTTTAACCTTAGCCTCAAGACCGGTGATCTTGTCTTTGAGAATAGTTTCGAGTTGTCTATAACAGTCAACTCTATTCTCTAGGAAAGATACTTGGTCTTTAAGTTTATCTTGATTAATGTGCACAAGTCTTAATTCATTGACCTCTTTCTCAAGGTCTTTGATTTGTTGATTTAACAATTCATTATCACGATGAGCACAATCTAAGTTACCTCTTAGATGATAAACCATTTCAGCATCAGAAAGTTTTACCTCTTTTCTTGACGATGAGGTGCTTGCATCACTAGCCATGAGAGCAAGATTCCCAACTTCTTCGTCTTCACTGTCAGTATCATCCCAACTTCTTCCCTTTGCCAGGTACGCCCTTTCAGATTTACTCTTCTGATTAGAATCATAAGAGTTCTTCCTTGCTTGTTTTGGCTTCCTGCATTCTGTGGCAAAGTGTCCCAACTCATTACAGTTGAAGCATCGAATGGTGCTTCGATCAACCATCCCTGTTTTATACCCACCACTGCTGGTGTTAGAGGATGAAGATCCACCTTTCTGGAATCTGTTGTAGTTGGACTTGTATTTGAACTTGGGATTCCTTTTGAATCTGACATTTGAGAATCTCTTGACAATCAGGGCCATTGACTCATCCTCCAATTGCTCCAGTTCTTCCAAGGAATAATAATCATCTCCTGATTGATTTGTAGTAGGTGAATCAAATTCTGCTACTATCACATTATCTTCAACCTTGGAAGATTGTACCATTCTATCTGACTGTTGAGATTGTTGTTGATATAGTGGTTGTTGTTGTTGTTGTTCATCAGCTACCAGAGCAGTAGACGTGCTGACCACTCTTTCTTTCCCGTAAACTTCCTTCTGCTGAATCTGCTCCAACTCATAAGTCTTTAACACACCATATAGCCTTTCCAAAGAAATCTCACTCAGATCTCTTGCTTCTCTTATGGCAGTGATTCTATGTTCGAGATGAGTTGGCAGTGTCAAAAGGAACTTTTTATTGACCTCCCTGATGGAATAGTATTTACCATTAATGTTCAGGTTGTTGATCAATGCATTGTACCTCTCAAACACTTCAGTGATTCCTTCTCCTGGATTAGATTTAAAGTATTCATACTCAGAGGTTAGGATTTCTAGTTTGTTCTCCCTAACTTCCTCTGTGCCTTCATTAATAATCTCAATAGTTTCCCAGATATGTTTAGAATCTTTACAATTCATCACATGTCTGTTCATTAGGGGATTAAGGGAATCTACTAAGATTAATTGAAGGCTAGCATCCAGGGAAGCTTCTTCTATTTCAGCAGGAGAGAAGTCCTCAGGATCCTTCACATAAGTTCTCGCTTTGGTGATCACCACATCATTCTCTATTACCTCTGGTACAATAACCATAGGAATTTTTGGACCCTTCTTCAACACTTGCAAATATTTGGGATTAGCAACCTGTAAAAACAGTAGCATCTTCTTCTTCCACATCACATAATTTTCTTTATCGAAAAGTGGAATTTTAACGGTTCCAACTTTTTGTGTAGTCATTATGAATTTTTGAGTGAATAAAAATTCAAGAAGTGAAAGAAACACAAAAGTCTAAGATCTTGATTTGTACGTTAATCAGAAGGCTCTGATACCAATTGTTAGGTCCCAATTTGTTTGTAGAAGGGGGGGTTGAATGCAAATAATACCGTTTCGTCGAATAAAATGCGGAATAAAATTGTGAAACAAAATTCAAGTTAAATAAAACTTTTATTAAACTTGAAAGGTGTTACAACTACGGTATCGATTACAAGGGTTTAATCTCAAATCAATTATTACAAATTTAGAATAAATTCGACATGAACTTTTTCTATTTTTGTAATTAAAAGATCAAATGCTAAAAGCGATTTGAGATTAAGTTCTAGGGATTTTAATCCGCTAGATTGATATACAAGAACAAGATAAGTAATTCTAGTGGTTTGGATTTAACATTAACAAACTAGAATATTTGATCTTGAATAAGCAGATGAATGATGAAATATTTTCTTTTGTTTTCTGCTGTGTTTTCTTGTTCTGTATGTGCTGCTCTGTTTTTGCTGAGTTATCTGTTGATATTGTCTTTTGCTTTCTTTTAATCAATCACAGCCTAAGTTGTTGAACTGGTGTGACAATCTATTTGAGCTTGAAAGACTTTCGGTGAGACAATCTATTAGAGCTAGGAAGACAATTAAAATGAACTAGCAAGACTTTCGGTATGACTATTGATTGTCATACCGATTGTCATAGTAGTACAATTGAAATTGTTTTTCTGAATACATAATTGATTTTAATCTAATTGAAAATTCTATCAATACAATCAACTGAATTAGCAAGACATTCGGTATGACTATCAATTGTCATATCGATTGTCATACTAGTACAATCGGTTGTCTTTTTAGAATTATCACAGATTTTAATCAATTAACATTCTGAAAATCCTCATTATTAATTCTAAATTAATTAATCAATTTAATTCAATTAATCAATAAATTAATCCTTGCAGATTTAATTTATTCTCTTAATTAAATTATATGACTTAATTAATTAATAGTGAATTAATACTATCCCTGAGCAGCATCCATTCTTCTGACAATCTTCTGAAAGTCTCTGAGACTTATGAATCAATTCCGTCACTTCAATGCTGACACTCGATGTACTGTCTGGTTCATGAGTGACTAACTTTCGTGACGTTTCTTCATGTCTTGACTTTGTTGTTCTGATTGAATCCTTGTAATAAATGATACATTGACGAGATCTCTGTCACTTGATTAAATCCACGATCTTGATTTATATCACTGAGGCATGATCAAATTCTTGAACTTCTTCCAGTGAATCTTCAAGTCTGCAGATGAACAATGTTTCTTTATTCTTTGACAGATGTTACTTTGTGAGATCTCTCTGATGCTTGATCCACTATTTACTTATTACATTCTTATTTGAGTTGAGTTAAATACTCGAATAAACGAGTAGGCTATGACATATGCCTTTCATATATAAAAGTGTAAGGCATATGTCATAGCCTATTTGTTTATTCGAGGATTTAACTCAACTCAAATAAGAATGTAACAAGTAAATAGTGGATCTACCGTCAAAGAGATCTCATAAAGTAACATCTGTCAAAGGATTCAGAAACAAGGTTCATCTACAGACTTGAGGAATTAATTCACTGGAAGAAGTTCAAGAAATTGTTCAAGCCTCAGTGATATAAATCAAGATTGTGGATTTAATCAAGTGACAGAGATCTCGTCAGGGCACCAATTAATTACAGGGATTTAACCTGAAATCAAAGTCAAGACATGAAGAAACGTCACGAAAGTTAGTCACTCATGAACCAGACAGTACATCGAGTGTCAACATTGAAGTGGTGGAATTGATTCATAATTCTCAGTAATTTTCAGAAGATTTTCAGAAGAATGGTTGTTGCTCAGGATTAGTCTTAATTCTCTATTAATTAATTAAGTCGTATAATTTAATTAAGAAAATAAATTATATCTGTAAAGATTAATTTATTTATTAATTGAATTAATTGATTAATTAATTCAGAATTAATATTAAGAATTTTCAGAAGTTTAATTGGATTAAAAACAGTCTTAAATCAGCAAGACAATTGAAAATGAACTAGCATGACAATCTGGATTGTCATGCCAAGTCATTTCAATAGTCATACCGAAAGTTCTACTGGGAAGGAGATTGTCTTGCTAGTTCAACTGATTGTCATACCGAAAGTCATTGTAGTTCAATCAGATTGTCTTGCTAGTACAATCAATAGTCCTACCGATTGTCTTGTTGAGCTCAGGATTGTCTTGCCAGTTCAATGAGAGTCTGTTGATTGATTTAAAAAGAACAGAAGCAGCATACATTCATTATCATCCAACAACCAAGAACACGGAAAGAAAAGCAGCCGCAGAAAATATTTTATCCTTCATCTGCAAACTTCAAGATCATAATTTCTAGTTTGTAAAGTTAAATCCAAACCACTAGAAATCTTTATCTTGTTCTTGTGTAACTATCTAGCGGATCAAAATCCCTAGAACTTAATCTCAAATTACGTTTAGCATTTGAATCTTTTTATTACAAAAATAGAAAAAGTTCATGTCGAATTTATTCTAGATTTGTGATAATTAATTTGAGATTAATTCCTTGTAATCGATACAGTTGTTGTAACACCTTTCAAGTTTAATAATATTCTTATTTAACTTGAATTTTGTTTCATATTTTTATTCCGCAATTAATTCGATTATTCGGTACGGTTTGTATTCAACCCCCCCTTCTACAAACACATTGGGACCTAACAATTGGTATCAGAGCATTCTGATTAACGAACAAATCAAGATCCTATACTTTTGTGATTTTTCAACTCCTTGAATTTTTATTTATTCAAAAATTCATAATGACTTCACAAAAAGTTGGAACCGTTAAAATTCCACTATTTGATAAAGAAAATTATATCATGTGGAAGAAGAAGATGCTCTTGTTTTTACAAGCTGCAAATTCCAAATATCTGAACTTGTTAAAGAATGGTCCAAAAACTACGATGGTTATTGAACCAGAGGTGATAGAAGATGATGTTGTGATTACCAAAGCTAGAACATATCCAAAAGAGCCTGAAGATTTTACTCCTGTTGAAAAGGAAGAAGCCTCCTTGGATGCCAGCCTTCAATTAATATTAATTGATTCCCTTGATCCCTTGATGAACAGACATGTGATGAACTGTAAAAATTCCAAACACATGTGGGAAACTATTGAGGTGATTAATGAAGGCACAGAGGAAGTTAGGGATAACAAGTTGGAGATCCTAACCTCTGAGTATGAACATTTTAAATCAAATCCAGGAGAAGGAATTTCTGAAGTGTTTGAGAGGTACAATGCATTGATCAATAACCTGAACATAAATGGAAAATATTATTCAATCAGGGAGGTCAACAAAAAGTTCCTTTTAATACTGCCAACTCATCTTGAACATAGAATCACTGCCATTAGAGAAGCTAGAGATCTGAGTGAGATTTCTTTGGATAGACTCTATGGTGTGTTGAAAACCTATGAGTTGGAGTCTACGGGAAAGATAGAATGGTCAGCACATCTACTGCTCTTGTAGCTGAAGGTCAACAACAACAACAATCTCAACAGTTGGAGATAATGGTACAGTTTTCCAAGGCTGAGGAAAATGTGATAGTAGCAGAATATGATCCTTCTACTACAAATCAATCCAGTGATGATTTTTATTCCTTGGAAGAGCTGGAGCAATTGGAAGATGAGTCAATGGCCCAAATTGTCAAGAGATTCTCCGATGTCAGATTCAAGAGAAATCCCAAGTTCAAGTACAAGTCCAACTACAACAGATTCCAGACAGGTGGATATTCATCCTCTAACACCAGTAGTGGTGGATACAAAACAGGGATGGTTAATCGGAGCACCATTAGATGCTATAACTGCAATGAGTTGGGACACTTTGCCACAGAATGCAGGAAGCCAAAGCAAGTAAGGAAGAACTCTTATGATTCAAATCAGAAGAGTAACTCTGAAAGGGCTTACCTGGCAAAGGGAAGAAGCTGGGATGATACTGATAGTGAAGATGAAGAAGATGAGAATCTTGCTCTTATGGCTATTGATGGAAAAGCTTCATCGTCAAGAAAAGAGGTAAAATATACTGATGCTGAATTAGTTTATCATCTAGGAGGTAACTTAGATTGTGCTCGTCGTGATAATGAACTGTTAAGTTTACAGATCAAAGACCTTGAGTAAGAGGTCAATGAATTAAGACTTGTGCACATTAATCAAGACAAGTTAAAAGAACAAGTATCTTTTCAAGAGAATAGAGTTGACTGTTATAGAAAACTCGAAACTATTCTCAAAGACAAGATCACCGGTCTTGAGAGTAAGGTTATAGCCTACTTCAATTCTTGTTCGAAGACTAAAGAGTTCTACAGTAAGCAAGCTATTAATCAAACATCTGGAATAGGTTATGATTACAATGTTGCTATTGGAGAATTAGGCATAAACTCCCCTCCTCATGTCTGTGCTAAAGGGAGGGAAGTACCACATGTGCTTAAGGGTGTTGATGAACCCCTCCATAAAGCATCAATTGCTGAACCATTTGATGCGACCTCTTCTGTTATTCAAGAAGAAATACGTGCTGAAGATCATGCTAATGAGAAGGTTGTTTCCAAGCCAAGTGTGTCGAAAGTTCCCGTCAAAGTTGTGAAAGCAACTGAGACTAACTCAGACACACATGAGTTGGATAACAAAAATGTCATATCTATCATGCATAAATTGCCTGCTGTTAATATCTCTCATAAAGCATGTGGTGTTTCTAATTGTATGTCTTGTGCTTTTAATATGATGTATGCTTATTTTAATGGTAAGCATGTTTCTAATGATAAGACTACTCCTCGTCAGCATGTGAATAACAAGAAGCATGATAGGTCTAAGACTGCTAGTCCTTCTAAGGCTAGAAAGGAGACATTTGTGCCTAAGCCTAAACAGAAATTTGTTAAGGTTGTTTATAAGGTCAAATGTTCAGTCATTGAGAAAGTTGAGACCATTAAAGTTAAAAATGTTGTTTTGCCTGACAAAGGACAATTCTACAAGTATGCCGAGCCCAACCAAGTTTGGGTTCCGAAGAAGGTCTAATCCATTTGTAGTGCAAAGCATTAAACAAGTGGAACCGGTAGTGTGGATTCTTGATAGTGGATCATCAAGACATATGATCAGAGATAGATCCCTGCTATCAAATATGGATTGAGAAAGCTGGCCCCCTGGTTACCTTTGGAGATAACAGCAAAGGTTTATCTGAGGGATATGGCTGTTTGTAAGCTGGTAATGTTATCATTGAAAATTTGTATATTGTGCTAGGTTATTATCAGGAAGCAGTATCTAACATATAGCACCAGTGACGAGACTTGAGAATATTACGACATATCACGTACCTGATGCACATTACACTTGGAATTGGACTCCAGTAAGATGTGTACAAGTGTACTCCTGGTTGGTGAGTCAAAAGAGGAAGTCAGTGCACCATAGTTCATGGACTTTGCAGCTGCAGATCTATTGGACTATGCAATCTCTTCTTCACAATCTCACTTCAGGTTGGTATGAACTAGTGTACTACTCAAGCAATCGTCAAGGACATGGTATGGCACTCTAACTGAAGTTATAATTTAATATGAACTAGTAGAGTCATCATATTTATAACTCTCTTATCACTAGGCACAAACATATTGTTTTATATGTGCAATGAGTTTTAGGAGTAAATCAAACTTCTTTCTACATTAGTGATTTCTTATTTCATGTAAAATCTTTTGAAATCACTATTGTACATCATTACTCTCAAAAGATTAAATGTATAATTTTCATTCATTATAGATCTTAAGTACATTTTATCTCTCTATATTGCCCTATGTTATGTGATACAGGTTCAGTCTCCAATGGCTTTCTTTCATTGACAGTCATGAGGTTGAAAACCCACAACATCTATCCCAGACTGTAAAGACAAACACAGAAACAGAACCAACCAACACTCTCTTACCACTAAAATGAAGTATGAATAAGCGTGAGGGAGATAGTGCCTTAGTGCACCACATATGGAAGGTTCTGTAGTCAACCCAGTAGCTTTGTCTCCTACATAGATGAGTAGTATTTAAACCGAGACAACTGCTAGCCCCCATACATCTTCTTAAAAAGATGTAATGGCTGAAAAGGCACACAAACAGTTACTAGATTCATTCTCTCAACAGGGTGCGTCTATTGAAATTTTCCTGTCGGCCAGGGTATCCGATGTAGTGTCACCACTTCAAACATAAACAATTCTTGATGCACAAGGAAATGTTACACACACAAAGGATGAGTTGACAGAAACAAGAGTTTCGACCATTTTAAGGTCAGATTCGATTGTTCAAGGTTCGTTAATGGACCAATTGCCTTTACAGGTGTTAGGAGAGAATACTGATCCAAAAGCCATATGTCAGTGGTCAGTGTCTACCTCCCCAGGCTTAAATCCCCTGGATATATCTGCGGATAGTGGATCTGACATAGGCGCAGATCGACAACTTATTGACAATGATTCAGATATTACCTAATGAGTCACAAGGAAATGTCTTCACAGACATTAGAAGGGAACTTTGATCTTTATGCTAAATTCGTTGGATCATTGTTTACCTTCCCAGAATTCAAATCTGGAACCCTAAAAGGGAAACTAGCAACTTGTAGATTATGACTCAGATTCATCTGACGAGTTTAACAAGGATGGGGATTTGTGAACTCCCATTGCACCACCCGTGACCTCCTTAAGGATGGCTAAGGTGATTTTCCTTGCAGGTACAGCTTAATGTTGGAGCTATGAGAGGAGTGATACACTTGTGAGAATGAGTATAAACATGAGTTGAGAGAAGAGTGAAACACATGTGAGGTACACTAAACAGAGTCACACACTCACAGTGAGGAAGAAAGAGAAACTACTTGTTATTTCTTTTCCAACCAGGTGAAATATGAGAACTCCTTCAGACGACGGCATACATTCCTTCTTTAAGGGGGAGATAAAAGCTTAAGTAATAGTTTGGAGGATTTCTCAACTAAGGGGGAGAAATAGCAGGGAGGAAGAAAAAGATCCAACATGTACACTACACCACACCATTGTTGTTTGTAACTACGGATCCTATTGTACGGGAGAGGTGGTAAACACAAGGTGATTTTCTAGTAAGGGAAGAAGCTGTTTTCTAAAAGGGGAGTACCATTAGTTTTTATCTATGGATCCTATTATACGGGAGATGTGGTAAACGAAGGTGATCTTCTTTAATCAGTTAATTCTCATAGGGGGAGAAGCAAGAGAGATATGTGCTTCTCAACGGGAAATGTGGTTGTACAAAAGAAGATGAAACTACTAGAAGATATGTTCAGTCTAGAGGAACATCTATTTGGAATCTGGAAAAGGTTAAATGTTATCCAGAACTTTTCTGCTATTTACTTTACATTTCTGTTTATATCTTTTTCTTATTTGTTAGTTGAGTTATCCTCTAGGTATTTGTGTGTTATTTTTTAACAAACAAATAGGGGGAGATTATAAGGCATATGTCATAGCCTATTTGTTTATTCGAGGATTTAACTCAACTCAAATAAGAATGTAACAAGTAAATAGTGGATCTACCGTCAAAGAGATCTCATAGAGTAACATCTGTCAAAGGATTCAGAAACAAGGTTCATCTACAGACTTGAGGAATTAATTCACTGGAAGAAGTTCAAGAAATTGTTCAAGCCTCAGTGATATAAATCAAGATTGTGGATTTAATCAAGTGACAGAGATCTCGTCAGGGTATCAATTAATTACAGGAATTTAATCTGAAATCAAAGTCAAGACATGAAGAAATGTCACGGAAGTTAGTCACTCATGAACCAGACAGTACATCGAGTGTCAACATTGAAGTGGTGGAATTGATTCATAATTCTCAGTGATTGTCAGAAGATTTTCAGAAGAATGGTTGATGCTCATGATTAGTCTTAATTCTCTATTAATTAATTAAGTCATATAATTTAATTAAGAAAATAAATTATATCTGCAAAGATTAATTTATTTATTAATTGAATTAATTGATTAATTAATTCAGAATTAATATTAAGAATTTTCAGAAGTTTAATTGGATTAAAAACAGTCTTAAAATCAGCAAGACAATTGAAAATGAACTAGCATGACAATCTGGATTGTCATGCCAAGTCATTTCAATAGTCATACCGAAAGTTCTACTGGGAAGGAGATTGTCTTGTTAATTCAACTGATTGTCATACGTAAAGTCATTGTAGTTCAATCAGATTGTCTTGCTAGTACAATCAATAGTCCTACCGATTGTCTTGCTGAGCTCAGGATTGTCTTGCCAGTTCAATGAGAGTCTGTTGATTGATTTAAAAAGAACAGAAGCAGCATACATTCATTATCATCCAACAACCAAGAACACAGAAAGAAAAGCAGCCGCAGAAAATATTTTATCCTTCATCTGTAAACTTCAAGATCATAATTTCTAGTTTGTAAAGTTAAATCCAAACCACTAGAAATCTTTATCTTGTTCTTGTGTAACTATCTAGCGGATCAAAATCCCTAGAACATAATCTCAAATTGCGTTTAGCATTTGAATCTTTTTATTACAAAAATAGAAAAAGTTCATGTCGAATTTATTCTAGATTTGTGATAATTAATTTGAGATTAATTCCTTGTAATCGATACAGTTGTTGTAACACCTTTCAAGTTTAATAATATTCTTATTTAACTTGAATTTTGTTTCATATTTTTATTCCGCATTTAATTCGATTATTCGGTACGGTTTGTATTCAACCCCCCCTTCTACAAACAGATTGGGACCTAACAAAAAGCAAGGGTGAGCATTATAGCTCAACAAGGTATATATCCCCATAATTAAGTATGTAAGGATAAATAAAACCAATAATTATGCTTTGTATCTCCAAAGCGTTCTGAAAGTTTATATGCTTGTCAAATTTATAATATTCTCAAAATCAACTACAATAGTATATCCACTGGATACTTGTATTCATCTCTTTCTCAAAATCATTTTATACTCATACTCATTTTATTTCAAAATCTCAAGATGTTACTCGAACCAAGATTCTCAAATGGGTGTGATATATAGTCATCAACATCCCAATTTAAAACTCAGCCTTATTGGCAGATTTCTCAAATGGATTTGATATATATTCATCAATATCCTTGTTTAAGACTCAGCCTTATCGGCTCTCTGTTGTATATTTCACAACAGTTTTTCCAAAATGGAAGAAAGGGACTATACTGGAATAAACCACGTATCGGTGATCAGCCGAATATGAATTTTTCTCTACTAGTAGAAGGAATACCAACCTAGCCGCCTTTGGGCTCATCAAGACACTACACGGTGGTTGCCCATTGTCGTGCAAGTCCGAAAGTCAATGGTCACATAGACCATATAACCGTACAATGCGCCACTCCGCGCTTGCATAATGCGCCACTCTGCGCCTGGTCACTGCCTGATACCACTCCGTGCCGGGCATGCCACATTCCAGTCCCAAGACAATTATATCTTTTGCTCAAAATCCTTTTTCGAAGGAATAGGTCGTTAAAAGTTGACCTTTAAATAAGATGATTTATTCATCACTTTTAACTCAATTGATCTTTGGGAGTTGTCGGAGTTTTGAATTTAAAATCATTTTCAAATCCCTATCTGTAGTAGGGTGACACATATATTACTCACTTGTTCTTTATTAAACGAGGAAGCAAAACTCTTATGCTTCTAGACTAAGTTCCCTAAGGTTTTGATACGTTTCAAATGATTAATCTCTTTCAAGAGTTTTGAATAATTTAGAAAGTACCTTTGGGAACTATGTCTATTTTTAAATAAGTTTTTAGAAGTCTGAAGATATTAAATATCTAAGGTCTCATAATAATTTAAGAGGGATTCAATGAATTGATAAAATCTTATAAATAAAACATCTATGTATAAGGTTCGATGAATTGATAAAAACCTTATATATATAATATCTATGAATATGGTTCAGTGAATTAATAAAAAAAAACCTTAAATACAAAATATTTCTGAATAAGGTCCAACGAATGGAGACACCTTAATCAAATAATCAAAACAGGATTTGGTATCCTATAATTGCTCTTTGAATAGTTAAATCTTTATTAAATAACGTGAAATGATTTATAAACTATTCAGTATATTTTTAAATACTTTCTGGATATTTAATAATCATTAAGTATCGCTTTATAAAATAATCAATCAAGTAAGGGTGTCCCTCAAATGAATAAACCAATATTTCTCGAAGTTTAAGTCAAAATCTCAATCGTTCGCTTGATATATATATTACGCGAACGTACTTTGTTTATCGAAATAGAAATCTTTCGCGTCCGGCTCTCTCCGGAATTAAATCGTTATTAATATATCTTCGACTTCCATTATCATATATTATATTTGAAATACGTTTCTATTTCTCATACTCGTGTAAAACGAAATTTGTTTTCGTAAACAATCGCATAATTCGTATGCATTGATATCATAGACAAGCATATATATTTGAACTGTAAATCATGGCATCAATATCACAACAGTATATATATAGCATGGATAGTATGAGATAGGGTTTTGAAAACCTTCCTCGAGTAATCGAAGTGGTATGGTCTCTGGTGTTTGGTTGGCGATCTATAAACAAGAACCAACGGTCTAAATTAGTACGTGATTAACGTCTTGCTTTTATTAAGCAACTTTCGCAACTACTCAAGTATAACGAATCTCCGATCGTCACATTCTCAACACTTATATTCTCACTTTATAACATGGTCGAGTTTTGAAATCGATCGTTCGCTTTAGAAAGTCCATTTCGAGTTTTAAGCTCGAACGTGAGAAAACGCGCGTCAAAACTAGGTTTTTTATGCATTTCTCGCTTGCGCTCGCTTTACCAAAACATTTTTATAAAATAGAAAAATTAATATTTTCTCAAAATTCGTTTTGGACAGTCTTCTCTACTGTCATATCCATTTTTTATAATTTTTCCAGAATCTCGAAACTATTTTAAGTCCTTCAAAATCACCATGCAAGTGGACTTAAGTGCAGTTGGCTAATCGCAGAAATGTTTTACACTAAAACGACCATAACTCCTATGGCTTTGTAAATGTTGCTTCAGGTAATGGCTTTGTGAAGATATCAGCCCGCTGTTGTACAGTAGGAACAAAATGAAGCTCTATGGTTCCTTCCATGACATGCTCTCTTATGAAGTGATATCTGATACTGATGTGCTTTGAAGAAGAGTGTTGCACCGGATTTCCTGTCATAGCAATAGCACTTTGATTATCACAATAAATAGGAATTTTTGAGAATGATAATCCATAGTCCATGAGCTGATTTCTCATCCATAGCAACTGAGCACAACAACTCCCAGCTGTAATATATTCAGCCTCAGCGGTTGAAGTAGAAATAGATTTCTGCTTCTTGCTGAACCATGAGACTAATCTGCCTACCAAGAACTGACAACTTCCTGATGTACGTTTCCTGTCTATTTTGCATCCAGCAAAATCAGCATCTGAATAACCACATAATGCAAAATCAACTTCTCTTGCATACCAAAGTCCAAGAGAAACAGTACCCTTGAGGTATCTGAAAATTCTCTTTACTGCAATAAGATGTGGCTCCCTTGGATTTGCATGAAATCTTGCACACAAATAAGTGACAAACATAATGTCTAGCTTGCTAGCAGTTAGATATAACAGAGATCCAATCATACCTCTGTAGGTTGTCACATCAACTGTTGTACCTTCATTTGGATCAAGTTTTGTAGCAGTTGCCATAAGAGTACTTGCAGTTGCACTTTCTTGCATATTAAACCTCTTCAATAGATTTCTTGTGTACTTGGACTGATTGATATAGATGCCATTATCAGTTTGTTTAATCTGCAATCCTAGGAAGTAACTCACTTCTCCCATCATACTCATTTGATATCTTGATTGCATCGACTTTAAAAACTTATTACACAGTGTTTGATTAGTTGATCCAAAAATGATATCATCAACATAAATTTTAACTAAAAGCAAATCTTTACCTTTATTCAGATAAAATAGAGTTTTATTTATTGTACCTCTTTTGAATCCACTTTCAAGTAGAAACTAAGGAAGGGTTTCATACCATGCTCTAGGTGCTTGCTTTAGTCCATATAGTGTTTTATCAAGTCTGTAAACATGATCAGGATGTTTATGATCCACAAATCCTGGTGGTTGTTCAATATAGACTTCTTCTTCAAGTTCTCCATTGAGAAATGCACTCTTGACATCCATCTGGAAGACTTTGAACTTCTTGTGAGTAGCATATGCCAAGAAGATTCTGATTGCTTCTAACCTAGCAACAGGAGCAAATGTCTCATCATAGTCAATACCTTTCTGTTGAGAATAACCTTTTTCCACCAATCTTGCCTTGTTTCTGATGATTGTTCCATCAGAATCAGTCTTATTTCTAAAGACCCACTTTGTGCCCACAGTTGACCTGTTCTTAGGTCTAGGCACCAGATTCCACACTTCATTTCTTTCAAACTCATTCAATTCTTCTTGCATAGCCATGACCCAATCTGCATCCTTGAGTGCATCTTCTACTTTCTTTGGCTCTTCTTTTAAAAGTAGATTATGATATAAACATTCATTCTGTGTTGCACTTCTTGTCTTTACACCATCGTCAGGATTTCCAATGATCAGATCAGGAATATGATCCTTAGTCCATTTTCTGGCACTGGGAAGTATCCTTCTGGAACTAGATGTTCCCCCTGGATTATATGCCTCATCAAATCCATTTGAAGCTCCCCTGAATTTGTTGGGTTATTTCCTGATGAATTATTGGAACTTGACTCATGTTCTTCTGATGTTGAATCGACATTGGATTGAGAAGAACTTTGAGATAATTCTTCAGTGTTAGTATCATCAGCTGACCTTTGTTGTTGCTCCCCCTAAACTTGTGCAGGCTCATTAGCACAATGATTATCTTCAGTTACTGAAGGAGTGTCAGGATTTGAATCATCAGGATTTGATAGTTCATTAGAGTTTGATCCAGATTCCAACAATGCTTTTTCATTTGCAAAGATTAAACTTTCATGAGTGTCTTCTTCAAAACCAGGAATCTTCTTATCATCAAAAGATACATTGATGGAGACTACTACAGTGTGTGTTCTTAGAAAGAACACTCTGTAAGCTTTTGATGTGAGTATCCAACAAAGATTCCTTCATCAGCCTTTGATTCAAACTTCCCAAGCTGATCAGTATGAGTTCTCAAAATAAAGCACTTATATCCAAATACATGAAAATGTTTGAGACCGAGCTTCTTTTCTTTTGGCAATCCTCTTACAAGCTCCTTCTTGGCAAGTTTATTGATTGAGTTAAAATTGAGATGTGAGAGATTCTTATGCCAGTTTCAGCTCTCATCTACTGATTCCTTAGAGATAAGGCAAGTAGCTTCATTTTCAAGACTTTCATGTAGCCTTGCTTCATAAATTTTACCATGTCTGTATCCTATCAAGATTATTTTCTTTGACTTGTTATGAACAACTTCGTAGTGTGAGTCATAGAATATAACATGATAACCTCTATCAGTGATTTGACTGATGCTCAGAAGATTATGCTTCAGTCCTTCCACCAGAGCTACATTCTCTATTGCTACCTTTCCAATTATCAAGTTGCCATATCCCAGAATATGTCCTACATTTCCATCACCATAAGATACATCTGGGCCAACCTTCTTCTCAAATTATGACAATAGGGATTTATTTCCAGTCATGTTTCCTGAACATCCACTATCCAAGACAAGTGTATTTTTCTTGTTACCCTGCAATCAGAAGAATAATTAATTAGAAGGATTTTTAAGGACCCACACTTGTTCGGTCCTCTTTCTGGACAACTTAAGCCTTTGTGTCAGGATTGCTTTTGACAGTCTTTCCTTTGTCAGGATTTGTCTTGTCAGAAGCAAGTTTAGTAAAATTAACAGAACTAATCACACAAGCAACTTTGTTAAACTTAGGCAAAGGTACATAGTAATTGTGATACAACTTGTGATAAGAACTACAAGTATAAATCGAATGCCAACTACTACCACAATGAAAACAAGTATTTTGTGGTTTATAAAATACTGATCTGCCCCTAACATCAGACTCATGAATAGCAGTTTTCCTTTTCTTATTCCTCCTACAATCAATAGAAAGATGATTAGTATTTCCAAAGTTAAAACAAATTTTCCTAGGAGCATTGGGAACAACCTTGTAATTTGAATTCTTAGAAATACCTTGCTTACCATTATTGTTTCTTTTAGGACTCTTTACTTGAAGTTTGTAAGTAACCTCAGATATTTTCTTTTTCAATTGTCTTGCTGTCAAAAGTTCTATGTTCTTTTCTTTCTTAACAGACTTAATGGTTTCCTTGTATTTCTTTCCGTGAATTTTATCACTTACCAGTTTTTCTTGTGATACTGATGTTGAACCCTTTTCAAAAGTGGATTTGGGTTCATCAGCTTCTGATGAAATAAACTTCACAGGAGTTTTAAGGGAAATTGTATTTTCAGTGTCAACATCCTTAATTCAATCTTTATAGCATAGGCATTCTTTCCAGTTTTTCTTTGAGATCATCTCATGAACCTTTTTTCCTGAATCAGTCCATGTTTTAAGGGTTTTTCTCTCATTTTCTAGATCCTCTTCTAATATACTATATCTAGCCTCAAGAATCTTAACTATATGTTTAGTTCTTTCATATTCTTTCTTCAAATCTATCTGATATATTATGTCAGACTCTAACTGATCATTCCTAAATTTCAAGATCTTAATTTCAGTTATAAGTTTATTATTTTCTAAGGTCTTATTCTTAAAACTACCATGCAAAGATTTAAGAATAGATTTCAATTCAGATATATTTTCAGTATCAAAAGAGAATAAAGGAGTTTGTACCTTAGGCTCAGAAGTAGCAGGATCATCAAGACTGGCCATTAGTGCATAGCATGTGTTTTCATCTTCAGAGTCTGAGGAGTCCATCCAATTCTTGCTTGAAGTGATCAGGGCTGTTAGGTCACACAACACTGTAGAAGGGGGTTGAATACAGTATTTATACAATCAAATCGATTTAACACAAGTATGTAACAAAGATCAAGTATACTGAATAAACTCTGTTACAATAAGAACTATTGTTCTCTCTCAGTGATGAACAAATATCACTAAGAGCTGCTAGGTTACATTGTATAATCTTCTCGATAATGATAACACATATAGTATAAACCCTAAGTCTGTGTTTATATAGTACACAGTTACAAGATAACTTCTAATTGATATGGAATATAATTCTGTCTCCTAAAATATATCAATCAGATACCTTCTACAAGTCTTCCAGTCTTCTAACTCTTTCCATGAATATCTTCTTTTGTTTTAGTCTCGATCTTTTATTGTAAATCAACTTCCTTCCTTAACTGTAATTCTTCCCGCACTTAAGTTCTGATATGACCTTAAGTTCTGATATTAAGTTCTGACTTCCAGTAAGTCCTGACTTTAGTAAGTCCTGATATGTCCTGTTTGTTAAGATCTGAAAACTAAACATAAATCATATTAGATATGACATCTCAAATATATCTAACAATCTCCCCCAACTTGTGAATTATGCAAAATATACAAGTTAATAGATTTGATGATGTCAAAAACATTTAAGTACAAATGCAAATAAGAGTTTAACTAGATAATTAACTACAACTTACAGTCCTTGTAGCTTTTACCAATCTCACTGAGTCAATCTGAATCCATAATGATTCTTGACAAAGCTTGATATCAGCTTTTCTTCTTTACTCCTCAGGACTTGAGACATTGTAGCTTTAACTTGCTTCATCTCTTCATCTTGACTCCCAATCTAGTAGATTGCAGTCCTTAAAGCAGAGATATGGTTTCTTTCTAAACCATCATTCAATCTTATTACCCTAGAATATAAAGAATCTTCATTGTAGCATATACATTTTTCTTTCTGTATCACTTCAAGCTTAGCAGAATCCTTCTTCATTGGAATCTCATTTCCATCATCTTCAATAATATTGGGAATGAATTTTATAACCCTTGAACCAGAAATTCTAGCTTTATCTCTTATGGTCTTCAATATAAATTCTGACCATCTCCTGGTAATATCATACTTTACCTCTAAAAGGTAATGAAAGAATTGAAGTTCTTTCAGTGATTTGTTTAGCACATCTGATTCTGACATCTGATATATCCTTCCATCTTCAAGAAATATAATCAAATTTTCCTTGACATTGTGCTTGTCATGAGCATCCAATACCACTTAAACAGAGATAATCTTATCAAGGTGTTTCCGTGTAACATCTTCAAGAGGTTGGTCAGTTAATAGAAATGGATCTCTTGTAAGCACTTCAACTCCTGTTTTGATCTTAGCTTCATCGGAACCTAGCCCAGCCCTGTTCCTTGGTTCTCTGGCTTTCAATCCAACAATCATGAAATCAGGTAACAATTGGATTTTCTTTGGATCTGATGGTTTGACATTTTTCCACAGAAGTTTCTTTTTATCAGCTACTTCCATCTTGTCTAAATCAACTTGAGCACTGTCAGAGGTTGATGTATTGATGACTTTATCAGAACTTGCTATTTATGTTGTAGCTTGCAGTTCTTCACTCTGAACAACTTGAGCCTTGTCAGAGGTTGTCTTTGATTCTTCAGAAATCTTCCTTCTTTTCAGAGTTTGAATATCTTCATCTTCAACAAGAGTATCATTAGTAACTTGAACCATTTTACACACTGGTTTCATCAGAAATTGAGGAATTTTCATCTCCAATGGCTTGGTTGGTTCATCAACTTTTCCCTTCCCTTTGTCTTTGGGATCAATCTTAGATTGTGATCTTGTTTTGGGCTTTGATGCCTCAGTATGTGACTTCTCCTTGATCACAATGCCTTTTACCTTAGGCCTTGGAGGTTTCTTTGCAACAGAAGCTTTTGGCTTTAGATTTTTCTTTTCAGCTTTAAATCTAGCTTCTTCCTCCTTGAGATTTTCTAAATCCATTCTTGGATTTTGCTTCAAAACTAATCTTCTAGCAATTTCCTTATTAAGTGTCTGAATCTTGGGATCTTTGTAGTAGACTGTAGTCTGCTTCCCCTTTAGCTTCAGAGTTTGCATAAACTTTTGAGAGCCTTGACTTCCACCTTGTATCAGAACATCAGGCTTTGTCATCAGACTTTGCTCATTAGAACTTGATATCAGATTTTGAGTATCAGCACTTGCTATCAGATTTTGAGTTTTAGCAGCTTCAGAACTTGTCTTCTTATGAATAGAAGATATGCTTGCATCAGTAATTAGTTTCTTAGAAGAAACCTTGTTGCTCTGCCCTTTACTTTGAACTTGACCTCTACCCTTGCTAGGGTTTCCCTGGTCATTAGCTTCATCATCTTTCTTCTTCAGTACTTGATCATTAGAGTATTTGGACTTAACTATCTTCTCCACCTTTTTGGCATCATCAGGTAGTAGGAGAGAGAGAAGAAGTTCAACTGAAGATTGGATTTCATCCAATTGAGCTTTCTGAGAGGCTTATTTTGTAGAACCTCAGCAATTTAAGCCTGTTGCTTCTCTTGAATCTTCTCAATTGCTTCAACCTTTTCAAGAGTAGGTCTGATAATCCTTGTCTTGTCAAGCTTGATCTACATATCTAGCTTATTAGCTGATTCTTGTAGGTTATTAACCTTTGCTTGAGTTTCAGAGTGTAGACCTTGAAGGCTTTTGGTAGTTAGAGTTGTGACTTTAAGTTGAGTCTTGAAATCAGAACTTGTCATCAGCTCATTAGCTTTGGCAATGTGCTCTTTCAGAACTTTAGAGCTTGGAATGAAATCAGTTTCTGTAATAACCCCAATTTTTGGAAAATTTTTGAAACCCTTATGAATAGTGTTTTTGCTGAATGAGAAAACTTTTCATGCCACACTATGTAGGGGTTCTGATATGGATATTCTGAGATTTTATTAGTACTTTATATGGGATATAAGTGTATGTAAAGATCGTCAGAATCCAAATCCAAACACTTTGATTTTTCCCGGAAATCCACTAGATACGGAGAGAATTGAGTATAAGGTAACAGGATAAAAAGGATTTAAATTAAAGGATTATAGGAGAGGATCATAAAAGGAATATAATATATTGAGAAAGGTTAAGGGAACCTAAGTAATAAGATCCCGGGTATGATCCCTCAAACGATAAACGAAAACGAAAGTTAAGCGAACCGTATAACAGATCAGCGGTCATTAGGCAAACAATTAGGAAGTTAAGCAAATGGATTAGAGGAAGTGATGTCACCCAACCAATGAGAAGAGGACAAGGAAGGGAGGATGACATATCAATGTGATGTAAGCATGACATAGGGAAGGAGGAGGTGTGGTTGGTTTATAACCACACAAATATAAGGTTATTAAGGTAATTAACCAAAAACAAAACAAAAAGCAACCAAGCTAAGCCAAACAAATCAAAAAACACAAAATCATTTCATTCTCATCATCTTGCTCTCGGCTTTTCATCTTTTTCAAGGGCAAGAATTTCAAAAATCAAGTTCCAAGCATTGTTAAATCACAAGGTAATTATCTAAGCTTCCTTGTACATAGATATGGATATGCTATAAGTTTAAGCTCCTAATTCCTTCACAATCTCTTCCAATAAATCAAGGAAGAAGATGGTGAATAGTAACCTTCAAGAAATAACTTTAGTTTTCTTGAATTTTTATGAAAGATTAAGGTTATACAAGCAAGGATCAAGGTTCTTTTA
Source organism: Apium graveolens (assembly GCF_009905375.1). Classification (NCBI taxonomy): domain Eukaryota; kingdom Viridiplantae; phylum Streptophyta; class Magnoliopsida; order Apiales; family Apiaceae; genus Apium; species Apium graveolens. The sequence goes on from NC_133656.1 coordinate 78,940,207, forward strand.
GGCATTCAAAGCTCTTGGGTTGTGTTAGGAAGCTTCAAGGAGGTATAAAACAACTTTCACCTTTAACTTATAGTTTGAACTTTGAGTTTTGATGAGTTATGGATGGATTAATGTATATATAGAAATATCCATGTATGTATAGCAAGATCCATGTATGTTAGATAGTTTGGTTGGATTTGTGGTGATTTTGGATATGAATCTTGGTTAATGGTTAATGAATCTTAAGTTATGGTTAGTAGATCATGTTTGTGGTTGAATAAGTTGGAAAACCTTGAGATTATGGACTGACTTTGCCTTGATATAAGTTGTGTTTGATGTATTGATGATGGTTGGGTGGTTTGTAGTGAATTGGTAAAGAATTGGAGTGGTATAAATATTGGTAATCGCGTAAACATAGTCGTCGTAACGTCCGATTTTCTTTGGACTGTTTTTGTGCATAGCATTAGGACCCGAGAACCCCCTGCTAGATTATGACCACTGCCATGTTTAGATAGCTCATGTTACGAGCTTCGTTTTGATATGTAGTTCGTTCGATTCCGATGCACGGTTTAGGAGAAACGACCGTTTCAAGTAACGGCGTTTCGCGAACGAAACATTTCCCCTCGCCTTACTTTGAAACATAGGTTAAAGACCAAAAAGGACTAATTGAAGTATGAAACATTTATGGTAAGTGTGTTAGGCAGTTGGTAAGACACTCGCGAAGGAATCGCCTTAAAACTCGTAAAGGTTAAATTATTAAAAATGGTGGAGCCGAGGGTACCCGAGTGACTTAAGCGAATCAGTGAGCGCAAAACGAGCGTTAGAGTCTAAGTTAGTTAAAGTATAGATTTACAAGTGACTTTGGTTTAATTCCAACTTAATTGTTGCTTATAGGTTACCAGACTCGTCCCGAGCCATTCGTAACCCCCAGTCGCTCAGGCAAGTTTTCTACCTGTTATACTGTTGCTGTGATGTAAATATATGTATATGCATTATCTTGTGATATTGCATGATTGTTATTAGCAAATTTTGCGATATATTGGAGCATGCTAATATGGTATATATGCATGTCTGTTTCGTAATCTGGTTATCTATCTGTTGATTTCAATGCTTATAGTTGCATAATACCTATGCTAGAAATAAGCAAGTAGTTGCGTATACCCTTAGTATAGGGGATAAAAGGTGAACATATTTCTAAACCGGGAGTCGATGTTCCCGAGTATATTATATATATATATTTATTTATATATATATATATGGATATAGTTTTTAAAACTATTAATCGAATAAGGTTTATTCGATAACTTTAACTTTATTTTATTATTGAATATTATTTTGAATATTCATTCGAGGACTTATGACTCCTTTTACTTTATTAATGAATATTATTTTGAATATTATTCGAAGGCGTATGACTCCTTTTATTTATTTATCTGAATATTATTTGAATATTCATTCGAGGGCTTATGACTCTTTTATATTATTTATTGAATATTATTTGAATATTCATTTGAAGGCTTATGACTCAGTTTATATTATTTAATGAATATTATTTGAATATTCATTTGAGGATCTATGACTCCGATTATTTGCTGAAATATATTCTTTATTTTATTAAAGAATAAGGTGTTAATAATCAAACTTATTTTCGATTATTCAAATAAAGATAATACTTTCATATAAGTATATCTTTGGTTATTTAATACTCGTTTCAAGTATAAGTTTTAAAACTTCTACTTCAATTATTTTTATAAAAGATTATTCTTTATGGGAATATTATTTAAATAATAATATTCAGTCATTTTCTAAATATTCTGGGGACTGATTTACTTCATTAAATCAGCCTTACTCCAAACACTCTTTAAAGTGTTTTCGAGTCTTCAAAATGATTTTTAAAAGTTAGAGCGGATCCGAAAAACTCATTTTTATATTTAAGATCTTCCTTTTAAAGGGGATTTAAATACTCGTTCAAAACCTGGGGAATCCGGCTCTGTGGTGTACTTTATATTCGCAACAAGGTTGCAGTTTTGGTAAATGAATTGATTACTTACCCAACATTCGGGAAGTAAGTCCATCTATTGAGTCGGCATAAGCAACATGGGGTCAGTGGGCGTCCATGATAGTGTAAGTGGCTCAGTGGGAGTCCATCAAATGCATAAGTGGCTGAGTGGCAGTCCAGCATAGGTCCTAATGCGGCCAGGGTGATGACCAGTGGGGAATTCGTCCATCTACTAGTAGAAAAGGTTACTTATGGGTATCTTTGCCTGATCAGCAAGATATCTGGTTTATGCCAAAATTCTTTTCCTTTCCAAAATTCATTGGATGTTTCAAACTCTGTTCATACTTTACATAACAGAGGTTCCAGGAAATGTTTAAGAGATATATATATGCCGATATATATATATCGGGACTAAATAAAGTATCTCGTAACTTTATTTCATTCAATAATATTTCAAAGATTGAATCTATTCAAATCTTGTCTTGTAGTCTCATCTATGTGATGAACTTTTGAAACTGATTATAACTTGAACGGTGGTAGTTCAAGTAGTATTGGGAAAGATATAAGTATATTGGGGTATTTGGTAACCTCATCTTTTAAACTTATATCTAATTAATAATTGTCTTAGGAATGACAAAGATTTTCAGAAAAACATTGAAACAAGGTTAGATATATGAGATCACCTTGCAACGATATTTTTTTATACAGTTATACACTGGGACTTTGTGTATATTATGCATGGAAGAGGACTTCCAATATTTTGAAAAGTATATATGTATATATACTGAATATTTTGCGACTTCATCGCATTAAGATATCAAACTTGGTTCATTTCTTTTGACCAAGACTTTCATGAGTATTATGAGTAGGCTCATATATTGTAAATCATTATACATATTATTTTGGTGGGCTTGCTGCTCACCCTTGCTTTATTTCTTCATCACACAACAACAGTTAGGAAAGATGGCCAGACTCCAGCAGACCCAGCGCAAGCGCGTGGGAAGCGTCCCGCGTCTTCCCATTGATGTTGTAGCTGCTATAGCTGCAGAGGTAGATCTATTGTAGATCAGACCATCTACTTTTGAGAATCAATTATGTATAATTATAACTTGTGGCAGATAACGGCAATTAACTGTAAATTTATCAAGTAATCATTTTGGGTTGTAATAACTTTTAAATTGTGGATTCAAAGACTTGTACTTATTTAAATTTCATCTCTGAGACTATAACGGGTTGTGGTGTGTGTTAGTGTGGGGTCACAGCATAAGGTTATTATTATTAATTAAGTGAAGTGATATTGTGGAAAGAAAGACCGTGACAACCCGGATCCCCGACCCCGGATCTGGGGGTGTTACAGAAATGGTATCAGAGCTAAGCGTTATAAACCTCAGAGATGATGTGACGTTAAGATAATAAGTTCACAAAGATAATAAGAACTCTTGCCAAGTTCATAGTCGGGCTACCTAACGTAGTACTGACAGTTAAAACCCTTATGGGAACCCTTATAAATATCGTGATAGGAGCGTAGTTCGTTATCGTGTATGGTAGCGGGACTCCGAACCCTGAGGTTGAGGAGCAACAGCGCGATGATGTTTTATTACTAATTGGAGATCGGATTGTGGATCCGATAGAGTGTCCTAATGCAGGACCGGATGATGTTGATATTGAGGATGTAGCGGTTGAGGATGTTGTCCTAGAAGGGATAGTTGTTGAGGAGGATCCCATGGAGGATCCTGACAAGATTGGATAAAGGACCACTGATGAATTGATGACCATGGTTAGGTCGACTACCAGAAGTAGGATTGGCCGGTCACTACCGGAGGTTCGTTCAAGTTTGTAAAGATAGTAACCCCTTTAACGCGGCTTACTCGTAAGACTGAGAAGTTCGAATGGACAGAGAAATGCGAGAACAGCTTTCAAGAACTGAAGCAGAGGTTGGTGATGGCCCCTATGCTGGCATTGCCGGATGGAAAAGGAGATTTTGTGAAGTGTAGTGACGCTTCGCACAAGGGCTTAGGGTGCGTGCTTATGCAGCACGGTAAGGTAATCGCGTACATGTCAAGACAATTAAGGTAATATGAAATTCGATATCCCCGCCCATGAGCTTAGGCTCGTGGCAATAGTTTTACCCTAAAGATTGGAGGCACTACTTGTATGGAGAGAAGTGCGAGAATTACCTAAGCCATAAGTGCTCTAGTACATTTTCACGTAGAAAGAGCTCAACATATGCCAGAGGAGGCAGTTAGAGCTAATCAAGAATAATGATTGGGAGATTCTTTATCATTCGGGGAAAGCCAATGTGGTGGCTGATGCCCTTAGTAAAAAGGAGAGACTCAAGATGATAATGTCTTTGGGAGAGTTTATAAGAGGTTTTGGAAATAGTAGTGAAGGTAACCGGAGCCGGTACCGAAAAGCTGTTTGAGATTGCAATAGAGACCGAATTATTGGAAAAGAGCATACGATGCCAGAGAAAGGTGATGAATGAAGGCAGAGAGCCAACAAATAAATATGAGATTAATACCGAGAAAGATGATAAGGGAATAATGAGTTATTCCTATAGAATTTGGGTTCCGAAAAGTTCAAGAGCGTAAGGATGAGAACTTAGATGAGAGCCATAGTTGGAGGAATAAGATTTAGAGCAAACCCTGAACGTGATAGTCAGGGAGGTCGCCATCAAGATAGAAGGAACCCATGACATAATGGAGTGGAAAATGAGGATTTTAAAAAAAATGACCCCAATTATGGGGAGTAGGATGAAACATTTCATACTAAGGAAACAGAAAGTCGAGTAAGGAAAGGAGACCCGAGACGGTACTCCTATACGGCAATTCATGGACCTATCTAGAAAGAACTTAGACTATTATCCCCAGCCACCACCTTGAGGAAACAATGCGGTAGGAAATTCTTTCATGACCTTTAAATCGTTAAGCTCTCAGAGTTCCAAGGAACAGGTTGACCTAGTCGAGGCAAGAGCCTGGCTAAAGGAAATATAGGAATCATTTGAGATTCTAAATGATTGACGAATCACAAAAGACTGTTTTTATCACTCACCCTCCTAAGAGAGAGACCACCTACTGGTGAAAGGCCAAGGAAGGCACGGAGCAAGAGATTATAATAAACTGATTAAAGTTCAGTCAATTGTTTTCAGGAAAGTACTTCCCAAAGTTATGAAGATAGTGTAAAAGCTTTAGAGCCAGAACAAAGGTAGACGAGTATGATGAATTGTGAATCTAAGTTGTAAAAGTTATCAAGATTCGTTCTGAGGACACGAATCCAGAATGACGGGATGTTTGAAATCAATGCTTAAGTTGTGTTGGTTCATGAAATAATGATAAGAGAAAGGAAAATAAAAAGAAATTGAAGTGGAAAGGAATATAAAGGCAATAGAGTTTGAGGAATGATAAGGGAGTTGGGTATGAGGAAACCCTAAAGACTCATAGCAATAGAAATAGAAAAGTATGTAATCGTCAGGATGATGATGATCCACCATGAGCTAAAATTGATGGTTGAAGGCATAAGAGATGCATATATTGTACCCCCTTTAAGTTGGGAGGATTCAAGGAAACCTTTAGATAGTTCGAAGGATAAATAATAAGACGCGGATAGACTAAGGAGACAAGAAAGTAAGAAAGTAGGAAAATTTGGATGAAGGAAGTGACCTTCAATAATGTGAAATGTAAGACCGGTGGCTCGATACTCAGAAAGGGAGACGCCAGGTATGAGAGGTATCCCAACATTGAGGTGACTGTTGAGATAAACAACAAAAGTAAATAAGGAATTATTAAGAAGAAGTTCACGTTGAACATGACCAATATCTTCCAGAACATCCATGTTATCATTACCAAATCAGGAAAGAAAAGCGGATGACCATTGTTATCTTTTGGAGGCCATATGGATTGACCTCAATTTGAATAAGGATGCTATTATGAAGTTAGGTATAGACTATCGAGGTGGGAATGATGAAGAAGATAATCTATCAAGGATATATGACTTGGTTTATCCATGGATGGATGCATGTACCTTTTCAAAGGTGGAATTAAGGATAGAACATAGGTAACTTAAAACGAATCCTAGGGGAATGCATAAAGGTTGGCATTTCACCCTTGATAGGGATAGTATGAGTTTTGACAGTATGAATTGGAAAGCATTAAGGTAATAATAACCTTTAAGGATCAGTGGAGAAATTTTTCAGAAGTATATAGACAATGGTTCTAGTAATAGTGAATGGTATTTTGATATGCCCTGTATCTAGGGAATACAAGAGGAACGATTGAAGGATAACCTTAGAGGTTTTACAAGGAGAAAGGTAATATTCAAAATTCTCAAGAATAAAAATGTTGATAAAGGAAATATGACGTAATTATAATGTTGCCAAGTGGGGCACGTGTTAAACCACGAGAAAGTATGGATCGAACCAGTAATGGTCGAAATTGTTCAGGGCAATTAGGACTTAAGGTAAAAGATGTTCTAATTATGATTGAGAGTCAGTCATGACAGTGATTAACCTCTAAAGACTGAGGGGATAACTTATGGAAAAATGGAAATTTTTTTTTACTCATCAGATATTAAAGAAAAGTATTTTCACATAAGCTGTGATTGAAATAAGGTAGAAAATTTATTTGGAGGTGGTTAAAATGACATTGACTGTAAGGAAATTTTACTATCAGGAAAGGCCAAAGAGGTGGCCGACACTTTAAAGGTAAGAAGATAATTATAGGCGCTTGTGCCAAAGGAATACAGTGATGATGGTTAAAGCTATGAAGGTTGTATTATGGTTTGGAAGATTGACATTCCTTTTGATGACTGTGCAATACCCAACCGTAATAGTAGTTGGTAAAGGTTTAATTCGTGTAATCGCCATGAGCGGGCTATCTATCTTAGGAGGTCCTATCTTGAGATAAGCCAGGACCATGTTTCAAAAAGGACTAGACGAACCTTTGAGTTAAGTCTTCTATTTAAGGCATATGATTAAGAAATGTATTAACCTGCTATCGTTGCTTTGATTGAAACTCTTCTGCAATTTTATCTACTTCATGTCATGAAAGTACGTCAGAGTTTGGAGTGTTCTTCATGAATTGTGATTGGTGGTTATGTTAACTCCTTAGGAGAATTAGATACGAGATGTATGGACTCCGTATGGTAAGCTATTAAGACTTCATGGAAAATGAATGACTACAGTAGGTCAGTGGTGGACCATAGTAAGGCAGCAATGATTCTGCGAGTAATGAGCTGATTACAATCGTGAGAGTTGTATTGGAATGGGTGTTGAGATTGAGTACCACTAATCGGGTCGTGGTAGTGTATAAGTTATCATTGATAGACTAATTAAGTAGAGTATCTACCTAGTGAATTATTATTCTTTCTTATCAATAGAGAGTCGTATTATTATACGAGGAAGGTTGTGGTGCAAGCATAGAATTCTAGTAACGATGATGTATAGAATGAGATCCCAGATTCGATTTTCGATGTCGAGGGAGTTTCAAAGGTGATTGTGTATAAGCTCGAGGAAGAGCATGGGTCCATAGAATGATAGACGGAATAGCAAAAATATTTAGGCATGTGAAATAGGATGCTATAATACTTGATGTTGATATAAATACATATATGTTTTGTTCTCCTATGACAAACCTCTATAGTTCAGAGGTAGGTTCCAAGCCAGATATTTTGTGGCAGTATATTTTTTTTTATATATACAATTCTCTTCAGTTCGTTCTTTTCTCTTCTTTTTATTTCATGTAAGTTGAGAAGAACAACCCTTCCAGAAGGGGAGGTATTGCCGAATGACTGTCTATCTGTGTGATAGAAGCCTAGTAGGATACCAACTATTGTTTAATTGCTTGTCAAGTACTAAAGGCTGGCCACCTTCTGTACTAACTATGCGAGATAACAAGTGTTCATGATCATAGTGATCTCTCAACAAATTCCTTTACTTCTATATGATTGATCAAACTTTGGGAAATAGAAACAACTGAAAAAGGAGTAATAAAGTGGTGGTAGTATGCGGAATGGGAACACATTCGTGATACTAAGGTTGACGTGGTTATTAAAAGGTTATAGAACGCTAACGAGCAAAAGTATAACCAGTATAATATTAGGAACGGAAGGTAGTAGCGATTACGAACTGGAAAAGAATGGGTATTGAGAAGCAAAAGTTCTAATGATAAAAGCTATAATGGGAGTCTGTGCAATAGACTTGAAAGAATTTGGAATGATCACTTAATTCGGATTGAGTTATCTTACGACAATAGATCATATGTCATTATCGAGATGTCGCCTTATGAGATTCTTGAGGGAAGATAATGTCGATCTCCCTTATGTTAGGATGAAGTTGTAGAGCGTAAGATGCTCGGACCCGCAGTAGTCCAAAGGACCAAGGATATGATAGATCTAATCAGAGGACGGCTGGTAGTAGCCCAAGATGGACATGATAAGTATGTTGATTTGACACGAAAGGATAAAGAGTATGAAATAGGGGGCCTAGTAATGTTATAGGTATCCCCTTGGAAACCCTTGAAAAAGGATTGATGAGGTTCGGAAAGAAAGGAAAGCTAAGTCTACAATTTGTTGGACCCTTGGATATATTAAGACGTTTGGGAAGTTAGCATATGAGCTAGCCCTAACCCCGAACATGTAGCAGGTCGTAACGTGTTTCATGTATCAATGTTAAGGAAGTGTAATTCAGATGCCAGATAAATAGAGGCATATGAGCGCATAGATATGCAACCCGACGTAACCTATATGGAGCAACCAGAAAGGGTTATAGATCAAAAAGGGACAAGTGCTTAGGAGAAGGGTTATCAAACTAGTCAGAGTTTGATGGTAGAACCACAATGTGGGAAAATTGACTTGAGAGTTAGAAAGTGCAATACTAAGAAAGTATCCCTATTCATTTTTATCTGATTCCGGGACGGAATCCTTTTAAGGAGGGGAGACTGTAATAACCCCAATTTTTGGAAAATTTTTGAAACCCTTATGAATAGTGTTTTTGCTGAATGAGAAAACTTTTCATGCCACACTATGTAGGGGTTCTGATATGGATATTCTGAGATTTTATTAGTACTTTATATGGGATATAAGTGTATGTAAAGATCGTCAGAATCCAAATCCGAACACTTTGATTTTTCCTGGAAATCCACTAGATACGGAGAGAATTGAGTATAAGGTAACAGGATAAAAAGGATTTAAATTAAAGGATTATAGGAGAGGATCATAAAAGGAATATAATATATTGAGAAAGGTTAAGGGAACCTAAGTAATAAGATCCCGGGTATGATCCCTCAAACGATAAACGAAAACGAAAGTTAAGCGAACCGTATAACAGATCAGCGGTCATTAGGCAAACAATTAGGAAGTTAAGCAAATGGATTAGAGGAAGTGATGTCACCCAACCAATGAGAAGAGGACAAGGAAGGGAGGATGACATAGCAATGTGATGTAAGCATGACATAGGGAAGGAGGAGGTGTGGTTGGTTTATAACCACACAAATATAAGGTTATTAAGGTAATTAACCAAAAACAAAACAAAAAGCAACCAAGCTAAGCCAAACAAATCAAAAAACACAAAATCATTTCATTCTCATCATCTTGCTCTCGGCTTTTCATCTTTTTCAAGGGCAAGAATTTCAAAAATCAAGTTCCAAGCATTGTTAAATCACAAGGTAATTATCTAAGCTTCCTTGTACATAGATATGGATATGCTATAAGTTTAAGCTCCTAATTCCTTCACAATCTCTTCCAATAAATCAAGGAAGAAGATGGTGAATAGTAACCTTCAAGAAATAACTTTAGTTTTCTTGAATTTTTATGAAAGATTAAGGTTATACAAGCAAGGATCAAGGTTCTTTTAGGCATTCAAAGCTCTTGGGTTGTGTTAGGAAGCTTCAAGGAGGTATAAAACAACTTTCACCTTTAACTTATAGTTTGAACTTTGAGTTTTGATGAGTTATGGATGGATTAATGTATATATAGAAATATCCATGTATGTATAGCAAGATCCATGTATGTTAGATAGTTTGGTTGGATTTGTGGTGATTTTGGATATGAATCTTGGTTAATGGTTAATGAATCTTAAGTTATGGTTAGTAGATCATGTTTGTGGTTGAATAAGTTGGAAAACCTTGAGATTATGGACTGACTTTGCCTTGATATAAGTTGTGTTTGATGTATTGATGATGGTTGGGTGGTTTGTAGTGAATTGGTAAAGAATTGGAGTGGTATAAATATTGGTAATCGCGTAAACATAGTCGTCGTAACGTCCGATTTTCTTTGGACTGTTTTTGTGCATAGCATTAGGACCCGAGAACCCCCTGCTAGATTATGACCACTGCCATGTTTAGATAGCTCATGTTACGAGCTTCGTTTTGATATGTAGTTCGTTCGATTCCGATGCACGGTTTAGGAGAAACGACCGTTTCAAGTAACGGCGTTTCGCGAACGAAACATTTCCCCTCGCCTTACTTTGAAACATAGGTTAAAGACCAAAAAGGACTAATTGAAGTATGAAACATTTATGGTAAGTGTGTTAGGCAGTTGGTAAGACACTCGCGAAGGAATCGCCTTAAAACTCGTAAAGGTTAAATTATTAAAAATGGTGGAGCCGAGGGTACCCGAGTGACTTAAGCGAATCAGTGAGCGCAAAACGAGCGTTAGAGTCTAAGTTAGTTAAAGTATAGATTTACAAGTGACTTTGGTTTAATTCCAACTTACTTGTTGCTTATAGGTTACCAGACTCGTCCCGAGCCATTCGTAACCCCCAGTCGCTCAGGCAAGTTTTCTACCCGTTATACTGTTGCTGTGATGTAAATATATGTATATGCATTATCTTGTGATATTGCATGATTGTTATTAGCAAATTTTGCGATATATTGGAGTATGCTAATATGGTATATATGCATGTCTGTTTCGTAATCTGGTTATCTATCTGTTGATTTCAATGCTTATAGTTGCATAATACCTATGCTAGAAATAAGCAAGTAGTTGCGTATACCCTTAGTATAGGGGATAAAAGGTGAACATATTTCTAAACCGGGAGTCGATGTTCCCGAGTATATTATATATATATATATTTATTTATATATATATATATGGATATAGTTTTTAAAACTATTAATCGAATAAGGTTTATTCGATAACTTTAACTTTATTTTATTATTGAATATTATTTTGAATATTCATTCGAGGACTTATGACTCCTTTTACTTTATTAATGAATATTATTTTGAATATTATTCGAAGGCGTATGACTCCTTTTATTTATTTATCTGAATATTATTTGAATATTCATTCGAGGGCTTATGACTCTTTTATATTATTTATTGAATATTATTTGAATATTCATTTGAAGGCTTATGACTCAGTTTATATTATTTAATGAATATTATTTGAATATTCATTTGAGGATCTATGACTCTGATTATTTGCTGAAATATATTCTTTATTTTATTAAAGAATAAGGTGTTAATAATCAAACTTATTTTCGATTATTCAAATAAAGATAATACTTTCATATAAGTATATCTTTGGTTATTTAATACTCGTTTCAAGTATAAGTTTTAAAACTTCTACTTCAATTAATTTTATAAAAGATTATTCTTTATGGGAATATTATTTAAATAATAATATTCAGTCATTTTCTAAATATTCTGGGGACTGATTTACTTCATTAAATCAGCCTTACTCCAAACACTCTTTAAAGTGTTTTCGAGTCTTCAAAATGATTTTTAAAAGTTAGAGCGGATCCGAAAAACTCATTTTTATATTTAAGATCTTCCTTTTAAAGGGGATTTAAATACTCGTTCAAAACCTGGGGAATCCGGCTCTGTGGTGTACTTTATATTCGCAACAAGGTTGCAGTTTTGGTAAATGAATTGATTACTTACCCAACGTTCGGGAAGTAAGTCCATCTATTGAGTCGGCATAAGCAACATGGGCTCAGTGGGCGTCCATGATAGTGTAAGTGGCTCAGTGGGAGTCCATCAAATGCATAAGTGGCTGAGTGGCAGTCCAGCATAGGTCCTAATGCGGCCAGGGTGATGACCAGTGGGGAATTCGTCCATCTACTAGTAGAAAAGGTTACTTATGGGTATCTTTGCCTGATCAGCAAGATATCTGGTTTATGCCAAAATTCTTTTTCTTTCCAAAATTCATTGGATGTTTCAAACTCTGTTCATACTTTACATAACAGAGGTTCCAGGAAATGTTTAAGAGATATATATATGCCGATATATATATATCGGGACTAAATAAAGTATCTCGTAACTTTATTTCATTCAATAATATTTCAAAGATTGAATCTATTCAAATCTTGTCTTGTAGTCTCATCTATGTGATGAACTTTTGAAACTGATTATAACTTGAACGGTGGTAGTTCAAGTAGTATTGGGAAAGATATAAGTATATTGGGGTATTTGGTAACCTCATCTTTTAAACTTATATCTAATTAATAATTGTCTTAGGAATGACAAAGATTTTCAGAAAAACATTGAAACAAGGTTAGATATATGAGATCACCTTGCAACGATATTTTTTTATACAGTTATACACTGGGACTTTGTGTATATTATGCATGGAAGAGGACTTCCAATATTTTGAAAAGTATATATGTATATATACTGAATATTTTGCGACTTCATCGCATTAAGATATCAAACTTGGTTCATTTCTTTTGACCAAGACTTTCATGAGTATTATGAGTAGGCTCATATATTGTAAATCATTATACATATTATTTTGGTGGGCTTGCTGCTCACCCTTGCTTTATTTCTTCATCACACAACAACAGTTAGGAAAGATGGCCAGACTCCAGCAGACCCAGCGCAAGCGCGTGGGAAGCGTCCCGCGTCTTCCCGTTGATGTTGTAGCTGCTATAGCTGCAGAGGTAGATCTATTGTAGATCAGACCATCTACTTTTGAGAATCAATTATGTATAATTATAACTTGTGGCAGATAACGGCAATTAACTGTAAATTTATCAAGTAATCATTTTGGGTTGTAATAACTTTTAAATTGTGGATTCAAAGACTTGTACTTATTTAAATTTCATCTCTGAGACTATAACGGGTTGTGGTGTGTGTTAGTGTGGGGTCACAGCATAAGGTTATTATTATTAATTAAGTGAAGTGATATTGTGGAAAGAAAGACCGTGACAACCCGGATCCCCGACCCCGGATCTGGGGGTGTTACAGTTTCATTCCACTTCTTGGTCCACTCAACTCCCCTGTAAGTTTCTTCCCAAGGAACAGGTGCAGCTTGCTCAACAAACTTCTTAACCAGTGCTTCATTTCCCAGAATGAGAGCTGGAGTATCAACAGAAACACTGTCTCCAGTACTGGAAGAAGACTCATCATTCTCTGATAAGACAGTATATGTGAGGTAATGGGAGATTCTGGAACTGCCTCTTCTAAATTCTGATCTTCAGGTTCCTAATCAATAATTGGTGTGGATTGTATCTCAACATTTAAGATTGGAGAATGAGTTGGAAATGTCTGATCTGTTGTAGGAGCTTCTAGATAAAGAACAGTAGGAATATTCAAATTGAGAATATCTATTTCAGAACTTGTTGCTTGTTCTTCAGCATCATCTGTTGCTTTTATTGGAGAGACAAGAGGGGTGATCTAAGTATCTTGAGCAGTGTCTTGAGCTTGAATTGGAGATAGCAAAGCTTCAAGTACAATTGGCTATGAGATCAGAGATTCCTGATCTCCTTCCTCAGCTTCTTCAATATCTTCTGATGGAGGCTTAGCCATGTGCCTTTTTGCCCTCATTTTCTTCAATCTCCTTGATAATGAAGGAGTTGCTTGAGCATCAGAACTAGCAGTTCTTTTCCTCTTCAAAGTATCAGAACTTTGAGCTTCAACATTTATCTGTTGGGTTGACCCTTAAGCTTCTGTTTTTTCGGAAAAACCACAGTTTCAGCTTCAACAGTCACAGGTTCTGATGCATGAACCTGTACTTGTTCCTCTTCACTGTCAGATTCATCCCTGAGAATCATCTTTCTTCTCTTTTATGGAGGTTGAGGAACAAACTTTGCCCTCTTAGGCCTGGAAGATGAAGGTCTTATGGTATGTGCTGATGGTTGTTATTGTGAGGATTGAGTTGATGGTTAGAAGTAAGTTCTGATGGTAGGTTGAGTTGGTTGCGGTTGAGAAGTGGTTTGTTGTGTAGGTGCTGATGGAGGTTGGGATGGTTGGACATCAGGATATATGGTAGAATATGTGGCTGGATCAGAATTTATCAAAAACTGTTTGACAGAAGTAGGAATTTGGAGGGGTCTCAAAACAGTCTTCTTATTATCAGTAGATAATAAGTCAGTAAAGGCTCTCTTAGCAAATTTAAATGGTTCAATTAACTCACTTGCTAGTTGGCGTGCATCAGAGCAACAAAAAACTATAAATAAGCTGACATAATCTAGAAAAGTAAACTGTATTTCTATCTTCTGTCATCCGATCCCCAATAAAGCCTAAAATAGCACTTGCATAATCAAAATGAGTTTGATTAATAAGAGCATACCCGATTTGTTGACTGAGAATTGGGATTGCATCAAAATTAGAACATTTGTTGGCAAAGGCCTTTGTGATGCAGTCAAAGAAGAAACTCTTTTCCCTCCTTATGTGATGCCTCTTCAATTGGCCCAGCTTTGCCAATGTCTTTTCATAGCCCAAACTAGCCATCATCTGCGGAAGGGCTGGCTCCTCAACTGTTGAACTGTAGACACAGTTTTCTGGAAAATGTAAAGCCTGTCGAACTGTAGCCAGGGTCACAACATGCTCATCCTCCCCTGTTGAAAAGATAATACTTGGGGACCCATGAGCACCACCATCATCATACATGCCACTTCTCCAAAACTCCAGCACTTGAGTTCCAGAGATAGCTTCTGGTTGGGTCAAAGCATACCCAATCTCAGAGTTAGCAAGGAAATCCTGAATAAAGTGAAGTTCTGATGGAGCTTCACCCTTGCTAAGAATAGCCAAGTAGTTGTTGAGAATAAACTTACCTCCATTGAAAACAATGTCTTTGGGTGTCATTTCTGTGAAAAATAAGTGAGAAAATAGAGTGCACAAGGTGTTTGATAAAGTCCTGTAAGAAAAAGGCTTCAGAAAATATTAGAGAGAGAGAATAAGAGAGATTAGAGAAAGAAAAGTAGGTAAAAGATTATAAAATCTTTTAACTCCCATATTTATACTCTTTTTTTTGACAACTGTTATGATTGAAGCAGAACAGAGTTTAGATACCTGGCAACATATCATTAGTCAAAACATTATTAGTGGGCACGAGTATTAAGCAGTAATAAATGTGCACATACAGTGTTTCAAGGAAAACACGCTTCCCACTTACTTAATGATTATGACTGTTTTTATCTCACCTAATTATATTCTGATAAAATATGACCGTTACTGTATTTACCACAAATGAGTCAAGTCAATAAATAATGCCACATAAGCATCAGAGTTTGCATCAGGATTTAATATCAGAACTTGACTATTATCAGATTTTAACAGTCATCAGAACATGGCTTTTGTAACGCCCCCAAATCCGGGGTCAAGGGATTTGGTCGTCACTATGAAATCTCAATCCAAATCAACCTGTTTAATCAATAATTAAATGCCAGCGGAAGATATTTATCATTTATGACCCCAAACTAATCCAAGATCTTTTAAGGTTACAGTTCTAGAAACAAGAAATCCAAATTCCACAAATAAATTTTTCACTTTCTTCTAAAACTCTTTTCAACAATTCTCAATCTCAAAACTTAACCAACTAGTATAACTTCGAAAAGAAGTATACTAGGCCCAACTATAAAATACACAATTATAATATAATATAAAAAACTTTATACAATAAAACTTACACTAGTTCGTAAACCCTGAACCCACCACCTTCCAAAAGCTTCTTCTTTGCTTCCTCGAATTACGCGGCTAAATAGCGCAAGCTAATCCTCACTGGAGGTTAAATTTAAAAATAGGCAAGTATGAGCGGAAGAAATGCTCAACAAGATCGTTGTAATATATATATATGGTCGTTTTGATATAAAACCGATATCTGCATTAGAGCAGAACATTTAAAATCATAATTGCTGAATCATAAAATTTTAGTTGAGGAACCCCAAATTTGATTCCTTAATTGTATTCAAAACCATTTTGATATTTTTGAGCGAAATGCTTCAGCAATACTGTGAATCTTGACGAGAATCAAACTCGTAAAACAGTGTTTACGGAAATATCGTAAACAACAATAACAAGAAACAATGATTATGGATTGAATCATAAACTTTACTCAAAACCGAACTCTTGATATTAATACTCATTTTGTTGTCATATCAAATTAGATATCAATACAAACTTTGATGCTCACACCCTACCCGCACTAAAATAGGGAAGTCAACATCAATCATCTACATTAATACCACATTTGATATTTAACAACAACTTAAATATCAATCAGCAACCGAATTAAAACTGTATTCAACCTTTATTCAAAACCAAAACAGTTGATAAATCAATTCCTTATAAGATTATCAAAAGCAATATAATAATAATTTAGATTGGAATCCTCGGACGACGGTGTGTTGCCGCCAGTGATCAGCCGTGGAACAACACCGGTATGCCTAAGCATATCCAACTAAATAAATGGGGCACATAAGGCACATATCAGCCTATTGGTATTATATCATGTATAATACCTAACTCTCTGCTGGACCGCCGCCGCGGCTCTTACGCAACCATCCAATCTTAAAACGTTTTACTGAGAGGGGTCATAATACTCGACACCCTTAAAAACTTTTATTCGCCCATTTACTTCGGCAGGTTTACTCGCAAAACCAACTCATTTTTTTCTCAAAACCCAAAACATTTATAAATCCATTCATTTGATAAGTAAAATCATTTAGCTATTCTGAACATAGAATAACAAAATAGTACTTGCATAAATAGAATCATTTAATTCCGCGATATGTAAAACATTTATTTATTCCGAACTGAGAATAGGGAGAGCAATACTTGCATAAGAATATTTAAAATAAATATTACTTAAACGATAAGTGATGATAGAGATACTTGCCTTTGGGTTTTAGCAGTTAGTCACACTCGCAATGACGCATCTATTCTGATATTCTGTCTCAAAACATCACCGTCTTTATTCTACTAATTCTTTGGTCTGCTGCTCATGCAGTGCTGCAACCCAATATTCCCTTATATTCCACTCTAGTCTTCATCCATACCATCTGGTCCTAATCGTCTTGAAAGACTCACATCTATAATTAAAAGATACACTTTAATCGTCTAAACGATAACTACTCAACGAACTGCGCGTCAACACCCTATTGTCTACCCATACGATAGCCCACACATAACTATAACAAACAAACACAGGACTCTTGATCCACATATACACATAATTCATATAACACATAAATATATAACTCATGTATCACATAATTCATATAACACATAACTCGGTTTGTCAAAACGTTCGACTCGATATGTTTAAAACTGAAATCGGGTCAAAAATATGAATTATCAATCAAAATCGACTCAGAATGATTCGTAAAATAAGAGACCATTCGAAACAAAAGAATTTGGGTCTCGAAAGTATTTTTAATGAAAGTGAAATATTTTTCTGAGTCTAGAGGCGTTCGTTTCGTATTAAACGGACGAACGGTTGATTTAATATGAATTTTTGAATATTTTTCAGAATTAAAACGGGTCTCTAAATCATTTTATAATTAAATAATAGGGCTCGAACACCCAAAAATAATTTTATAAGAATTATCGAGCCTGGAAAATAATTTAAAATAATATTTTAAAACTCGAAACTATTTTTCGGAATTTTTAAATCAAGAATAAATAATTAAATCTAATTTAATAATCAATTAAAATTAATTAATAACTAATTAAATTAATTAATCAATTAATATTTAAATTAATTGACTAATTTAATAATTAATTATCAACTAAATTTAATTAAATAAATAATTTGGATTTATTTTTGAATTAAAATAAATTTTCAGAATAAAATAATGATTTTTAGAATAAAAACAGAAATTTTGAATTCGCCGGAACTCGCCGGAAAAATCCGCAGAATCCGGCGAGCTCCATTTTTTCCGGCGAAGCTCTGTTCAGGGCCTTAGCAGCTCAATTCCTCGCATTTTCAAGCTGGGTTTCATTCGAAATCACCTTAGCCATATCACTCAATCGCTATTCAACGCCAACAATCGACGATTCGTCGATTCTGGCTAGAACTCGATCAACGGCCGGCAACAATTCCGGCGAACAACGAAATCAGCAGTTTCTTAACAAACCTCGACGTTCTATACGTCAAAATGACGTTTATAACTCCTACAATCTATCCATAATATCAAAATATACAGACAATCATCGATAAACCCAGAAAATTGAAAATAAAAATGGCAGAAATCGAAAATTTGATTTATACTATTCTGAACATTCTGAACTGAAACAATCATGATTTATACACAAAACGCTTCTAATAATCACGAAGAACATAATCATATCGTCAAAAACAGTCAACAGTCATTAAATCAAAAACCCCCAAAATTCGTATATAAACCCTAAAAATCGATTTTATAAATTACCAATCCTTTGATGATTTTGATGATCAAATAGGAAAGAGGATGTTGAGGGCTTCAAAATGGCTACTTGAACATTGAAATTGGAGTTCTGCATCACCCTCAAATTTGGGTTTGATTCTCAGAACTCTTCAAGAACACCAGGAACGCATTTTCAAATAATTTTCAAAAAATCAAACTTCAATTACTACATGATATTGAACTCTATTTTTGAAGTATAATATATGAAATTGACCAGAAAAACATGCTCTACAACATGGAATCATCAAAATACTCAAATAATCACGTCTACAAAAATTCATATTTTATTCACTAAATAATTTGAATTAAAATAATTAAATAAGAAAAATCACCTTGATTTCTGGGTAAAACTAATGATTGATTCAGAAAGAAGATTTCGAGAGCTTCGTTTTGATATGTTGCACGCCCGAATCGGAGTTCGATAACGCCTTTGTTCGTACGATTGATTCTCAGGAACGTATCGGTTTCTAGGGTTTTTCTCTGTATTTACGGTATTTTTACTGGTTGCAAATGAATAAACCAAATAAATGAAATAAGAATAGGCTATTTATATTTACGGAATATTGGTTCACTCTGGATCGTTTTGGATCGATAAATTAGTTGCTTAGCCGCTAAGTAACTACAAAACGATCCAAAAATAGATTACTTAGCCACTAAGTAACTATAAAAATGATATAATTTAATACCAGAATTGGATAATTATCAAAGACGAGCTTTTTATAAAACACCATATACGAAAATAATGTAAAAATATCCTGTCTCTCGAGAATACGGGTTTTGTTGATTTATCGAAATGGTTATCGTACCGAAAATCTTGCGCTGGGCCGCGCACGGGTCAAACCGTAATCCGGATCGAAAAAGTTAAAACACGAAAAATGTCTGGAATTACCAGATTAGGTTATGAAGAAGTTTTTGGAAGAGTTTCGGGTTGTAAAAATGCAAAAACAGTTGACGTTAAACGATTCCCGGCTTTATAAAATAATTTTATAATTACTAGAAAAATCGATTTAACACAAGTATGTAACAAAGATCAAGTATACTGAATAAACTCTGTTACAATAAGAACTGTTGTTCTCTCTCAGTGATGAACAAATATCACTAAGAGCTGCTAGGTTACAATGTATAATCTTCTCGATAATGATAACACATATAGTGTAAACCCTAAGTCTGTGCTTATATAGTACACAGTTATAAGATAACTTCTAATTGATATGGAATATAATTTTATCTCCTAAAATATATCAATCAGATATCTTCTACAAGTCTTCCAGTCTTCTAACTCTTTCCATGCATATCTTCTTTTGTTTTAGTCTCGATCTTCTACTGTAAATCAGCTTCCTTCCTTAACTGTAAGTCTTCCCGCACTTAAGTTCCGATATGACCTTAAGTTCTGATATTAAATTCTGACTTCCAGTAAGTCCTGACTTTAGTAAATCCTGATATGTCCTGTTTGTTAAGATCTAAAAACTAAACATGAATCATATTAGACATGACATCTCAAATATATCTAACAAGGGCTTTGCTCTTCTCTTTATCATGCTTTGTTTTCTTGCACTCTGAGGCAAAGTGACCAGGTTCATCACAGTTGTAGCACTTGATCTTTGTCATGTCTAGCTTCCCAGCTTTAGAGTCCTTTCCATCTTTTCTCCCAGTTGACTTCTTTTCACCTCCAGTGGACTTCTTCTTGAAGCTTCTGTTGTTCCTAGACTTCCTAAATTGCATTCTCCTGAAGCCCTTAACCAGCAATGCAGCCATTTGCATGACATCAGAATCTGTCATGTTCTCATCAGTTTCAGAATCAGTATCATCATCAGGATTTGATGATGAATCATCAGTATCTGATTCTGGAAAATTATTCTTCTTTCGTACAGCTCCAACATACTTTTCTTTTGAAGCTTTATCATTAACTTTCAAAGCAACAGATTTCCCGTTGCTATTTTTCCTCTCTCTCCTTTGCTGAACCTCCAAATCATGAGTTCTCAGCATGCTATAGACTTCATCCAGAGTAATTACATCCAGATCATACTGATGTCATATGATTGAAGTCTGAATATCCCATTCTTCACTCAAAGCTCTCAAAAACTTGGTGTTTGAATACTCCTGATCATACACCTTTCCCACCAAAGACAGATTGTTTAGCAGAGTCATAAATCTGTCATAGATATCAATGAGACTTTCATCAGGCTTGGCCTCAAAGTTTTTATATTCTTGAATCAGAACAGCCCTTCTCTTCTTCTTGATGGCCATGGTTCCTTGACATTGAGTTTCAAGAGCATCCCAGATTTCTTTGGCAGTCTTGTAGGCTATGACCCTGTTTGACATCACAGAATCAAAACTGTTATGCAAAATGTTTCTTACCTTTGCATCTTTCAGTATAGCTACCTTCTATCCTGGTGTACATTCTGTCTTCTCTTTCAGTTGATAGTTTTCAAAAATAGTAGGAGTTGCAGGCACCAGTTTTATTGGCATGAAGGGTCCATCATTGATTACGTCTAGATAATCTGGATCTGTAGCTTCCAGGTACATGAAATCTTCACCTTCCATGTTGGATATTCAGTCTTTTTCAGAATGGGAATTTTAATGCTTTCATACTTGTTCAGAGACGTGTTTAGATCGTTTCTGATTGTAAATTTATCAGTGTGCTCTGATACCAATTGTTGCCCAGTAAAGATACAATTGTTTAAGGGGGGTTGGATACAATTATATAAATATTTCGAATAAGTAATAAAATATAACAACTTTTTATATATCTGATAAAACTGTTACTAAATCCTCTCAAGAAATACTGATGTTCTTGAGAGCTGCTAGGTCGAATGATCCTCGAGTGATGTACATTAAGTGATGACCTAAACTGTGTTTATATACTACACAACTACAACAGATTAATCTAAGATATGCATTATCAAAAACTAACTAAAATTGATACATATCTTAAACTAAATAGATAAAGTCCTATCTCTCAGACGTAATAGATATCTGCTCCACATTATAAGGAACTGAACAAATCCTCTAATGCTGACTGTCTTCAAATACTGATGTCATGCAAATCCTGATGACATACCAAATCCTGACGGTACATCAGATCCTAATGACATCCAAACAGCCAGATCCTGAGCTTCTTCTGATCATTGAGAATTCAATATGTAACAAATAAATTGGGAAGTCTTTAGTTTACTTGTCACCAAGGCGCAAGTGCACTTGTGTGCACCATGCCTTGAGCAAGCTTCAAGTTTGTTGTGTACATGGGGGTTTCCTTGGGGGTTACTTGTCCATTTTTGTGACTTATCTGGTGAGATTAAAAATTTATTTTTTAAACTTGTCAAATTGAGTACCACATCGAAAAAGAAAAGAAGTAGTTAAAGTTTCACTACCTATAAGATAATGAAGTGAGTTATTTATAAGGAGGGAGGAAGAAGCTAAAAGAAAAGCTTCTAAGTTGGTAAGTCTTCTTACGCCCTCATCTATTATTATTATCATTATTATTATTATTATTATTATTATTATTATTATTTGATAGGGGTAAATAAATTGTGATAGTATAATTAAATACTGCAAGGTATGGGCTGCTAGGCCCAATAATAAGATGTATAATATTCAGACCAGAAAGGATAAGCCTGATGGACCAGATCAGGCCTGGTGGAATAAAAAAGGCCCAAAAGCCCTGATTATTAATTAATTTCGTAATTAATTAATAAGGGAAAAATCAGCTATTGAGAAGAGTCCCGATAAGGATATAAATCCTTATAGATTAGCCTCAAGGGGACCTAAAAGGATAAGGAATCAGCTTCCTACTTCCTAGGACTCCTAAGTCTATCCTAATTCAGAGGCTTGTCCACCAAGTCTCCTATACCAAGTCCAATTCAAGGACTCCCACATCTATATAAGGGGCCTCACCCCACAAATCAGAACTACGTTTTTTGACTTGATCCTTGGCAATCAGCAAGGTACGTAGGCATCTTGTTAAGGCAGATTGAGTCACGAAACACAAGAGCAGTCAAATCGAGCCTTGAAGCTCACGTTCCTTAGTACTAAATACAGCAATTATATATATATTAATTTTTTATCCATAACATTTGGCGCCGTCTGTGGGAAAATAACAACAACCACGGCGAGAACACGGAGAACAACTGGAGCTATAGAGGAAGGAACACCATCAGGGACAACCCAGGTGATTTCATCAACCGTGGAGGTTCCTCCCCATTCAACTTATGCATCTACTCAAGAGGAAGCCCAGACAGGGGCAACTCAACCCCAGCTACAAGGGACAACTCCCCCGATTCAAGGTACGAATCCTCAAGTTCAACAAGTACATATACCTGTGAATTCTCGACCCGTCGGGTATGAATATTCAACTATTGTTACTACTAACCCCCCTTATGGGATGCCCCTTCACCCTGAGGTTGGAGGAAGCGGATATGCTGGGCGAAGCGAAGCACGAGGGCGGTCGCCCCCCTATATACGAGGTTTGGGTCCTATCCCTGAGGATCGGGAATTTTCTGGTCCATACACTGAGAGAGACTCCGAATCTTCGGATGATGAAGTGGCCCCGAGAAGGAGGCGTCCTGGAAAAGAGCCAATGGCCGATGGAAGGCAACGCCCCCAAAGCACCCCAGGGGCGAATCCCCAAGTAGTAAAGGAAAGGATCAGGGCTCATGAGGTTGAAATCCAAAGGCTGAGGCGTGATTTGGAGGCTCACCAGGCCACCAGACCCCACATACCTCCTAGGGGGAAAAATCCTCCTCCTATCATAGACCTGGATGGTCCAGTAAGAAGAAGGGCTGCTGTCCCAAGAACTGATCCAAGCAATCTCCTTCCCCTTGGAGATCCTGACGATCCAACTCCACCCTTCACAGAAGAGATAATGAATGCCCATATATCAAGGAAATTCAAGATGCCCACTATCAAAGCCTATGATGGCACGGGAGACCCCGCTAATCATGTTAGGACATTTTCTAATGCACTGCTGCTGCAACCCGTGAATGATGCTATAAAATGTCAGGCCTTCCCTCAAACCCTGTCGGGTATGGCTCAAAGATGGTACAGTCGCCTACCCCCAAATTCTATTGGATCGTTCAGAGAATTAAGTCAGGCTTTTATTAAGCAATTCATCAGTGGAAGAGTCCATGAGAAAAGTTCAGCATCTCTTATGAGTCTTGTGCAGGGAGCTAAGGAATCCTTGAGGGAATACCTGAATCGTTTTACAAAGGAGGCTTTAAAAGTCCCAGACCTTGATGATAAGGTAGCCATGATAGCACTGCAACAAGGAACCAGGGATGAGTTTTTCAAGATGTCCTTGGCCAAACGTCCCCCTGAAAATATGTTGTAGCTCCAGGAGAGGGCAGGGAAGTATATCAAGTTTGAAGAAAGCATGAGGAAGACCGCAGTAAGTAATGAGCCCACTGGAGGCAAGAAGTGAAAAACTGATTTGGAGTATATCGCTAAGGACAAATATCCTAGAACCGAACAAAACCCTGATTCAACCCCCAAGAAGGGAGGACCTGGGCAAAAGTTCACTGAATACGCTAAGCTGAATGCTCCCAGAAGTCAGATTTTGATGGAGATTGAGAAAGACAGAGATATTCGCTGGCCTAACCCCTTGAAGGCTGATCCCTCCAAGCTAGATAAGGGCAAGTATTGCAGGTTTCACAAAGATGTTGGCCATGACACCGATGAGTGTAGGCAATTGAAAGATAAAATTGAGTTTTTGATTCAAAAAGGAAGATTGAACAAGTATACTGGAGATGGAGGGGACAGAAATAATAATGGAAGGAAGAACTTTGAAGATCGTAGGAGAGACCAAGACGATCAGGGGCGGAATCCCCAACCTAGAGGGCCGGTTATAAATGCAATTTTTGGAGGACCGCGACGCCCTCGAGGGCCAGTGATAAACACGATCTTTGGAGGTCCAACTGCTGCTGGATTGTCCAAAAATTCCAGAAAGGCATATACTAGGGAGGTTATGCATATTGTTGGAGAAGCCCCGAAGAGGGCCAGGACAGAAGTAATATTGGCTTTTGATGATTCTGACCTAGAGGGTGTGAAGTTTCCCCATGACGACCCGCTGGTCATAACACCGATAATAGGAAATAGCCCGGTTAAGAGGGTCCTTGTGGATAATGGTGCTTCTGTGGATATCTTGCTCCACGACACCTTTCTAAGAATGGGGTATAATGACTCCCAGTTGACACCAACCGATATGCCGATATATGGATTTGCTGGAGTAGAATGTCCTGTGGAAGGGATAATCAAATTGCCAACCACCATAGGTACGGAACCAAGGCAAGCAACACAGATGCTGGATTTCGTGGTGGTAAAGGCTAGTTCAACTTATAATGCTATCATGGGGAGAACAAGGATACATTCCTTTAAGGCAGTCCCCTCTTCCTACCATTCAGTCATGAAGTTTCCCACCCGAAACGGGATTGGAGAAGAGAGAGGAGATCAAAAAATGGCTAGAAGCTGTTATGTGGCCTCTTTAAGGGCAGATGGAGTCGGGGGCAGGTTCTTCCTATTGAAGATATGGATATCCGAGAAAATGATGAGAATAGAGGAAGGCCAGCAGAAGAATTGATTTCGGTTCCTTTAGACCCCGAGAATCCTGAGAGGATCACTTTCATTGGAGCCATATTAGAGGAGCCTCTTAGAGGGAAGTTAGTGAAATTTTTACAAGAAAATAGTGATGTGTTTGCATGGTCAGCAGCTGATATGCCAGGCATAGACCCGGAGTTAATTACTCACAAGCTAAATGTGGATCCAAGCCGGAAGACAGTGAAATAAAAGAAAAGAAATTTTGCCCCGGAAAGACAGGAGGCTATAAAACAGGAAGTAGAAAAGCTCTTAGAGGCTGGTTTCATTGAGGAGATTCAATTTCCGGAGTGGTTAGCAAACCCTGTAATGGTGAAGAAGGCTAATGGAAAGTGGAGGATGTGTATAGACTTCACTGATCTGAATGATGCATGCCCCAAAGACTGTTTCCCGCTGCCTAGAATTGATACTTTGATTGATGCCACTGCTGGACATGAGATGCTGAGTTTCATGGATGGATTTAGCGGATACAATCAGATCAAAATGCATAAGAATGACATTCCAAAGGTATCATTTATCACTGACTTTGGTGTTTATTGTTATCTTGTTATGGCGTTTGGTCTCAAGAATGCAGGAGCCACCTATCAGAGGTTGGTGAATAAAATTTTTAAGGATCTTATTGGGAAGACTATGGAAGTCTATGTTGATGACATGCTGGTCCAGAGTCTAGTAAAGACTGATCATATAACCCATTTGAGGGAAGCTTTTGAGGTCCTAAGGTACCACAAGATGATGTTGAATCCAACGAAGTGTGCTTTCGGAGTAGGATCGGGAAAGTTCTTGGGATTGATGGTCTCAAAGAGGGGAATTGAGGCCAACCTCGATAAAATAAAGGCAATCCTGGATATGGAACCACCAAAAACTGTCAAGGATGTACAGAAGCTCACAGGAAGGGTTGCGGCGCTAGGACGATTCATCTCCAAGTCAGGAGACAAGTGCTTGTCATTCTTCAAGTCATTAAAGAACATTAAAGACTTTGTATGGAGTGAGGAAAATCAGAAGGCATTTGAAGAGTTAAAGAAGTATATGGGCCAGGCCCCGTTGTTGGCCAAGCCAGTTCTGAGTGAAGTTTTATTCTTGTACTTGGCTGTTTCAGAAAGCGCCTTGAGCGCGGTGTTGGTTAAGGAGGAACTGAAAGTCCAGAAACCCGTATACTATGTCAGCAAAATCTTACATGGTGCAGAGTTGAATTATTCAACTATTGAGAAATTCGCTTTAGCCTTGGTAATGGCTTCAAGAAAGCTGCGTCCTTATTTTCAAGCTCACCAGATTGAAGTGCTAACAAATCAGCCGCTAAGAAACATCATTCACAGTCCCAAGGCAAGTGGGAGACTGATTAAGTGGGCAATAGAGTTGGGAGAGTTCGATCTCAAGTATAAGCCACGTACGACCATAAAAGCCCAGGCACTAGCTGACTTCGTGGTGGAATGTACCATACCCAACCAAGAAGTCGGGGGGCAGGAAGATACCATACCTCAAGACAAGGGAGTCGACAAGGACAAGGAGAAAGAGTATTGGGTTCTCTATTTTGATGGAGCATCAAAAACAAATTCCAGTGGAGCAAGGTTGGTTTTACAAAGCCCTGATGGATTCCTAATTGAGTATGCTATGAATCTAGACTTCCCAACCACAAACAAAGAAGCAGAGTATGAAGCCCTGATTGCTGGCCTTGGTCTAGCTGGGACACTTAGAGTCAAAAACTTAAAGGTCCGTGGAGACTCGAAGCTGATCATATCCCAGGTAAAGGGAGAATTTGAGGCAAGGGATGATACGATGGCTAAGTATGTTCGCCTAGTAAGGGCTGTGATGACCCAATTTAATGAATGCCATGTTGAACACATTCCAAGGGAAGAAAATGCTAAAGCAGATGCGCTATCAAAGTTCGCTTCGTCTGAGATTGAAGAAAGTTCATGAAGTGTGTACTTCCGTGTTTTGAAGATACGGAGCATAGATGTTAAGCTTGTGGCTCCCATAGGCTTGGGGACGTCATGGATTGATCCCATCACGGCTCACATTCAGACCGGTTGGTTGCCAAGTGATACAACTGAGGCACGGAAGTTAACTATTCGAGCACTAAGGTACTCCTTGATAGATGGAATTCTGTATAAGAGATCTTTCGTGGTTCCTTACTTGAGGTGTCTCAGGCCCGATGAGGCACGCTTGGCTCTTGAGGAAGTGCATGAAGGTATTTGTGGGCAGCACTTGGGGGGCAGGGCCTTGGCTCATAAGATAACCCGTTTAGGCTTCTATTGGCCAGAAATGATGGCTGATGCCAAAGAATATGTGAAGAAGTGTGATAGCTGTCAAAAGCATGCACCGGTTGTTAGACAACCCCGAGATGCTGACCTCTATCAACTCGCCTATTCCCTTTGCCATGTGGGGGATGGATATTCTAGGGCCTTTTCCTATGGCCACGGCACAAAGGAAATTTCTGATTGTAGCCATTGATTATTTCACCAAGTGGATCGAAGCCAAACCCTTGGCCAAAATCACTACTAAGCAGGTTGCACAATTCCTGTGGGAAAACATTATGTGCCGATATGGAATTCCCTGTATCCTCGTCACTGACAATGGAACACAATTCAACAATGAGAAATTTAAGAAGTATTGCGAAGAAAATGAAATTGAGTTACAATTCACCTCTGTGGCTCACCCGCAAGCCAATGGCCAAGCAGAGGTAGCAAATCGGATAATCTTGGATGGACTAAAGAAGAGGATCGAAAAGTCAAGAAATAATTGGGTAGATGAGATACTTCCAATATTATGGGCCTACAGGACTACCTGTAGAGTCACGACAGGAGCAACTCCCTTCATGTTGGCATATGGGGCAGAAGCAGTAGTTCCAGTAGAAATATCACATTCCTCTCCAAGGATTCAGGCTTTCAATGCAGAAGAAAATGAGGAAGGGCAAAGGTTAGCCCTGGATCTGATCGATGAAGTGCGAGATAGGGCACATGCAAAGATAGTAGAATATCAGAAAAAGGCTTCATTCTACTATAACCTAAGGGTTAAAGAAAGGTTTTTTAAACAAGGCGATCTAGTCTTGAGGAAGATAGAAGCATCTGGTGTAGGACAAAAAGGGAAGCTTGCCCCGAATTGGGAAGGGCCGTATAGAGTCAAGAGTGTTCAAGGTAGAGGAACCTACAAGCTAGAGACTATGGATGGTTTTGAAGTCCCGAGAACTTGGCATGCACAAAACCTGAAGGTTTACTATGTGTAGGGCAGCCGGATACGATTCTCACTCGTCAGGATGGCGAGTAGGTTGAAAAGCACCTTGAAGCTTTGCTTGCTTAGGATTTATATGTTTTAGTTTTATTACGAAGTTTATTATTACTTGTGTAAGGGACGAATCCCAGACAATTTTACGAAATTCATGAGTTCTTTAAAGTATGTTTGTGGCCTAACAAGTAAAAATCAAATGCAAGCATAGAAGGTGATAAATGAAATAGATCTGATAGATATTACAAAAATTCGATAAATAAAGTCTCGAAAATAGGATAAAAAACAACAAGCCACGCAGGGCTGAAAAAGCTCTAAGGAGCTGAAGTACCCTTGGCATCTTTTTGTCGTCCTCTCCGCTCTCGCTGGATGTCTCTGTCGTCTCGGAGGAGGAGGAAGAGCTATCGTCCTCAGCTGGTCTGGAAGAAGACTCGGGAGGAGGAAGGAGTGGATCCTGAGGAACATGGTCCGAGACAACTACTCGGGTACGAAACCTCTGTAGCAAAGCCTCGTCATCAGGGCAGATGTAGTCCGCCGGGTTAATATCAGGACAAGCCTCGTTCACGGTCCCAAGGGCCGTGTCCCAACCAGTCCTAAAAAACCCGGGAAAGACTGAATCATCCCTAATCCTCATGGATTGGGCAAACTCCTCCGAGTCCAGATAGTTGTCTATAGCTTTATCCTTCTCCGACCGAAGTACCACCAGCTCGGCGTTAGACTCTCCGAGTTCTTCCTCCTTGCGCTTGAGCTTCTTCTCCAAGGTAGCATACTTCTTCTGTTGCCTCCTGAGGGCATTATCGGCCTTATCAGAAGCCCGCTTCCATGATTCGGCTTGCCTCACAGCGCCTTGAAAGTAGGCGTTAGACTGAAACAAAGCAATTAACAAAGTATAAGGCAAGAAAATGGTACAAGAACGAAAAATAAGTTCAAAAAAGAGAAGGCATACCGAAGCCAGAGACTGAGCTCCCATGAGCTTAATCCTCTCAAGATCAGGGGTGGCCACCACATCAGTAAAGTCCTTGGGAGTCACGCTATGGTAGGACCAATCCCAAGCATGTTTCGTGGAACCAACTACGGTGTCCCCTCGACGGAATCCCCAGAGAGGCTGAAAGGCGCATGTGGCAGCAGCAGTAGGGGCAGCAGCAGTGATAGGAGTACCATGGCCTCCAGCTCCTTCAGTTGAGGCCTCCCCTATAGGCTCTTTGTGCTTCTTCAAAAAGATAGGCTCCGTGGCCTTTCCCCGGGTGTCTAGGCCTGCGAGTCGAGCTTTCTTCATCCTAGCTGTTTCCTCAACCAAAGGAACATTGTCCTCGTTAATCTCCTTAGCAGCTGAAACAAAGCAAAGGACAAAATAAATGATGTTAATAATGCATGAAATGAAGTAAAATTGAGAAGGGAAGAAAAATACCCTGTTGAGAAACAGAGGATAGTCCCACATGAATCAGGGAAAACTCCTCTAAGAGAGTCCAGCTGGTGGTGGTGCCATCATCCTGAGTAAGCCCATTATAAATAATAGTTTCTTCAGGAGTTAAGAGAATGGATTTGAGGCTACCATCACTGACCTTCCCGAAGGAAGATCGAAAAAGAGTGCCCCAGTCACCATTCTCCCAACGTAACCCAACGAAACTATTCCTCCAATTTTGATTATTATCAGGAATAGAGGCGCTGTTAAAGATATGTTTGCTTTTGGGCCTTTGCTTGACATAGACCCAGCCACAGATATTGGAAGAACTATTATAACACTGAAAGACCTTCCTAAAAACAGCTACAGAAAGAGGAAAGCCCTCCCTAAGACAACAAACCATAAAACATAGAATGTTCCTCCAGGCGTTTGGAGGAAGCTGACACGGGTTGATTTGTAAATCAGCCAAAAGATGAGGAATAAAAGGATGAAAAGGAAACCTAAGCCCAGCATTAAGGGCATCTGTGTAAATGAAGAGAGTGTCGGGTCTCCAGTGGCAAGTACGGTCACCACCAGAGACTGGAACTAATCTAAAAGGAGGAAGGACGTTATAACGAGCATTTAGTTTATTGAAATCAATGTTGTGCCAAGTATTACAATGATTAAAAGAATCGAGATGTGCAGTAGAGGGATATTCATCCCCCCTAGTGTTAATCATATCGATTAAAGACATGTACGAAGAACGGATCTCGATATCCTTACCTCGTTTTGAAGCCGAGGCAATCTTCGCCGCTCTCTCGGAATTCTTGTCAGCCATTAGTAAAGCCTAGAAAACCTGAAAGTCTTGAAGGGAAGAGAAGAGGAAGAGAAGAGGGAGAAATTTGTAGGATGAGTGGAGAAGTGAAATGAGAGGTGTGAGGAATCACACTCTCATCCCACCTTTTTATAGCCAAGAAGAAGGGGATTTGGGCCTCAAAAAAGCCCATATGGGCCCAAAAATGGAAGGATCTGGAATGTTCCAGATTATTTTAGAAAAATCTTAGAAAAATATGGAAAAATCTGGAATGATATAGAAATTCCAGAATATTCTGGAAGTCAGGCTTAAAAGTTAAAGCCCAATCCAAGTTTGAATGGGCTTTGGATATTAAAGCACGATAAAGACCCAGTCCAAGAAAGCCCAGAAAGAGGGCCCAATTAGTTGACAGACAAAATCCCAGATTTAAGAAATGGGCCCTGGATGAAGACCCATTAAGAGGGTGGCCCAAGAAATCCAGGCCCAAATCAAGGACCCAAGAGAGTCCACCTCAGATGTATGGCCCAACTTCAAGGTAAAAGAATAAAAAAAAAAAAAAGGGGGAGTGTAACGACCGAGGAATTACGTATGAATTATATTATACTAATGATAAATTATGTGTATTATTATGTGATTAAATGTGTTAAGTCATTAAACCCTAACTGCTATGTGTTACGTGTTGTTTGTTTTGATCCAAACGTGTTTTGGATATTTATTGAGCGTTCTATCGTCAGATATATATATTATATCAAAACCTGTACAGCTCAAAACTATGTTTTAAAAGCCGTATTTCAAACAAAATCATTGGCCCTATTTTGCCAAAAATGCCTTATACCGTATCGCTATTCTGAACCCCTAATTGACCTTTTTCGCGAAAAACGACTTTTCCGGACCCCTTCGGGTACCAAAAACCCCACAAAAATCACATTTTTATTTTTATATGATCATGAAATTATTATATATCATTTTTCTTTGTATTTTGGTATTTTTCACAATTTTTGGGAATTTTTAGCATTTATTTTGTATTTATTGGATAATTAAAAATTCAATATTAATACCCAAAAATTATAAAAATTGGGGCCAAATATTTTTATTAGGAGTATAATTAGCCCCTTAATTTTATTTAGGGGTATTATTTTCATAAATATAAATAGTTGATTTACTGTTAATTAATTAGTTAATTAATCAGAAAAAAATCAGAAATTCAAGAAAATATTTGTGGGGGTGAAGAACATCCAGAGAATTCAACTGCAGATTTGAGAGTGATTCTGTTATCCAAATCGATCATGTGAGTAACCAAAACAAAGCTCTTGATCTGTACTTTCTATTCATACCATCAATTTCATGTTTTGTTGTTTAGATTTTCAATTCGTATTTTAGGGTTCTTGGACTGAAATTGGGGGTTTTTGATGATGGGGTTCTGGGTTGAATTTGATGCTTGGTATAGTTTCATATACTTGTTTACAGTTGATTTGTGCTATTTAATTGAACAAACGATTGCTCTAGGTGTTAGTTATTATTCTAGGGTTTATGTAAGTTTTAATTAGTTCGGTTTTGTATTTGTATGAATCTGAGGTTATTGTGATTATAGGGGTTTGATTGTTTATACTTTAAGCTTTATTTTGAGCTATGGATTGTAAATTTCTGTGTACGAATGAAGCAAAACGGAGTTTGGCCGGAATAGTTCTTGGTTTGGTCGGAGAGTGCGTTACGAGGGTTATTAGATCATGATATTGATATGGTTGGATTGCTGATGAAATTTTGAATGAATTAGAGGCTTGAATCGAACCAAACGACGTTGTATCGACCCTGTTTCGTGCTCGCCGGAGAATTAACGCCGCCACTGTGTTCTTGAGCTTTCCGGCTAAGTTCTCGACGGAACGACGATGAAGAAGGAAAGGAAGTTGGCCTGTGAGTGTTAGCGAAGGAAACCCCAGAGGAATTGACCTGGAATCGCCGTGTTTTGGCCGGATTGATTCGTCAGAAAACTCACCGGCGTCGTTGCCGGTGGGCTGTTCTTGAAAACCCGATAACCCGAATTTCGACCCGTGAACCCGGTTTCCAACCCGAAAAATTACCCGGGTTTGATCCAATAAAACCCAATCTAATTTCCTGATTTATGTTTCTGAAATTTTAATTATTTATTTTATTTATATAAAAACATAAATCAGTTTTATTAATTCCATAAATCTAAGAAAAATTAGATTTAAATTCTGAAAATTATTATTAATAATTTCTAAATTATTTTATTAATTTAGAAATTCAAAATTAGTTATTTAGTTATTTATTTAATTATTTAATTAGTTATTTAATTATTTATCTAATTATTTATTAGTTATCTAATTAATTAATAATTGGGTAATTAATTAATTAGGTAATTAATTAATAAATAAGAATTAGATATAATTAAGTGATATGATTAATAATCTAATAATTAGTTAATAATGCGAATAGTAATTCGATAATTAGAATTAGTATTCGAGCGATAGTTATTCGAATAATATTGTAGTGATTATTTGTATCGTATAATTAAATACCGATAATTAATTGATTAACGAATCGTATGAGTTTCAGTAATAATGTAATAAGTTCGATAATTATATGAGGATTGCGAGTAGCTCGTATTTATACGAGTGATTAATCGTTAAGTGATTTATAATTCGAGTGATTCGTAGTTATTCGATAAATAGCGTATCAGTTAATTAAGTTGATTGATTATTTGTAAATAATCGATCTAATCGAATAAGTATCGATAAGTTATAAATATTATAATAAATTGTGATTAATCCTAATAATTAGGGATTTATTATTTTAAATTATTAAATAAGTAATTATTAATTATTTATTTATTAAATATTTAAAAAAAAAAATTGATTAATTATTTCGATAATTAATCACATAATGTTCAATAAATCGTAACTCCTTCGTTTTAACTCCAAAAAATTATAAAAAAATTATTTTTGACTTTGATTTTTTCTTAAATAATTATTTAAAAATTATTTTAGGATTTAAAAGGTTATAATAATTATCTATATTGAATAATAAATTGAATTATCAGTGTTTAATTCATAACAATTCAACCGTTAGTCCGATTTGAGTGAAACGAAGACCCTAGACTCAGAAAAATGAGACGAATCTAATAAAAATAGTTGTAAGTTATAATTTCTTTTGAAAAAGAGTGGTTGGTGATAATTGATAGTTCGAAGGTCCTAGTAGGGATATAATTAAGCCGAATAAATCCCGAAAAATTATAATAAAATCAAATTCGACTAGTAATGTAGGTATAAGCCTAGAATTGATTCTAAAAATAATTATAAATCTAGAAATTAATTGTGTGCTATACGTGTTACGTGTTATATGTGATTATGTGTATAAATGTGTTATGTAAATATATGTATATATATATGCGAGTCAGATAGAAACGCATGGGTAGATTGATAAGGTTGCGTGATATCAATTCAAGATACACGTATGTAGTAAATTATCTAAACACCTATCTTTCTATGATTTGTTCAGTGTTAGCAAGGCAGAGCAAGCTAGGGTCAGAAGGCAGTAAGTTAAACCAGGTTAAGTACGCGCCAGGCAAGTTTTTCCCCTATTCTAAATTCAGAATAGTGATTTATATTTCCTTTCTATCGTATCAATTCTCTTTGATAATTATTGTTCATATACACTGTTACTCATTTATATCACTTGCTCCATTTCATTTCAATTCTTGATTTACCCAATTTATTGAATTCCTGTTCATATTTCAATTCCTTTACCCTATATATTTTCTGGTATATCCTGGTGTTGGGATATATCAATAGCATACCGATTGTTCCGGATGCTCAGCCTTGGACTGGATGGTTACTATAAAGGCTGGGTTTTTCCCAGACCATTAATTAATAGGCCATAGTTGCCTGAGTACTCCTTATGTTGGTTGGGTCTATGCAGTTGGGTATAGATCCGCACTATATTCTGACTGATCAGCAGATTATAGTGCATATGTTGGTTCTTGTTTCCAGTCTTATTCATTTGGCACTCGCCATCATTGGCAAATTATTATCATATACAGATACAGATGGTTATTCAAACCAGCAGCTTCTTGGTTCATTTATTTTTCTCTCTTATATATATATATATATTGTTGCAGGCTTGTTGAGCAATTTTGGCTCATCTTTTTTTTATTGTTACTCCTATTGTTTTACAGTTAAGGTAGAGAATGAAACCCATCAGGACCCGCGTAGTCAAGAAGCGAGTCAAGCAGCGGGACCCTCTTATACCAAGAGTGTTCCTTCCTATTCCCGAAGAGAGCTTTGAATTGCCAGATCAGGTGTAGCAGGATAAGTAGTAATATTGGGTTGAATAAGAGTTTTGTGTAATTTGAATAAAAGATTGCGTAGTGAAACTATAGATAGAATAAAGTTTTGTAATAAAGAGAGTTCTTGAAACAGGTTTTATTTAGTTGGGTTTGTAATAAAGTGTAGTGCATGATTCTTGTTTCCAACCTCAAACCTTAAAAGATCCTGAGTAGTGATAGTTCGGGGTAATTATTATATTAATATTCCGCTTGTGCAGTTATAGTTGGTAATTGTTGTTAATAATGCCCCAAATCTATACCCCGGATTTGGAGGGAGGTATAGTTGGTATCCGAGCTTAGGTTTGACCTTGGAAAACAAGAAAGTTAGGGTTAAGATAAGATAGGAAAATAAGATAGAATGAGATTGAGAGTGTTAGGACTGTTTGTCTATGTGATTAGAAGTTATGAGTTATAGGATTGTGATTTGATTGTTTTGTGTTATTATTTTTATGTATATTAGATGGCTTCTTTATCATCATCTACGGAGAGGACCGAGACAGATCCAGTGGATGCACCGGTAGTAGCCCCAGTGTCAGAGCAGATCTTACCTCCATTGCCACCTGAGCCAGCACCAGAGATACCACTTCCCCCGGAGGTACCAGGTTTTGCAGATTATTTTCCATATGTTGAGCCAGAGATACCAGATATGCCACCATTAGAGTTTCCGATGTTTGATATTCCTGATATGGTTGATCTTCCGCAGTGGGAGGATTTAGAGCCTCAGATTCCTATGCCACCATTTGAGATTCCAGAGATGCCACCGATGGAGCCAGAGGCAGAGCCGCCTGTGTATGCGCCTATGGAGCAGCCTGTCTTATTTCCTGCCCCATTAGCCATTTATGCACCTGTTCCGGGAGTGTATCAGTTTCCTCAGCCAGAGTTTATGGATGAGATCGTAGTAGATGGACCATTACCTACTCGAGGTTCCAGCACTGATCTTCAGGAGCATCATACCGTGACTTACCAGCGCTTTCAGGCAGAGAGGGAGGAGAGGATTAGATGGCAGAACCAGTGTAGAGAGATCCTTGGATTGTATGAGACACAGACGGATGGTCCTGTCAGAGCATTACGACCGGATTATATACTGAGAGAGAGACTACATCATATTCACCGGGTTAGTTCGCAGCAGCTTACTGAGTTGAGACAGCAGGATCTTAGTGCGGAGACAGCATATCGCAGAGCATTGGGACTTACTGAGGCAGTACTAGAGGCAGTGCGGGAGGAGTTGAGCCACGTACCACCAGGATTTTGAGACCAGCAGATCGATGAGTGTTGTATTATGTATATTTTGTAGATAGAGGCAGCATAGTAATGTATGACTAGTTTGTATGAGTGTAGCTAATGACTCTGACTGATAGTAGTAGCAGTACGACTGTTATAACCTAGGTTTTTGTATCAAGCACTGACACCTGTAGCTGGTGTTCTACCTATATATATATATATATATGAGATAATCTTTTGCATGTTTTCTTTATTTTATTTCCAGTCATTTAAGCATTTACATTTATTTCAGTACCATTGCATATTTACAAATGTAGTTTTATTCACGATCATGTTGAAAAAAAAAAAAAAAAAAAAAAAAAATTTAAAACATATCATACTGTTTTATTTATTCAGTTATTTAATAAGTTATTTTATTTCTCAAATCGACTGTTTTAATATATGTTTAATATACTGTTATTAAATAAGATCCATTATTTATTTATCAGAAAAATGGCACCTAAGAGAAAAGCGCAACCCGACTCATCGAATGGAAACACCGAGGGCCAAAACAATAATATACAGATGGATCAGATGTTTAATCTCATGCAACAGCAGATGTTGATGATGCAACAACAAATGCAGCAGCAACAACAGCAGTTCCAGCAACAGATGTTACAGCAAGCCGCTCATCCAGGACATCAAATACCACCAGCAGCACCTATGACTACTTTCAAGCAATTTCAGTCGGTGAAGCCACCGGAATTTATGGGTTCCACAGATCCTACGAAAGCGAGAGCTTGGCTGAAAGAGATGGAAAAGGCTTTTTCGTTGGCAAAGGTCGAGGAAGAACAGAAGACAGATTTTGCTAGCTATTTTCTAAAAGGCGAAGCTAATTACTGGTGGGAATCAAAGAAAGCTTTGGAAGAAGGTATGGTGAACTGGAACAGATTCACTGATCTTTTCTTGGAGAAATATTTTCCTCGTTTTATGAAGAACCAGATGGAGATCAAGTTCCTGGAGCTGAAACAAGATAACTTATCGGTTGCGGATTATGAAACCAAGTTTACTGAATTGGCAAGGTTTGTTCCAGAGCAGGTGGATACGGACGAGAAACGGGCCAAGAGATTTCAGCAAGGACTAAAACCATGGATTCGTAGCAGGGTAGCTGTGTTTGAATTGACAACTTATACGGCTGTTGTTCAGAAAGCTATGATTATTGAAGGAGAAAGCGAAGCAGCTCAGAAAGAGAAAGGACCAGGGAATTTTCAGAATCGTTTCAACAAAAGGCCGGGATTTCAAGCTCGGGGAAAAGTAAATTTCAAAAGGCCAGAGCAGAACAATCAGAGGATGGGAAATCGACTTCCAGCCCCAAGTCAGCAGAGACTTATCCGACCGCCTATACCTGATTGCAGAACGTGTGGTAGAAAGTATACAGGAGTTTGCAACAAGCTAAATGTTACGTGTTTCAAGTGCAAGCAAAGGGGACACTATTCTGGAGAATGTCCAATGGGAAAGGCAGAAGTTACTTGTTTTCAATGTGGGAGAAAAGGACATATCGCCAAAGACTGCAAAGGAATTGCAATGGCTGCCAGTATTCCAAGAGTTTTAGCATTACCTCCACCTCCACTACCACAGCAAAATCAGCCCAGAGCAAGGACTTTCAACATGTCAATGAAGGAAGCGGTACAGAGTCCGAATGTGGTTGCAGGTACACTTCCTGTAAATTCCGTAAATGCTTTAGTATTGATTGATTCAGGAGCTACTAGATCTTTTATTTCTGAAGCTTTTATCTCTAAGATAGATTGTGAGATTCAGTGGTTGGATGAAGTGTTAGTCATAAAATTAGCGAATAATGATCAGGTTGCAGTAGATCGAGTATGTCCGAGCTGTGATATTGAGATAGGGAGATGTCATTTTTCAGTTGATTTGATACCTTTTAGGTTAGGGGAGTTTGATATTATTTTAGGAATGGATTGGCTGTCTAAAAATAATGCTCAAATTGACTGTGCGAATAAGAGAGTGAAATTGCAAACTGAAGAAAATGAAACGGTAATATTTAAAGGTGAGAAGCAACAGCAGAAATTCCTATCAATAATGCAGACGAGAAGATTGCTACGTCAAGGATGTCAAGCTTATTTAGCCTATGTACGGGATGTTGATAAGGGAGATTTGAAGATTGAAGATATTCCTGTAGTTTGTGAATTTCTTGATGTTTTTCCGGACGAATTACCAGGACTTCCACCAGATCGAGAAATCGAGTTCACTATTGACTTGACGCCAGGGACTGAACCAATTTCGAAAGCTCCATATAGAATGGCACCTGTTGAAATGAGGGAATTAGCAAAGCAGTTGCAAGAACTTCTTGACAAAGGAATTATAAGGCCAAGTGTATCCCCATGGGGTGTGCCAGTATTGTTCGTGAAAAAGAAGGATGGTAGTATGCGACTGTGTATCGATTATCGTGAGCTGAACAAGTTAACTATCAAGAATAAATATCCTTTACCTCGCATTGATGATTTATTTGATCAACTAAAAGGAGCAGCATGGTTTTCGAAAATCGACTTACGATCAGGCTATCATCAGTTAAAGATCAAGGCCGAAGATATTCCAAAGACAGCTTTTAGAACAAGGTACGGTCACTATGAATTTCTTGTGATGGCTTTTGGATTGACGAATGCACCTGCAGCGTTTATGGATTTGATGAATCGAATATTCAAGAAGTATTTGGATAAGTTTATCATTATATTTATTGATGACATCTTGATCTATTCAAAGACGGAAGAAGAACATGCAGCGCATTTAAGAACGACATTGGAAATATTACGGAAAGAGCAGCTTTATGCAAAATTTTCCAAATGCGAATTTTGGTTGAAGGAAGTGCAGTTTTTAGGGCACATCATCAGCAGAGAAGGCATTCAAGTTGATCCAGCAAAGATTGAAGCCGTGTTGAATTGGGAAAGACCAAAGACGCCGACAGAGGTTCGAAGTTTCTTAGGTTTGGCAGGATATTATCGAAGATTTGTCAAAGATTTTGCGAAGATAGCTACACCGCTGACCAAGTTAACTCGACAAAGTGAAAAGTTCGAATGGAATAGTAAGTGTGAAGAAAGTTTTCAAGAATTGAAGAATCGGTTGGTGACGGCACCAGTATTAGTATTGCCAGACGAGCAAGGAAATTTTGTTATCTACAGTGACGCTTCATATCGTGGTTTAGGATGTGTATTAATGCAACATGGTAACGTCATTGCCTATGCGTCGAGACAACTTAAACCCCATGAACAGAAATATCCTACGCATGATCTGGAATTAGCAGCAATTGTTTTTGCATTGAAGCTTTGGAGACATTATCTGTACGGTGAAAAATGTGAAATCTACACGGATCATAAAAGTCTGAAGTATATCTTCACGCAAAAGGAACTAAACATGCGACAACGTCGATGGCTGGAATTGATTAAAGATTACGATGTTACAATCAGTTATCATCCAGGAAAAGCAAATGTTGTAGCAGATGCGCTAAGCAGAAAAGAAAGATTAAATCGGTTGACTTCATGCGAAGAATTAGCCAAGGAATTCGACAAATTGGAAATCGAAATTCGTATTCCTAATGAATCGGTAGAAACTATCTACGCTATGACTTTTCAACCAGAATTGCTGGAAAAGATTCGCCGTTGTCAAGAAGAAGTGATGAGTCAAGACGACAACTTAACAGGAGAAGAGATTACAACTCAGAAAGATAATGAAGGAATTTTACATTTTGCGTCAAGAATCTGGATCCCTAACGTGACAGAATTAAAAGAAGAAATTATGCGAGATGCGCACAATTCGAAGTATTCCATTCATCCAGGAAGCACGAAAATGTATCGCGATTTGAAGGAAAACTTTTGGTGGCCGAATATGAAGAAGGAGATAGCAGAATGGGTGAGTAAATGTTACACATGCCAGCGAGTTAAAGCGGAACACCAACGACCGAGTGGGTTATTGCAACCATTAGACATTCCAGAATGGAAATGGGAACATCTAGCGATGGATTTTGTGGTAGGTCTACCGAAGACTAGGGCAAATCATGATGCGATATGGGTAATCATTGACAGACTTACGAAGTCGGCACATTTTCTACCAATTAATGAAAGATTTTCGCTCAACAAATTAGTGCACATATATCTCAAAGAAATTGTGATGCGTCATGGAGTACCAGTATCGATTGTATCGGATCGAGATCCTCATTTCAATTCAAGATTTTGGAGGCAATTCCAAGAATGTCTAGGAACGAAGTTGAATATGAGTACAGCTTATCATCCGCAAACTGACGGCCAAAGTGAAAGGACAATTCAAACGATTGAGGACATGCTACGAGTTTGTGCGATCGATTTTGAAGGCAGTTGGGATGAACATTTACCCCTAGTGGAATTTTCTTATAATAATAGCTATCACGCCAGTATTGGAATGCCACCGTATGAAGCATTATATGGGAGGAAATGCAGATCACCCGTGCACTGGGATGAAGTTGGAGAACGCAAGATTTTGGGTCCAGAATTAATTCAGCAGACAAAAGAAAAGATTAACCTTATTCGAAAACGAATCGAAGCAGCACAAAACAGACAAAGCAGATATGCAAACCAAGCCAGGAAGGATATGGATTATCAGGAAGGAGAACACGTATTGCTCAAAATATCGCCATGGAAAGGATTGACCAGATTTGGCAATAAAGGGAAATTGAAGCCACGATACGTTAGACCATTTGAGATTTTGAAGAAAATTGGGAAGGTTGCGTACGAGTTAGCTCTACCACCTCATATGCAGCACATTCACAACGTATTTCATGTATCTATGCTTAAGAGGTATAATCCTGATACAAGGCATGTAATAGAATATGAACCAGTAGAACTTCAGGCAGATTTATCATATGTAGAACAGCCAATAAGAATTCTAGATAGGCAAGAGAGGGTATTAAGAAATAAGTCTGTGTCATTAGTGAGAGTCTTATGGAGGAACCCAGTGGTTGAAGAATCAACCTGGGAGCTTGAGAGTGAAATGTTAGAAAAGTATCCTCAATTATTTGTATAATTAGATTCTGAGGACAGAATCTTGTTAAGGGGGGGAGAATGTAACGACCGAGGAATTACGTATGAATTATATTATACTAATGATAAATTATGTGTATTATTATGTGATTAAATGTGTTAAGTCATTAAACCCTAACTGCTATGTGTTACGTGTTGTTTGTTTTGATCCAAACGTGTTTTGGATATTTATTGAGCGTTCTATCGTCAGATATATATATATTATATCAAAACCTGTACAGCTCAAAACTATGTTTTAAAAGCCGTATTTCAAACAAAATCATTGGCCCTATTTTGCCAAAAATGCCTTATACCGTATCGCTATTCTGAACCCCTAGACGTTTTACAAATTGACCTTTTTCGCGAAAAACGACTTTTCCGGACCCCTTCGGGTACCAAAAACCCCACAAAAATCACATTTTTATTTTTATATGATCATGAAATTATTATATATCATTTTTCTTTGTATTTTGGTATTTTTCACAATTTTTGGGAATTTTTAGCATTTATTTTGTATTTATTGGATAATTAAAAATTCAATATTAATACCCAAAAATTATAAAAATTGGGGCCAAATATTTTTATTAGGAGTATAATTAGCCCCTTAATTTTATTTAGGGGTATTATTTTCATAAATATAAATAGTTGATTTACTGTTAATTAATTAGTTAATTAATCAGAAAAAAATCAGAAATTCAAGAAAATATTTGTGGGGGTGAAGAACATCCAGAGAATTCAACTGCAGATTTGAGAGTGATTCTGTTATCCAAATCGATCATGTGAGTAACCAAAACAAAGCTCTTGATCTGTACTTTCTATTCATACCATCAATTTCATGTTTTGTTGTTTAGATTTTCAATTCGTATTTTAGGGTTCTTGGACTGAAATTGGGGGTTTTTGATGATGGGGTTCTGGGTTGAATTTGATGCTTGGTATAGTTTCATATACTTGTTTACAGTTGATTTGTGCTATTTAATTGAACAAACGATTGCTCTAGGTGTTAGTTATTATTCTAGGGTTTATGTAAGTTTTAATTAGTTCGTTTTTGTATTTGTATGAATCTGAGGTTATTGTGATTATAGGGGTTTGATTGTTTATACTTTAAGCTTTATTTTGAGCTATGGATTGTAAATTTCTGTGTACGAATGAAGCAAAACGGAGTTTGGCCGGAATAGTTCTTGGTTTGGTCGGAGAGTGCGTTACGAGGGTTATTAGATCATGATATTGATATGGTTGGATTGCTGATGAAATTTTGAATGAATTAGAGGCTTGAATCGAACCAAACGACGTTGTATCGACCCTGTTTCGTGCTCGCCGGAGAATTAACGCCGCCACTGTGTTCTTGAGCTTTCCGGCTAAGTTCTCGACGGAACGACGATGAAGAAGGAAAGGAAGTTGGCCTGTGAGTGTTAGCGAAGGAAACCCCAGAAGAATTGACCTGGAATCGCCGTGTTTTGGCCGGATTGATTCGTCAGAAAACTCACCGGCGTCGTTGCCGGTGGGCTGTTCTTGAAAACCCGATAACCCGAATTTCGACCCGTGAACCCGGTTTCCAACCCGAAAAATTACCCGGGTTTGATCCAATAAAACCCAATCTAATTTCCTAATTTATGTTTCTGAAATTTTAATTATTTATTTTATTTATATAAAAACATAAATCAGTTTTATTAATTCCATAAATCTAAGAAAAATTAGATTTAAATTCTGAAAATTATTATTAATAATTTCTAAATTATTTTATTAATTTAGAAATTCAAAATTAGTTATTTATTTAATTATTTATTTAATTATTTAATTAGTTATTTAATTATTTATCTAATTATTTATTACTTATCTAATTAATTAATAATTGGGTAATTAATTAATTAGGTAATTAATTAATAAATAAGAATTAGAAATAATTAAGTGATATGATTAATAATCTAATAATTAGTTAATAATGCGAATAGTAATTCGATAATTAGAATTAGTATTCGAGCGATAGTTATTCGAATAATATTGTAGTGATTATTTGTATCGTATAATTAAATACCGATAATTAATTGATTAACGAATCGTATGAGTTTCAGTAATAATGTAATAAGTTCGATAATTATATGAGGATTGCGAGTAGCTCGTATTTATACGAGTGATTAATCGTTAAGTGATTTATAATTCGAGTGATTCGTAGTTATTCGATAAATAGCGTATCAGTTAATTAAGTTGATTGATTATTTGTAAATAATCGATCTAATCGAATAAGTATCGATAAGTTATAAATATTATAATAAATTGTGATTAATCCTAATAATTAGGGATTTATTATTTTAAATTATTAAATAAGTAATTATTAATTATTTATTAATTATTTATTTATTAAATATTTAAAAAAAAAAATTGATTAATTATTTCGATAATTAATCACATAATGTTCAATAAATCGTAACTCCTTCGTTTTAACTCCAAAAAATTATAAAAAAATTATTTTTGACTTTGATTTTTTCTTAAATAATTATTTAAAAATTATTTTAGGATTTAAAAGGTTATAATAATTATCTATATTGAATAATAAATTGAATTATCAGTGTTTAATTCATAACAATTCAACCGTTAGTCCGATTTGAGTGAAACGAAGACCCCTAGACTCAGAAAAATGAGACGAATCTAATAAAAATAGTTGTAAGTTATAATTTCTTTTGAAAAAGAGTGGTTGGTGATAATTGATAGTTCGAAGGTCCTAGTAGGGATATAATTAAGCCGAATAAATCCCGAAAAATTATAATAAAATCAAATTCGACTAGTAATGTAGGTATAAGCCTAGAATTGATTCTAAAAATAATTATAAATCTAGAAATTAATTGTGTGCTATACGTGTTACGTGTTATATGTGATTATGTGTATAAATGTGTTATGTAAATATATGTATATATA
The DNA here is from genome assembly GCF_009905375.1 of Apium graveolens. Classification (NCBI taxonomy): domain Eukaryota; kingdom Viridiplantae; phylum Streptophyta; class Magnoliopsida; order Apiales; family Apiaceae; genus Apium; species Apium graveolens. Next base: position 78,984,302 of record NC_133656.1, read on the forward strand.
TATGCGAGTCAGATAGAAACGCATGGGTAGATTGATAAGGTTGCGTGATATCAATTCAAGATACACGTATGTAGTAAATTATCTAAACACCTATCTTTCTATGATTTGTTCAGTGTTAGCAAGGCAGAGCAAGCTAGGGTCAGAAGGCAGTAAGTTAAACCAGGTTAAGTACGCGCCAGGCAAGTTTTTCCCCTATTCTAAATTCAGAATAGTGATTTATATTTCCTTTCTATCGTATCAATTCTCTTTGATAATTATTGTTCATATACACTGTTACTCATTTATATCACTTGCTCCATTTCATTTCAATTCTTGATTTACCCAATTTATTGAATTCCTGTTCATATTTCAATTCCTTTACCCTATATATTTTCTGGTATATCCTGGTGTTGGGATATATCAATAGCATACCGATTGTTCCGGATGCTCAGCCTTGGACTGGATGGTTACTATAAAGGCTGGGTTTTTCCCAGACCATTAATTAATAGGCCATAGTTGCCTGAGTACTCCTTATGTTGGTTGGGTCTATGCAGTTGGGTATAGATCCGCACTATATTCTGACTGATCAGCAGATTATAGTGCATATGTTGGTTCTTGTTTCCAGTCTTATTCATTTGGCACTCGCCATCATTGGCAAATTATTATCATATACAGATACAGATGGTTATTCAAACCAGCAGCTTCTTGGTTCATTTATTTTTCTCTCTTTATATATATATATATATTGTTGCAGGCTTGTTGAGCAATTTTGGCTCATCTTTTTTTTTATTGTTACTCCTATTGTTTTACAGTTAAGGTAGAGAATGAAACCCATCAGGACCCGCGTAGTCAAGAAGCGAGTCAAGCAGCGGGACCCTCTTATACCAAGAGTGTTCCTTCCTATTCCCGAAGAGAGCTTTGAATTGCCAGATCAGGTGTAGCAGGATAAGTAGTAATATTGGGTTGAATAAGAGTTTTGTGTAATTTGAATAAAAGATTGCGTAGTGAAACTATAGATAGAATAAAGTTTTGTAATAAAGAGAGTTCTTGAAACAGGTTTTATTTAGTTGGGTTTGTAATAAAGTGTAGTGCATGATTCTTGTTTCCAACCTCAAACCTTAAAAGATCCTGAGTAGTGATAGTTCGGGGTAATTATTATATTAATATTCCGCTTGTGCAGTTATAGTTGGTAATTGTTGTTAATAATGCCCCAAATCTATACCCCGGATTTGGAGGGTGTTATAGGGAGCCTGACCTAATTCGATCAGAACCTGCACCAAGATCCTAGTCGATTGCATTGAGGTCGATTTTCCTTCGACTAAGGCTGAAAAAAGGGGCTATTTCGGTCAAGAGAAGGATCCTGACCAGAAATTCCTGGTTGAAAAGGGGAAATAGCTGTTTCATTCAACCAGAATGCCAGAACGTTTTTTGACCCTGTCGACCAGGAAGCAAAGTAAAATCCTGATCGAATGGACCCTGCCCGAATTTACGTCGATCTGGGCAACAAAAGATGGCTAATTCGGTCAAAAATGGAGATCCTGACCGAAACGGACGAAAATCCTAGTCGAAAACTTCCTAGTCGACAAAAAAAAAAGGGGGATGAATCCTGGCCGAAATTCGACCAGGACTTCTGCTCGAAATACTCCTGCTCGAAAGGCTGTCGACCAGGGCAATATGGAGGTTAATTCGACCAGGATCCTGGTCGAATGGATTCCTGGTCGAAAATTGTATATAAAAAAAAGGAAGAAAAAAAGGAAGAAAAAGGGAAGAAAAAATCCTGGAAAATTATGAAAAAATAAGGAAATTCCTTAAATAATTTCTGAAAAATGGTAATATTTTCAGAAATAAGGAATAAATCCAGAAAATTAAAGGATAAATCCCAGAAATTAGGGAAAAATCCAGAAAAATAAGGAAATTCCTTAAATAATTTCTGAAAAGTGTTAATATTTTCAGAAATAAGGAATAAATCCAGAAAATTTAAGGACAAATCCCAGAAATTAGGGAAAAAATCCAAAAAAATAAGGAAATTCCTTAAATATTTTCTGAAAAGTGTTAATATTTTCAGAAATAAGGAATAAATCCAAAAAATTTAAGGACAAATCCCAGAAATTAAGGGGAAAATCCAGAAATTAAGGGAAAAATCCAGAAATTAAGGATAAATTCCAGAAAATTAGCGAAAATCCCAGAAAATTAGGGAAAAATTCCTGGAAATTAAGATGATTTCTGAATAAAAGGAAGATTCATTGTAAATGTGTAGGTCGCTCCACACTTTACGCAAAAACAAAACCCTGTAAGGGAACGAGTAGGTTTAACTTCTGCGAAACCTAATCAATGTTTCCCAAAAGTTGGGGGGCAAATGATAGGGGTAAATAAATTGTGATAGTATAATTAAATACTGCAAGGTATGGGCTGCTAGGCCCAATAATAAGATGTATAATATTCAGACCAGAAAGGATAAGCCTGATGGACCAGATCAGGCCTGGTGGAATAAAAAAGGCCCAAAAGCCCTGATTATTAATTAATTTCGAATTAATGAATAAGGGAAAAATCAGCTATTGAGAAGAGTCCCGATAAGGATATAAATCCTTATAGATTAGCCTCAAGGGGACCTAAAAGGATAAGGAATCAGCTTCCTACTTCCTAGGACTCCTAAGTCTATCCTAATTCAGAGACTTGTCCACCAAGTCTCCTATACCAAGTCCAATTCAAGGACTCCCACATCTATATAAGAGGCCTCACCCCACAAATCAGAACTACGTTTTTTGACTTGATCCTTGGCAATCAGCAAGGTACGTAGGCATCTTGTTAAGGCAGATTGAGTCACGAAACACAAGAGCAGTCAAATCGAGCCTTGAAGCTCACGTTCCTTAGTACTAAATACAGCAATTATATATATATTAATTTTTTATCCATAACATTATTATTATTATTATTATTATTATTATTTATAGTAATCTATATTAGTTAATTTAGGTAAATATTAGAATTTACTTGGTAAGATTTAGATTTTAGTTTAATAATAAAATCATGTCACTGAGAATTGTTAATGACGTTGTTAGGGTAATAAGTCAAGAATAAAGGGACTTGAGACTCGAGAAAGAAATTATATTAGAAGTTGTATTAAAAGCGATTTAAGGTAAGTATATATAGTACTAGTTCATTATTGATGCTTTGATTAAATGATGATTAATTTGATTTGACTAATGATTTACTGATGAAAAACGATTATTCTTGCACTGATACTTGATGACTGATGATGATGCTTCCTCGTCAGAAGTAAGCTAAACCACTTGTTTAGCTGGCCGGGATCCCAACTTGATGAACTTGATGAATTGATGAATCTATCATGCTTGAATACTCCATTTTAATCTTATGCGAACTATTATGTTATGATGAACTCTTGATGATCGTGATAATCTTTTTGATGACTCTCTTGTTTAAAGTTGATTTATTTTATTTGATGATTTGAAACTCTAGTTTCTAGATAAACCTCAGTTGAAATGTACGATATATGCTTACTAGGCTTTAAGAGCCCACTCTTTTATGTCACTAACTTTCACAGGAAAGAATAAAAATGTGATGAATTAAGACTTTAGTGGATGATGAGAAGTATGTAGTATGATAATGAATAAAATTTGTGTAATATATTAATGTTTGTACCCGGTTAGGGTCTTATGATGTATCGTAAACTTTTGTTATAGATTGAAAATATTGTATGAATATTAATTAATTTTATGATTAAGTAAGCATATATTGAGTTATAGTTTGTTTGGCATCCGCGGGTCGGGTCTCTGAGGTTACCCCGAGGTCGGGGGTGTCACAGGTGGTATCATAGCGAGGGTTTCGAAAGGGGGTGGATATAAGATTTAGAATCCTATATATGACACCGAGTTGATATCTCAAAAAAGATAAGGTGAATCAGAGCAAAATATGGTGAATATATCAGAGAAAGGTATAGGTCGATGTTTGAGAAGTATTTGGTTCTATGACTTGGGCCAAAACTTATGGGGATCATAGTCAGTTCCTAAAACCATTGAGGGTTGATGATCACAAACTTTCAAAGTACAATATCAGAGAATTTATACATCAATATCAGAGTAATTCAGGAGCTTATAATCTTAGGATCAAAGAAGTTTACCTTTACTTACCACCACACGAATTCATGAAGGATGTCTCAGATAACTACACCTTATGATTCTTTTCATAATTCCATACATTCAAATCTCATTAGTTTAAAACAGCTCATATTAGTCCAATACATAGAGAGGAGATAAGAGCTAATATAAACTAATAGGATTGACATAAAGAAATCAGGTTCATATCACAAGATCAAATATTCATGTCAAGGGTGCAATTAACAAGACTGTACCAAAGTTAACTAGTCACAACAAGAGTTAATCAAATATACTATACACTTGACATAAAAAAATATCACAAATATTTCTAGTTATACTGCACATTTATTCTAGCACAAGTACTAATAATCAGAAATCAGAGTAACCCAAGAGTCTACTATCAGAGCGACTCAGGATCTAGTACTCAAATATCACAAAGAATCTTAAATCAGAATACGAGTGACATGTGCATGCGCTAAAATAAATATCAATATCATAAGTGTTTGCATCAAAGAAAAACATATAACATGAAAGAATTCAAACAACTTATATATTACTTCAATAACTCTAATTTACTTACCACTAGCATATAACATGTAGAGTATGGTATCAATTAGCTTCAAAAGTTGGCGAACATGGAAAAATATAATGATAATAGATATGTAAACTTAGGTTTTCCTCAAAATGTCATCATAGGGATTGTAAAGTTTACCCGCATCAAATTACATTTGTTGATTTCTAATTAATTAGACAAATTCAACATGCCAAGTTCACTAACCAACTTGTTGAAGGTTGCTTCATCAAGTGGCTTTGTAAAAATATCTGCAATTTGATCAATTATGGGAACATAATGAAGCTCCACAATACCATTCATTATATTCTTTCTTATAAAATGATACCTTATATCTACATGTTTGGTCCTAGAGTGTTGAACATGATTGTTTGAGATTGTTATGGCACTTGTTTTGTTACAATAGATAGGAATATTCTTCTAGTCAAGTATATAGTCTCAAAATTGATTTCTCATCTAGAGAATTTGAGAACAGAAGCTTCCAGCAGCAATGTATTCAGCTTCTATAGTAGATGTAGAAACTGAATGTTGTTTCTTACTAAACCAAGAAACCAATCTTCTTCCAAGAAACTGACAGCTTCCTGAAGTACTCTTCCGATCAATCTTACAACCAGCATAATCAGAATCTGTGTAGCCGATAAGATCAATTCCTGTATCTTTAGAAATACCAGATACCTAGCTTAGGTGTACCCTTCAGATATCCGACAATTCTTTTGACAGCTATCTGATATGATTTCTTTATATCATCTCGGAATCGTGCACACAAGCATGTTGCAAATATGATATCTGAAAGACTCGTAATCAAGCAGAGCAGTGGTCCAATCATGCCTCGGTAGTTAGTGATATCCACCTTCTTATCAAACTTGTCTTGATCAAATTTTGTGGCAGTTGTCATCCGAGTCTTTGCAGGTGTTGAATCTTCCAACTTATATTTCTTCAAAAGATCTCTGATGAAATTCTTTTAATAAATGAAGATACCATCTGCCTTCTGGTTCACTTGTAGTCCAAGGAAAAAATTCAACTCACTCATCATACGCATCTTATACCTACACTGCATAAGCTTAGCAAACCTTGCAAAATGTGCATCATTCGTAGACCCAAATATAATTGTAAAGTATAATATAATGTAACATGTAATCGAGGATTTATAACTCAACATGAAAACAGAAACAGCTAAACTTTATTAAACTGTGAAGCACAGGAACCCTTCAGATGAAGACAGGATAAACACAAAGAACCAAATGATGTGATTGATTCATTAAGCTCTCCTACAGATCATGGGAAGAAGTTCATTACTTTGTTCAAGCAGCCATGAAGAATAAGACATCAAGAGGCTTTAAGTATCAGCTGCATGTATTGACTTCAAGTGTTACAAATCAAGGGTTCAGTAAAAGAAGCAGTGGATAAACATCAGTATGTATCAACTCAGAATCATAAGACAAATTGAGTCAGGATCCTCTCAAGGCTAGTTGTTTGTGAACCAGACCAGTGCACCAAACATCAGCATTTCAAGGAAGTATTTTGATTCAATTAACAGAAGAAAAATGAATGATACACTGAAGAGTGACTTGACAAAGAACCAAAAATATTCTAAATAAAGACACTAAGGAACCCCTATCACCACAGGAGAAGTAACCACAGAGGATTTGCTCTAAGGAACCTCTATCGCCACAGAAGCCCCTGTCACCACAGAAGGTGTTAGAACAAATTGCTTAAGGCAATATAGGGAAAGTGTGTGTCGCCACAGAGGTTATACAGGAGAAGGTGTCGCCACAGAGGTTATACAGGAGAAGGTGTCGCCACAGAGCTTGTCACCACCGAGTATTATAAGACAAACTGTCACCACAGATCTGTCGCCACATAGACCATACAGGAGAAGGTGTCGCCACAGAGGCTATACAGGTGATTGTGTCGCCACAGAGGTGTCACCACAAAGGCTATACAGAGGAACTTTGTCGCCACAGAAGGTGTTGTTCATTGAGTTAAATGCAGCAAAGTTAAATGATTTGTGTGGACATGAATTGGCCAGCTGTTCATTTAATTTTGAAAGACTACAAAACTGAAGTGCATGTAATTCAATTCAGTTAGTTATCTTCTTCAGCAAACACAGACAGTTTACGAGAGCTCCATTAAAGCTTGAATTTATTATCCTTGTAAATATAATGTTATGCTGCTGAATTTATTATAGCTAATCAATACTTTGATTAGATTGTAGCAACCTCAAGGTTTATATTAATAAAATAATATATTCCTCGAATTATTTTGTATTGTTTTTTATTCCGTACTTTTAACGAAGAACTTAAAACGAATCGAAAAAGATTGTAGGTATCGTATTCAACCCCCCCCCCCCTTCTATGATACTTTGGGATTAACAATTGGTATCAGAGCTTGTTGATTGACATACAAATCAAGATCCGGAAAAAGAAACAAGTTCTTGAAAAATTCTTGAATTTTTTAATTTTCAAATATTCTCATTTCTTGAAATTTTTTTAATTTTAAATAATTTAGTTCCGCCAAGAAAATGAATAACCAAATAATTGGAAGCATAAAGGTTCCTCCATTTGACAGAGATAATTACAACCTATGGAAGAAAAAGATGATGTTGTTTATGAAAGCTTCAAATCTACTTTAAATTGGGATACTACTAAATGGACCTTATGTTCCAATGGAAGTAATTGATGAATCCACAACTGCAACTAGTATAAGAATTCATTCCACATCTTCTCCCAGGGATCCGTTTAAATACACGGAAACCGATAAGGAGTTGATAAATCTGGACACAAGTCTTCAACTCATAATTGTGGAATCGACCGATAATGATATGAGCCATCAGCTTCTAGGAAGTAACAGTGCAAAAGATATGTGGGAGACCGTTGAGCTTTTGATGGAAGGAACAGAGGAAGTCAAAAAAAATAGGATGGATATTCTGACGACTCAGTATGAGGCATTCAAACTTCAACCCGGAGAAGCATTGTCTTCACTCTTTGAGAGATATACAAGACTGTTAAGTGATTTAAAGCTGCAAGGGAAAGTCTACCCCATACGAGAGTCTAACAGAAAGTTTATGCTGATGCTCCCAGTTCACCTAGAACAAAAGAACACTTCAATCAGGGAAAGATCAGATTTTATCACTATGTCCCTGGATGTGATCTATGGTAAGTTAAGAACACATGAGTTGGAGCAAGAGCAAAGAGCCATTATCTATGGACCTGGTTCTGTTGACAGTAAGAGTACGTCACTTGCAAAAACCACTGCACTTGTAGCTCATGAACCAGAATCTCAAGAAAACAAGGTTACACCCTCCTCAACAATTAAAGAAATTGTTGTAGCTGAAATTACTCATGGTGAACCAGAAGATGAAAGTGAGTTCTATACTCAAGAGGAACTTGAACAGTTGGAGGACAAATCTATGGCTTACATGGCTGCAAAGTTTAGTCATGTTATATTCAGAAGAAAGCCCAACTACAAACCAAGGGGTTCATCAGGGAGATTTCAGAAAGGAAACTACTCGTTAGGGTCAAGCTCAAGAGGAGGCTACAAGTCAAGCTGGGTTGACAAGAGCAAAACCAGATTCTACAACTGCAATGAGTTAGGGCACTTTGCATCTGATTGCAGAAAGCCCAAGGCAGCAAAATCTAATGATTCCTATAAAAAGAAGGAAACTTATGAAGATCTGAAAAGGAAGAATGAGAAGCTGAAATAGAAGTTGAATGCTTATGTGGTAAAGGAAAAAGGAAGAGCCTACATCACTGAAGGAAAAAGATGGGATGATACTGATTCGGATGAAGATAAAGAGCATGTAAACTGGCTCTCATGGCAGACTCTGCAGAGGAATCACCACGATCATCTCAGGTTCCTGAACTTACCACTAAAGAAATGTATGTATCTGAATACAAATCTACTGTACATGAACTTACTGTAGAATTGTATAATGTTCATACTATCATAATATTCAATTTAATTTGTTTTAAATCTAAACTTTATTCTCATTTTATTTAAATGACGAATAATATTCAGATTCCAAAAATAAATTTTGTTTCTATTATTGAACGTGATCTCGTGAAAATGGTACATTTTGAAACTTGGATCCATTTTTTAAACGAACACTCAATTGTGCGCTTCGCATTAACGACTAACGTGAAATTGAATGTTGAGCTTCTCAGGCCTGTACACACAACAGCTATAAACTCTTCAGAAGATGAAAAATTAGCTTTTTCTTTTGACATTGATGATGATACTATCAGAATTACAGAGGATGATTTCAATGAACATCTTCAGTTACCTCAAGATAACTTTAATGACACTCCAGAAGATTGGGAACTACTCAGCTTCTTCAGAGCAATAAGGAGCACAATGACAGCGATTGATGATTTACCAAGGCACTTCAACAAAAGTCATCTTCTGAAGGAATGAAATCTATTCTTCAATATAATGTCTCATTGCTTGTCTCCCAAGACAGCTGGATTTCATGGACTCACTATTTTTAATCAAGTTGTTGGGGTTGCTGTCGCGAATAATCTTCGCATCAATTTTGGGAGGTTATTCATGGAGCACATTTTGGAGAACCAATCAAATCATCAGAACTTTATCCTATATGCAAGGTTTCTTCAGATCGTACTAAATGGAAAACTGTCAAAAGCCCAAAAGACATCCACTCACAGTGACTTAATGCAAGATCCTCTTGTCCTATCTCAACTGGTAGTCACAAAGCTACACAAGAAAGGGAACTATCCAAACTCAGAGGTTGCTTTCCTAATAGACCACATGATAGATGCCTTTTCCACTATCAATGCTCAATATGAAGAAGAAGCTGAAGATGCATCTATAGCTGCAGATGAACCCCTAGCTGAAAATGACCCAGAGGAAAATATGGCTAACTAATCTGTTGGAGATGAGGATGTAGAAGCAGATCAACCTATTTCCGAACATGGTGACCAAGCAGAGGCTGAAGTTGAGCAAGAACAAGAAGCTGTATCTGAAGAATCCTCTCAACCTCAACCTGAAGCTGCTAGTGCACCATATCAAGCTGCTGAATCTACTCATTCTAATACCTCTGTCTATAGACCAGTCTTCTCAGGTATGGGTACTTCTTCTATGAGTCGTACTTTTGAAGCATGTTCTGATTTTATTAGCATAGATCAATTACACCTTGATCCTCAGCACACACAAATACTTGTTGAACACGTAGATAGGTTAGGGAGTGAATTTGGTATGCCACAAATTTATAGCCACCCTCTAGAGCCAAACCAAACACCATCATCTCTCCTTGCTCAAGCCTTGGAGTATAAGGATCCTATGCAAATAGAGGGAGAAACTGCACTAGATGCAACAAATAAGGAAGGTACTGTGAGTGAACCCGTAGCTCTGTCTCCTATGAAGCAAAGTAGTGAACATCCTGAGACATCTGCAAACCTCCAGGTATCTTCCCAAAAGGATTCTCTGGCTAAAAAGGCACATACACAGTTACTAGATCTATCTTCTCAACAAGGTAGATCTATTGAAATTCGCCCGTCAGCCACGGCATCCTATAACGAGTCAAACACCTTATCCAATATCCAAGCTCTTGAAGCTTTAAATGAGTCAATTAGAAGAGTACTATTTGGTGAGGACGTATTGACGGTAACAGGGAATTCGACCATTTTACGGTTAGAATATCCTGTTTAAGGTCCTTTAATGGATCAAATGCCTTCACAGGTGTTAGGAGAGAGTGCTGTAATCGCTGCCAAATCTAGCATAACACTTACCTCCCCAGGATTAATAAACCTGGATGCATCTGCGGATAGTGGATCCGACGTAGGTACGGATCGGCAACCCATTGGCGATGAACCAGATTTACCTGGTGAGCCTAAGGGGAATGTATCTTCACAGATACAAAGGAAAGCTGGGGATCTGATGCCAGATATGAAGGCCCCAGTGCTCCCTCCGGAGATTCAAACTCTGGATGAATCATCTCCTGATGATAGGCAACTTGTCTCGGATAAGGATGGGGAATTGTGAACTCCCATTGCACCACTGCTGACCTCCTTAAGGATGGCTCCGGTGTCTTCTGCAGGTACACATGGAACTCGGAGCTTTGAGAGGAGTGAACTTGTGAGAATGAGTGACACACATGACCCAAAACCGAGTGATAGAGTGTTGAGCGATACACTGCGAGAAGCCTGTGAGACACCTACCATCCAAACTACACCTATAGATTTATCCAATTACGTCACTAAAGATTATCTCAAAGAGCAGCTAGCATTCAAAGATAGCTATCTTAAGGAACAGCTGGCTCTTAAAGATCAACACCTTCAGACAGAAATATCTCTCCGAGATCATTAAATCGCCAGTCTTTCCAATCAACTTGAACATCAACAAGCATCATTCGCCAGTTTGCGGGAATTCGTTGAGCGATCTCTATCTCATACAGGGAAAGGAAAAGCACCTGCCAATACTGAGCCAAAGATCTCAGTTAGCAAGTAGACGCCTATCCCGGTCTCATCTGAAGCAGCTCTTGCCAGTACTAGGCCAAAGACCTCAGTTCGTAAGCAACCGCCTGCTTCTCTTGAGATCCCTGTCTCGACCTTACATGCTCAATCAACACCAGCTCCGAAGGATAACCCAGCTGAGGGGGAGAAAAGGGTAGTAGAACAAGAAAAAGTGGACACTGCTATTAATCTACTTCAAGATGCCTTTCAGACCACTGGTACGTATGATGTATTTGAAGAAGAGATAAAGGAAGAGTTAGAGGAGAGAATTGATGAAAGGGTGCTCCTAAAGGAAAGATTCTCTAAAGAAAGCGCAACATCTCAGGGGGAGCAATCAGGGCATCTGAGCAGAATCATTACAACTCAGAGAAATATGCTGTCTCAGATATATGCTCCGACACCCTTATTTTCTGAAGAAGAATTAGAAGAAGGTGAGATAGATGAAAGTGATGTTCCGATAGGGTGTGAGCCAAGATTTGAAAAGTGGCTACGGAAGAAAGAATGATCATCACAGAGGATGAAGAATTTGAAGATGAAGATGCTTTCTCGGATGACTGTCTATCCTATGGAATCACAGAGAAAATAAATCGCTCTTATTTGGAAATTCAAGAAGAAATAGAAAGATCCAGAGCAAGAATTCAAAGAGCTATTCAAAGGAAAAGGAACATAGAGGAGAGAGAAGCATATCTTCAAGCTAACAGGAAAGGAAGTAAATGGGAAAAAACAAAGAAGAAAATGGACAAACTAGAAACATATCACTATTCAGACCCTGGAAACTTTAATCGGTTGAGAACTGTGGAGCACTACAGAGAGATATATATAAACATCCATGAGTTCTATGATCAGTTCAGCAAAGTAATTACCGAAACTACTGTGAACATTATGAAGAATGAATGGAAGATTGCTATCAATCACATAGATGGTCTACAGATGAAAGTGTCTACAAGTATACTGAAGAAGTTGAATATTGTTGAACTGTTTGTCTTAGCCTCAAAGATCCCATGGTTGAAAACGAATGAAAATGAATACTTCAGAGACAGACTTTGGAGAATGATGATGATGTATCTCCTCAAGCATTTATGTATCCATTTGTGATCAAACTTGTTGCGGGTGGTAGATTGCAGAATATCACCATGTCTGACCAACACATAAGAACCATTCGGTACAGTTTACCTTTCTAGAAAGTCAACTAAGGAGCAAAAGAGCTAAACTGACAGCTACAGGTGTTAAGAGATCTGAAGCAGATGTCAAAGCCATTGAAGTTCTGTACGCTTATAGGCTCAATGACAAGATGATCAGAGACACAGAGAAGGATATGAGGGCAATCAGAAGAGAATATCATGAGATGGTGTTCATTAATGGAGAAGCAGAAATTGGTCTTCTCAAAGACACTGAACCCATAATCAGCATTGACAGTGAAGGAGAGTTAGTCTTTAGAATCAACAAATGCAGAATCAGAATCAAAGACTTCAGGACAAGTGAATCAAGCTCAATTCAGCAAGCCTTGACGGATGTCAAATTGTCTACCTGTAAAGATGACAAGGTTGCTTTGATCCCTACCATAAAGATTTTTGACGAAGTAACGGAAGAAGAATCGATCAATGACACCAGTAGAGTAAGAGGACATCCAAAAAGGATAACAGTCTTCGTAATGTCCATAAAATCTTCTCTACTGTTTGATCTGGTTCCTAAATGCTCTAAAGTCAAGTATCTTGAGATAATGCTTCATGAGCTAAACAATCCACCTCCAGTCAATGCACTTGAAATAGAAGCTCGTGATTGTGTACAAGCTAGATTGAATGAGCTGAAAGAGTCTCCTCCAAAACCTTCAGGTCCTCAGAAGAAAGTCTCTAAGAGAAAATCTGTTCAGCCTCAAGAAGAAGAAGGAAGCAGGAAGAAGAAGAAGTCAAAGACAAAGAAGATATAGAGTATATATTCAGGCTAGAGGAACACTTCTTTGTAATTTGTATTGTAAGAAATCTGGAAATGAATATGTAATCCAGAATGTATTTAATATCTTTATCTATTTTTATAGTTCGTACTTTTTCTTATTATCAGTTGAGTTATCCTTAAGGATTTGCTTGTCGAACTCTAACAATCAAATAGGGGGAGATTGTAAAGCATAATGTAATGTAACATGTAATCGAGGATTTATAACTCATCATGAAAACAGAAATAGATAAAATTTATTAAACTGTGAAGCACAGGAACCCTTCAGATGAAGACAGGATAAACACAAAGAACCAAATGATGTGATTGATTCATTAAGCTCTCCTACAGATCATGGGAAGAAGTTCATTACTTTGTTCAAACAGCCATGAAGAATAAGACATCAAGAGGCTTTAAGTATCAGCTGCATGTATTGAATTTAAGTGTTACAAATCAAGGGTTCAGTGAAAGAAGCAGTGGATAAACATCAGTATGTATCAACTCAGAATCATAAGACAAATTGAGTCAGGATCCTCTCAAGGCTAGTTATTTGTGAACCAGACCAGTGCACCAAACATCAGCATTTCAAGGAAGTATTTTGATTCAATTAACAGAAGAAAAATGAATGATACACTGAAGAGTGACTTGACAAAGAACCAAAAATATTCTAAATAAAGACACTAAGGAACCCCTGTCGCCACAGGAGAAGTAACCACAGAGGATTTTCTCTAAGGCACCTCTATCGCCACAGAAGCCCCTGTCGCCACAGAAGGTGTTAGAACAAATTGCTTAAGGCAATACAGGGAAAGTGTGTGTCGCCACAGAGGTTATACAGGAGAAGGTGTCACCACAGAGCTTGTCATCACAGAGTATTATAAGACAAACTGTCGCCACAGATCTGTCGCCACAGAGACCATACAGGAGAAGGTGTCGCCACAGACCTGTCGCCATAGAGGCTATACAGGTGATTCTGTCGCCACAGAGGTGTCGCCACAGAGGCTATACAGAGGAACTTTGTCGCCACAGAAGGTGTTGTTCACTGAGTTAAATGCAGCAAAGTTAAATGATTTGTGTGGACATGAATTGGCCAGCTGTTCATTTAATTTTGAAAGACTACAAAACTGAAGTGAATGTAATTCAATTCAGTTAGTTATCTTCTTCAGCAAACACAGACAGTTTACGAGAGCTCCATTAAAGCTTGAATTTATTATCCTTGTAAACAGAATGTTATGTTCCTGAATTTATTGTAGCTAATCAATACTTTCATTAGATTGTAGCAACCTCAAGGTTTATATTAATAAAACAATATATTCCTCAAATTTTTTTGTATTGTTTTTGATTCCGTACTTTTAACAAAGAACTTAAAATGAATCGAAAAAGATTGTAGGTATCATATTCAACCCCCCTTCTATGATATTTTGGGACTAACAATAATGTCATCAACATAGACTTGCACAAGTATGATATCATTTTTATGTGTTTTATGAAATATAGTCTTATCTATGACACCTCTAGTGAAACCTTTTTCAAGAAGAAATTCTGAGAGAGTGTCATACCATATTCTTGGTGCTTGCTTAAGACCACAAAGAGCTTTGAAAAAAAGGTAGACAAAAATATTCAAATTCAGGATCTATGAAACCAGGAGGTTACTCCACATAGACCTCTTCTTCAAGCTCACCATTCAGGATGGCACTTTTCACGTCCATCTGATGTACCTTAAAGTTTGAATATGCTGCAAATACTAAAAACATTATGATGGCTTCAAGTCTAGCAACTGGTGTGAAGGTTTCATCATAGTCAGTCCCTTCTTCTTGAGAATATCCCTTAGCAACAAGTCTTGCCTTGTTCTTTATAATAATTATGTCTTCATCAAGCTTATTTCTATAAACCCACTTAGGGACAATCACATATTTATCTTTAGGCCTGTGTACAAGCTTTCACACATTCTGTCTTTTAAACTGATTGAGCTCATCTTGCATAACAATCATCAAATCTGGATCTCCAAGAGCTTCATCTACTTTCTTTGGTTATATTTGAGAAAGAAACCCAGAATATAGACATTCATTCACAATAGCTCTTCTAGTCTGAACTCTTGCCTCTACATCACCAATAATTTGATCAACAAGATGGGATTTACTATATTTTGCAGCTTTAGACAAATTAGCTCTAGATAACTTAGCATTTTCAGCATTATGATGAGTTTGACTAGAGGATCTTTGTTCTATTTCTTGTTCTGCTCCCCATGAGTTATTTCCAACTTGATCTCCAGAATCTGAAACTTGTGGACTTGTCTCAAAGATAGTGTGACTCTGCTATCCTGTATTTCCATTGTCAACACTATCATCTGGATCATCTGAATCTGAATCAGAATTATGATCATTACCAAGATCATTGTCATTGTCATTGTTATCTGAAATAACCTCAAGTTCATCATTATTATCAGAAAGATCTTCAACATCAAAATTATCAGAACTATCTTCCTTCTAAATACTTGGGAGCTTAACGTCATCAAAAGTTACATTAAGGATTTCCACAACCTTTTGATCACTAATCATATATACCCTATATGCTTTTGACTCCAGAGAATAGCCCAGAAAGATACTTTCTCCAGCCTTAGCATCAAACTTGCCAAGATGCTCATCATCCTTAGGCACAAAGTACTTTCCTCCAAGCACGTGAAAGTATTTCACTGATGGTTTCTTGTTGGCCATTAACTCATAAAGGGTGTTCTCATATATCTTCTTAATCAAGGTTCTATTTTGAGTATAACATGCAGTGTTAACTACTTCATCCCAAAAGTAGGTAGGAAGATTAGCTTCGTCAAGCATAGTCCTTGCAACTTCAACTAATATTCAATTCTTCCTCTCAACTACACCATTTTTTTGTTGTGTTCTTGGTGCTGAAACATATCTTGAGATGCCCTTCTCAGTACAGAATTCATTCAACTTTACATTTCTGAATTCTGTTCCATTATCTGATCTGATAGTATAAACAGGCACTCCATCTTTTAACTCAATTTTCTTGATGTGATCAATAATCATATCAGTTGTTTCATCCTTTGAATGTATGAATAACACCCATGTGTATCTGAAATATTCATCAACAATCACTAAGCCATATTTTTTCCTTGACATTGACATGACGTTGACTGGGCCAAACAAATCCATGTGAAGGAGTTATAGTGGTTCAGGGATATCAGTCATTGTCTTCTTCTTGTGTACTGCTCTTTTTGACTTTCCTTTCTCACATGCTTCACAAAGTCCATCAGGACTAAATTCCATCTCAGGAAAACATCTCACCAATTCCCTCTTAACCAAAGAATTCATGGTCTTGAAATTTAAGTGGGAGAGCTTCTTATCCCATGACCAACTTTCATATGGAGAAGCTTACTGTAGAAACACATTACTTGACCATCTTCAGAAAAATTCCAGTCAGCTACGAACAAATCACCCTTTCTCGCTCCATTGAGAGTAAGCTTCTCATTTTTTTGACAAGAGATCAAGCACTTCTCCTTCTAAAAAAAGACCTCACATCCTTTATCACAAAACTGACTGATACCGAGGAGATTGTGCATAAGACCTTCAACTAGAGAGATTTCATCAATGATGATATTACCAATTTCCAAACAGCCATATCCCGTTGTATAACCGTTGTTGTCATCTCTTAAAGTAACCACTGGGCCAGCTTTCTCAACCACCTTTGATAGTAAGGCTCTATCTTCAGTCATATGCCTTGAACATCAACTGTCCAAAATCCACATGACCTTCTTCTTCTTCTTAATGCCCTGAAAACAAAGGGGATTACATTTTCTTTGGTACCTAAACTAAGTTGGGTCCAGCAGAATTAGAAGCATTTGAATATTTAGCATTTTTCTTAATTGAATTTGATAAGCCAGAAGTAATCAGGCCCAGATAAAAAGAATAGAAGCCCAAAAGAGATAACATCCCAGGCCCAAGCCGGGGTGGTCCCCGGTGCCACGTGGCACAGGACAAAAGAGTCAACTGTCTCATGTTACCCAAAATGGAACAATTGCATCCCAGCCGTTCATGGGTAAACATCCCAAGACAACTCTGATGGAGAAAGGACACCTGACCACACAACCCATCTGGACCGTCCAGCCTATCACCAACCAAGAAAGATCAAAGGCCAGGATGAAGAGGTACAAACCCCAAAAACCCTAAATCTTGGGACCTATAAAAGGCCTCAAAAAGAGGGTTTTAGGGGTTGAAAAACATTTGACTGCTACACAACTATACACACAACCTCACATATATTTTGAATAGCTCCTTCTTCCCTCTTCTTCTTCTTCAAGAAAGCCCATTTCTTATTCTCACACCGGAGTTGCCGCGGGATATAACCTCCCCTCCGATTCTATTTTGCAGAGACCCCTACTTAGCAGGTTAACCACATTCCGGCCGCTAAGGAAGTTGGGTCCCAGCGCATGTGAGAAAAGAGAAGACCTGGGAAGAAACCGAGTTATCATTGGCGCTAGAAGGAGGGGTGAACCTCCGGTGATGTGGTGTCATCTCCAGCTACATTACACAACTACAAAACCAAAGAAACCTTCTCTCTGGTAAGAACAAAAACCCTCACTCTCTTTACAGCTTACTTTCCTTATTTTTTCCTCCATAACAGTCACACATCCTGGCACCATCACCCATAATCTGTTCTGAAACTAATGACCACGCGAAAAAGCAAAACCTCGATCTCCGGAACCATTCAGCCCACCGTTGCCCCGCCCAGGGATGGCGAGATGGAAGATATAGATGAAGAGCCCCCCACGGCTCGTGTTTCATCTCAGCTTCAGCCCGGAGACCAGTGGCTAACCATAAAGAAAGCAGCCCACAAGTATGCTGAAACCTCTACAAACCCTTGGGGAAATATGACCCCGGAGCAGATTCAAGCGGCTACGGACCTGTGGAAAGAAAAGAACAAGGCTCCTGAAACCCGTCCTGGGGACTAGGAAGAGCACTCGAAAGAATCCAGAGGCTCGGTCTTGGATCAAATTGGAAAAACTAATAGGCCGTCAGAGGACGCACGAGACGAGATCAAGAGGGCCACGCTTCGGGAACGCATCTGAAAGGAGGAAAAGGCCAAGGCCAAAGCCAACATTGAAAAAAGAGTCCAAGCGGAGGAAGCCAAACTAAAGAAGAAGGCACGCCAGATCCATGTCTCTTCGGATTCTGAACCTGAAAAGGAATCTAAGCAGGAGTAAATGGCCCGGGTTCTCCGGGATCTCAAAAGAAAAGAGGAAGGAGATGTGGAAGTTGGGGCGGTGGCCACTCCCTTCACCAGAAAGCTGGAATCCACCCCCAGGGAACCAACACTCAAGCACTTCAACTTCGACTCGTTTGACGGGCTTGCCGACCCTGAAGAACATCTCAACTACTTTGAATAGATCTCGAACAACGACTACAATGACCTCACCAAATGTCGTTTCTTTGCCTCAACACTAAAGGGTGGGGCACATAAATGGTTCAATCGAATCTTCTCCCGGAGCATCGACTCTTGGAATGACTTCCGGGAGATATTTCTCAAGAGGTTCAGGGCGAACCGTATGAACGAGCTCCAAATATGCCACATGGAAACCATTCAACAAAGAAACAGAGAAACTCTGCCAGAGTTCATCAAAAGATTTCAAGAATCAGTCAACCAGATCTCCAACCTTGAAGAGAAGGAAGCCGTGAATATTTTCCGGCATAATCTCCACCCGGTGTCATGTGAAGGCTACGTGAAGGACCTAATCCATAGGGAGCCCCAAAGCCTTGCTTCGACCTATGCGATGGCGTCCAAGTTTATCAAAGAAAATGACTTCCTCACCTCAATGAAGATGAACAGGAGGATCCAGGATGATGATGAGTCCCCGGAATACCGCCACACCGACGGAAAAGAAAAGAGACACATGACAGACAGACAAACCAATTATGTGCAGCAATCCAGGGGGACCCCACCCTAGGACGACTACTCCAGACCCCAGAAGATTGAAAGGAAGCCCAAGCCTAAGAGGGAACCAAAACCAGAGCCCGAATGGACTCCACTCAACCGGCCCCAGACCGACATCTTGAGGGAAGTCAAGGGAAAGCCCTTTTATTACCCCCCGAAGCCGCTGTTGGCACCCCCTGGGAACAGGGCCCGAGACAAGCATTGCGGGTACCACGAAGATCACGGCCACACCATGGAGAACTGCTTCTCTTTCAAAATGTTCATTAAAGATCAAATCAAAAAGGGCAACATGAACCAATACCTACAAAGAAGACTTGATGACAGAGATAAGCCCTCTGGTGGCGGGAAATATGTGGTCAACATGATTTTTGGGGGAACCTCCTCCCCACCCCAGAGTCCAGATGAGGGCAGTGATGTCTTGATGATCCAGCCTGCTGAAGAGGAGCGCATATATTTCTCCAATGAAGATTATAAAGGCCTGGATCCCAACCACAACCAAGCCCTGGTCGTGACTCTCGACATCGCCAATAATGAGGTACAAAGAATTTTTGTTGATAATGGTTCCTCATCTAAAATTATTTTCGAGCATGCCCTTAACAGGATGAAGTTAGGACATTTCCGCATGGAACCATGCCTCGAAGACCCTCTCTATGGATTCGAGAACAATATGATCCCGATCCGCGGGGTAATATACCTCCCTATGGTCTTTGGTACCCACCCCGACAGGTATCTCATATCATGAAGTTCTACGTGATAAGTGTTGCATCCTCTTATAACATGATTCTGGGAAGACCTACCATCACCAAGCTTCGGGCCATCCCGTCTACAATTCACCTTAAGCTGAAGTTTCCCACCCCGGGAGGCATCGGAGAACTCAGGGGGGACCGGGGCACTTCGGGAAGATGCTACGGACAGGCGCTGGTCATGGCCGAAACTGATCCAGAAAACAGAAAGAAGGCAATGGCCTTACCCAAAGGCCAAACCCGCAAGAAGCATCGTGAACATTTCAGCAAAAGGCTAAAGTTGGACGTCAACATGATAGAGGATTAGGGATACAGCGTAACCAACGCCGACGCCCGGATACAGAAATTTGTACAAATCAGAGATAAAACCAAGGTAGAACCTGCTACCCAGACGGTGGAGATAGAATTGGACCCCGGGAACCCACCCGGAAACTGAAAATTGGTAAAGGATTAGAGACATCCTTCCAGGTAGAGCTCATCTCGCTGTTAAGAGAATATGCGGACATATTCACATGGGCACCGAAAGATATGCCCGGGGTCGATCAGTCCGTGGCAATGCATAGTCTGGACGTAGACCCGAAGAAAAGACCGATCAAACAGAAAAGGAGAAACTTTGCCCCCGAAAGACAACAAGCAATAGACGAAGAAATAGAGAAGCTACTCAGGGCCGATATCATCTGTGAAATCAAATACCCTGATTGGCTCGCCAATGTAGTGCTAGTCAAGAAACCGAATGGAAAGTGGAGAATGTGTGTCGACTACACGAGTCTCAACGCCGCATGTCCCAAAGAGTCCTATCCCATCCCGAACATTGACCAGCTGATCGATGCAACTTTGGGCCACACCATGCTCAGCTTTATGGATGCCTTTTCGGGATATAACCAGGTCCGCATGAATCCCGAAGACATCGCCAAAACAGCCTTCATCACTCATAGGGCAGTTTATGCCTTCATCATGATGCCTTTCAGGCTCATCAATGCCGGAGCCACCTACCAGAAAATGATGAACACAATTTTCAAAAGCCAGTTAGGGAGGAACATGGAATCTTATGTAGACGATATGATCTCCAAGTCGCTCACAATCCCAGATCACATAAAAGGCCTCAAGGAGTGTTTTGACAACCTGAGAAGATACAACATGAAGCTGAATCCGGAAAAATGTGCATTCGGGGTACCTTCAGGCAAATTCCTGGGATTCTTGGTCAGCGAAAGAGGAATAGAAGCAAACCCGGAGAAAATCAATGCCATAATATAAATGAAGATACCTCACACCCAGAAAGACATCCAGAAGTTGGCAGGATGCCAAGCAGCCCTGCGAAGGTTCATCCCGAAGTTGGCGGAAAGATGCCTCCCATTCTTCGAGTTTCTAAAAGGCGCCCGGAACAAGAAGTTAGTGGATTGGACCCCAGAATGTCACACAGCTTTCGAAGAAATCAAGAAACACCTTATGAACCCCCCGGTGCTTTCCAAAGCCGAGCCCGGAGAGCTTTTATCTCTCTACATTGCCGCTGACCTTAAGGCTGTCTCTTCGGCACTGGTCCGGGAGGAAGGAGGAATGCAGAACCCCATCTACTATGTCAGCCAAGTCCTCAAGCACGCCAAGACTTGGTACCCAAACTTGGAAAAATTCTCCTTGGCACTTGTACACTCCAGCAGGAAGCTGAGACAATACTTCCAAGGCCGAGAGATCAGAGTGGTCACAGACCAGCAGCTCAGGAAAATCATCCACAAGCCAGATGCCTTCGGAAGGTTGGTTAACTGGGCCATTAAATTAAGTCAATTTAACATCAAGTTCGTGCCACGCACGGAGATAAAGGCCCAGGCCTTAGCCAAATTTGTCATGGAATGCACCTTCCCGGAGCAGCATCTACCCTCCCCCCAAGAGATAGTCCCGGAAGGAAATAACCCAGAAACGGAATTCTGGAAGCTCTATATTGATGGATCATCCACGGCCGGAAGATCCGGAGCGGGCCTCATCCTTATCATCCCTGAGGGCTTTACCATTCAACAGGCAATAACTTTTACTTTCAAGGCAACGAATAATCAGGCTGAATATGAGGCACTTATCTCCGGGCTCAAATTGGCAAAATCTCTTGCTATTTCAAGGATGACCGTCTACAGTGATTCTCAAATCGTGGTCAAGCAAACCAGTGGAGAATATATCGTGAAAGATCCAATATTAGCACAGTACCAGACAATGGTACGGAGTATCTTGGAAGCCACTCCCGACATCACCATACTCCATATCAACAGAAAAGAGAACTCCAAAGCAGATGAGCTATCAAAGCTCGTGCATAATACTTCGGACCTCGCCAGTTTAGTATACTTCGAAGAACTCAAAGTACCCAGCACAGAGCGAGCTGAGGTCCTGTGCATCGGGAGCCCAGACAATTGGATGACTCCCTACATAGCTTACCTAAGAGATGGGACGCTCCCGGAAGACCAGAACAAGGCCAAGTACTTGAAGCACAAAGCTGCTCATTTCTTTCTGGAGGATGGCCTGTTATACAGAAGAACCTTCTCAGCACCCACCCTGAAATGCGTGGACCCAGATGAGGCCAATTATTGCCTCTGAGAAGTTCATGAAGGCATCTGCGGAGACCACCTGGCGGCCAAAGCTCTAGCTTACAAAGTCATCAGACAAGGGTATTACTGGCCCACAATTCCCTCTGACTCCATCGCTTATGTTAAGAAATGCCCCCAATGCCAGAAATTCAGCAACATTCCCAAGCAAAGCCCCAGCCTGCCAGCATCGGTATTATCTCCGATCCCGTTTGCCGTTTGGGGCGTAGACATCATGGGCCCCTTTCCCCGAGCAAGAGGTGACCTCCGCTACGTCTTGGTTGCCATCGATTACATGACAAAGTGGGCAGAAGCCAAGGCTATGAGAATAATCAATCAACAAGATTGCATCAAGTTTATGGATTCAATCGTCAAGAGATTTGGGATCCCGATAGTTCTCGTCTCCGACAACGGCCCACAGTTTGTCGGGTCCGAATTCGAGGCATATCTGAAAGAGCTCGGAATCAAGCACAAAAGAGCATCGGTTGCACACCCTCAGGGGAATGGACAGGTCGAAGTAACTAACAGAACCATACTTCAGGGCCTGGAAAAAGGGCTAGAGGAGTCCAAAAAGACTTGGCCTGATGAGCTTCCAAAAGTCTTGTGGTCCTACAGAACCACCCCCAGGACAGGAACGAATGAGACCCCCTTCAAGCTTGCGTATGGTACCGAAGCCCGCATACCAATCGAAACCGGGTCCCCTTCCCACAGGGTCATTAACTTTGACGAGATCTCAAACATTGAAGGACTTAAGACCAACCTGGAGCTCCTGGATGAGGTAAGAGACAAGGCGGTAAAAAGGATGGAAGACTACAAAGAAAAGACAAAACTCTACTTTGGGAAGAAGGCAAAAATCAGAGAGTATGAAGCAGGAGACTTGGTACTCCGGCACACCGAGGCCTCGGACCCAACCAATCAGGGAAAACTCCAACCCAACTGGGAAGGCCCCTATAGGGTTCAAGAAGTGCTTCGACCAGGAACTTACAAGCTAAGCTACCTCGGGGGAACCGAAGTCCCAAACACTTGGCACGGAGCCCGCCTAAGGAAATTCTACCACTAAAGGTAGGGCGCACATTCTGGGATCTCCTCTACTTTTTGGCTATAACAGCTGGATGTAATTTTCAACGTTTTCCCCAGAATGTATTTTTGCTTTAATATGAATTATATAAGAACCCCACATTGAGCACCTCATAGCTCAAGATTATTCTACTATCATTCGATCACTGTCGCTATATTACTTAGAAAATTTTATTCCAATAAAATTTTAAAACCCCTTCCCCGGGGACCATTACACAACCCTCAAAGAATCATATAAACGCTCGATTCCCGCGCGATACACTTTGAATTGTACTTAGAAAATTTTATTCCATTAAAATTTTAAAACCCTTCCCGGGGACCATTAAATAACCCATGTGTACTTAAAAAATTTTATTCCAGTAAAATTTTAAAATCCCATCCCGGGGACAATTACACAACCCATGTGTACTTCAAAAATTTTATTCCATTAAAATTTTAAAACCCTTCCCGGGGACCATTACACAACCCATGTGTACTTAGAAAATTTTATTCCATTAAAATTTTAAAACCCTTCCCGGGGACCATTACACAACCCATGTGTACTTAGAAAATTTTATTCCAGTAAAATTTTAAAACCCCTTCCCGGGGACCATTACACAACCCATGTATACTTAGAAAATTTTATTCCATTAAAATTTTAAAACCCTTCCCGGGGACCATTACACAGCCCATGTGTATTTAGAAAATTTTATTCCAGTAAAATTTTAAAACCCCTTCCCGGGGACCATTACACAACCCATGTGTACTTAGTAAATTTTATTCCATTAAAATTTTAAAACCCTTCCTGGGGACCATTACACAACCCATGTGTACTTAAAAAATTTTATTCCATTAAAATTTTAAAACCCTTCCCGGGGACCATTACACAACCCATGTGTACTTAGAAAATTTTATTCCAGTAAAATTTTAAAACCCCTTCCCGGGGACCATTACACAACCCATGTGTACTTAAAAAATTTTATTCCATTAAAATTTTAAAACCCTTTTCGGGGACCATTACACAACCCATGTGTACTTAGAAAATTTTATTCCAGTAAAATTTTAAAACCCCTTCCCGGGGACCATTACACAACCCATGTGTACTTAGAAAATTTTATTTCATTAAAATTTTAAAACCCTTCCCAGGGATCATTACACAACCCATGTGTACTTAGAAAATTTTATTCCATTAAAATTTTAAAACCCTTCCCAGGGACCATTACACAACCCATGTGTACTTAGAAAATTTTATTTCATTAAAATTTTAAAACCCGTCCCAGGGACCATTACACAACCCATGTGTACTTTGAAAATTTTATTTCATTAAAATTTTAAAACCCTTCCCGGGGACCATTACACAACCCATGTGTACGTAGAAAATTTTATTCAGTTAAAATTTTAAAACCCCTTCTGGGGACCGCAACACAAACCACGTGCACTTACAAAAATTTCGATCAAAATAAAACAAAACCAAATACGAAAGGGAAATATATTTGCATGCACTCCCGAGGAAAACCAAGCCCCGGGACAAATCCAAACCAAAGTCATACGGAAACCAAATAACAAACTCTAAAAGCCACAAGGGCTCATTCTGAAACAACTGCAAGTTACGAAAAATAAAATTACAAGGCACAAAGCCTGGGTCTTTATTCCTCAGTTCTCAGGAGGAGGAGGAGTCTTCTCGCGGCCCTCTTCAGGAGGCGGTTGTGTCCCAGAAGTACCCGCCTCAGCAGCTCGGGCTTCTTCACGGCGGAGCTCTTCGGCAAGGTACAACTCTATGAATCCGTCCATGTCACCACCCGGATTCTTAGCCAAATAAGCAGAAGCAATGTCCCAGCAAATGTTGACCTTCTCAAAGATCTTGTTATTAAGCTCCTCATAGTAAGCAGGGGTACCCTGGAAGGACTCCAGCACCTCCTCTGCCCGGGGCCTAGCAGCAAGCTCCCTTTTCAAGTTCTCCACCTCCGCCCGGAGGGATCCAACCAACTGCTCCGCAGCCTCTCGAGACTTCACCGCCTCAGCAACAGCTTTCTTATGTTCTCGAGACTCCTTTTCCTTCACCTCCCGGTACTTGGTGAAGCTTTCCTTCTCCTTAGTCAGCTCCTTCAGCGCAGCCTTATTCTTGGCCTCCCTTATGTGGAAGTTGTGGAGAATTGTGGAACAGCCTTTGATCCGAGGATTGGCCTGAAAATAAAACAACTAAGTACTAACACAAGGGCAGGAAAGAAAATGATAAGGGAACAGTATTACCTCCGAAACATCCCGGACAAGATGATCAAGGAAGGTATCCAGATCCTCTGTGGCATAGCAGTCGAAGTCAGCAGGGGTGGCATAATTGTCAAACATCTCATTCCGGCGATCATCCAAAGTCATCCGAGCTAAGAGATTCTTCAGCGCATCCTCCTCCACCAACTTCTGGCTCTCCTCCTCAGAAGGACCCGACCCAGAAACCCTCATACGCTGGGGAGTTCCTGAACCACCAGCATCCTCCGCTGCAGCCTTCCTCTTACGAGGGTTCAACGATCCAACCTCCACCTCTTCCAGCTCAACTACCTCAACCTCCTCAGGCACCGGGACAGCATGTGCAGTAACCTCCGGAGCACTTTGCCTTACACTATTTCCAGAGGAACCAGCATCCCGGGTCTGAGAACCACTACCTCCACCAGCTGCTTTCTTCCCCGAGTCCAAGTGAACAGCGCCACCAATCTTCTTGAACCTCCCGGCCAAATCTTGAATTGTTGTGACATAGCGTAATGGAAAGGATTAAGGAAGGGAAAGCCTATACAAGGAACAACAGTTATAAAGAGAAACAGGGCAAAGATATACATTAAGAAAAGTACAAGGGAAAAACTACTAATATAAAACACTTACAACCAATATTAAACAATGTTTGATTATCTAAAAAGGTATTCCGGGTCCACTGGGCACCAAGAGCAACCACAAAGTCATACATCTTCACCAGGGCATCTCCACCGAGCCTCTCGGATGGGAACCTGTTATTTTTCAAAGCAGTTTTGTACAAAGGCATAAACTCCAGGTCCCAGCCCCGGACGAAGATGAACTCCTGGTGCCAGCCCCGGAGCGAGTTCAACATAAAGACGGGAGCCTTTTTGGCATCAGAAGGGAGCCCACAACCATCTATATTAAAGGTAAACTCAAAGAGGGGAGGCAAGGTGGACTTTTTCATCTTAAAGAGGTAGTGAAAAAGCTTAAACGTGGGAAGATACTTCTTTATATGGCAGCAGGCTAGGAACCAGGAAACCCACTTAACAGAATTCGGAGCCAGCTGGGTGAAGGGTATCCCGTACACATCACGGCACAGAGACTTGGTAAACTGATTAAGGTTGGGCCTCATGCTATGCAGATGTTCTAAAGGAATTCCTACCCAACCGCCAACAGGGCGGTGATAAACCCTCTCGTGAGGCTCGGGCCACCTCCACTCCATATCATCCCTGAAGTGAAAAACGGCTTTCACCAGGTCATCTATCTGCTCAAAGTATACTCAGAGAGGCCGGGATGGCGGGGAGCTGGAACATACCTAGTCCCGGGGGCATTATAGAAAAGTTGATCCATACGGGCCCCATTATAAGGTTCTATGCCCCCGAGACTATAAGCAGTAGTAAGGTCCCTGAAATAATAATCGTGGGGAGGACTATTCTCACGGGTCTGAACAAAGTAATGGTCTATATCTATCCAGGACCCGTCTCTCCTACCCAAAGTCTGCCCGGGGTTTAACAGGAAGGTAGGCAACTCCTCAACTATAGCTTGGCGGCGGGGAGGCATATTTTCTGGTTCCGGGGAAGAGTCACTCGAAGAATGTTCGGGAAATCCAAAGTGGGGACGGTCATGTCTATGTTTCAGATTAGCTAATTGTTTCCTTCTACCCCTCCTAACCATATAACCCCGGAGTCTATGCCATTTCGGGAAGGAAAAAGAAAAGAAAGAAACACAAAAGCTACTCAGAAACAGTTAACCTCAAAATCAAAACACCAAATTACATCATACAACCTATACATACATATATACGCCTATAACACATGTTATGAACAGTCATAAAAGCAAAGAACAAACCCAGTTTTGCATAGATTAAAACCTTTATTCGCACATATGTGCATACCAAAACACAAGCCCAGATTCGCTACAAACATCAACTGTTTCTTCGCAGACAAAAGCTATAAACCTAAACAACAAACAACCTGTTTGACTCACCAAAACTCGACACAACAAAAATAAACTAATTCAGATACTTGGGCACACATGCATTCTAAAAGCTCAAACTACAAGTATTCGCTAAACAATCATAAAGAAACAAAGAGTAGAACGAAGACAAGTTCGAAAACTTACAAGAAAG
This sequence comes from Apium graveolens, assembly GCF_009905375.1. Taxonomy (NCBI): domain Eukaryota; kingdom Viridiplantae; phylum Streptophyta; class Magnoliopsida; order Apiales; family Apiaceae; genus Apium; species Apium graveolens. The sequence continues at coordinate 79,012,017 of NC_133656.1, forward strand.
CAGGAGAATAAACCGGCTTCAAAAAGCAAAAGAGCTCCCAAATGCGACTTGGAGAAAAATGGCAAAAAGTTTTTGTGTTTGCAGTTGCGTAAAGAGAAAAGAAATGAGAAAGGCGGAGTATTTATAGGCACAGAGTGAGAGTTAACCAACTCAACTGCCTCGCAATCTGGTCCGTTGATCGAGGACACGTGGCACAATCCTGGGCGTCCAGAAAATAACCGCTGCAGTTAATGATTACATTGCTGTAATTATTTAACAGGCACGGATTTTGAGGAGAAAAAAGGGGGAAAAACTGCAACGTTTCGTGCATACACATATACTTACACATATATTCGTACAAGAAGCTCAACCGCCGCCTGACACTCTGGGAAAAGCGCTAAAGCACTACCCACCTGTCACATTTACACCCAGGCCTACACAAATACAACCCCGGGGACTTGTACCCAACAACACCCCGGGGTTAGGGGCCACAAATTAAAGGAAAAGTGATAAAAAATATCCAAGTGCCAAGAACCAAAAGGCCTACCCAAACACAACCCCGGGGACTTGTACCCAACACCACCCCGGGATTAGGGGCCACAAATTAAAGGAAAAGTGACAAAAATTTTCCAAGTGCAAAGAACCAAAAGGCCTACCCAAACACAACCCCGGGAACTTGTACCCAACAACACCCCGGGGTTAAGGGCCACAAATCAAAGGAAAAGTGACAAAATTTTTCCAAGGGCCAAGAACCAAAGGGCCTACCCAAACACCACCCTGGGGACTTGTACCCAACGATATCCCGGAGTCAGAGGACAAATCAAAGGAGTGAAAATTTTTCCAAGACAACTACTCCCCCATCCGGGAAAACCCGCATAAGGGAGTGGGAGGCAAATGACAGGCCAGAAGTAATCAGGCCCAGATAAAAAGAACAGAAGCCCAAAAGAAATAACACCCTAGGCCCAAGCCGGGGTGGTCCCCGGTGCCACGTGGCACAGGAAAAAAGAGTCAACTGTCTCATGTTACCCAAAATGGAACAATTGCATCCCAGTCGTTCATGGGTAAACATCCCAAGACAACTCTGATAGAGAAAGGACACCTGACCACACAGCCCATCTGGACCGTCCAGCCTATCACCAACCAAGAATGATCAAAGGCCAGGATGAAGAGGTACAAACCCCAAAAACCCTAAATCTTGGGACCTATAAAAGGCCCCAAAAAGAGGGTTTTAGGGGTTGAAAAACATTTAACTGCTACACACCTATACACACACCCTCACATAAATTTTGAATAGCTCCTTCTTCCTTCTTCTTCTTCTTCTTCAAGAAGCCCATTTCTTATTCTTACACCGGACTTGCCGCGGGATATAACCCCCCCTCCGGTTCTATTTTACAAAGACCCCTACTTAGCAGGTTAACCACACTCCGACCGCTACGGAAGTTGGGTCCCAGTGCGTGTGAGAAAGGAGAAGACCTGGGAAAAAACCGAGTTATCAGAATTCACAAGCTTAATATTATTTGCTTTATCATTGATTGATTCCTTGTCACTTGTAGAAGCACCAACAGACTTGGTTTTGGGCTTGGTGACAGGTGCCACTAACCTATCTTTATGAGGGCTCACAGTCTTTGATCTACCAGTTTACTTATGATTATTCTTATCATGATTATGATATGTACTAAGTGTTCATGAAAGAAACTACACATGGCATGCAAATAGAGTTATTACACTTAGCATTCTTAGGCAAATTAGGCATGTTATGCACATAAGCATTGTCTATTTTAACCTTTCTACAAGCATGAGTAATGTGACCAGAAGAACCATAACTATTGCATAACTTCATAGAGCCATTAGCTCATATCCTGCCATTTATATTCCTACTTCTCTTACTCTTGGAAATACAACCCTAGTCCAGTACAAGATTCGTCAATATCACTAACAATAGACATAAGTTTCTTTGCTTTTTATCTCTTTGAGCTCTCAATATCGTCAACAAGCATCTCATGATGAATATAAAGATTATCTTCATCAAAGGGCTCAATAATATCTTTCTTAAATATAGGCTTCTTAGCTTCTTTAAGAATATGAGGTGTACTAGGGGGACTTACAACTTTCTCCTTAGGGTCATGCTGAATTACTCATTTCTTTGAAGATTTTCCAAGTTCATCATAGTCTAGACCTATTGTGGCGCCCCAAAATCCGGGGTCAGGGATCTAGGAGGCCACACCATCTTGAATCCTGTATAATACTTATTTCGTACAACAATAAATGAATACTCAAACCTTTATTATCCTCTACTTATCAACACACACACACTTACAAGATATTGTCTTAAAAACGAACAAATCATTACTAGAGTGTATCAATCCACAAATGATTATTATTACAGTCCCAAAAGTGATTAAGTCTTACCGCGGGTGTAACCTTTATTTAAGGTTAGACCGGAGACCAAATATATATTTCTTCATTATTATCTTACATAAGTCATACTTGTAAATAAGCCGGACTAAAAACAACTGAAAACCAATGCAGCTTATTCGATCTACATGGGGTACTGCACCAAACATCCTACGGAACAGATGGCCATTTCCTACCTATTTTCGGGCCTTGAGTTTCATGATAGGCATACAAGTGTGAGTTATAATGCCCGACACAAGAATGTGTTAGGAAATAAATAACACACAGATGGGGGGTGAATGTGTTTTTAATATTTTAGGCTTTTCTTGAATGTTTTTGGTTGAACAAAGTAAATTTAATCATGTAAAGAAGATGTGTTAATACAGTAAATAAACATGCAATAAACAAGAACACAGTCTTTTCAAAACTCACTTAATTTTTATATTAAAAATCAAGATTGTTTTGCTACAAAAATTTTAGGCTCTTTGTTTAAAGAGCTTAGCTTCTTCTTGAGAGAATTACAAGATACTATCTAGATTGTTACTTCTGACTTAAAAGACTAGTGTTGACTTTATAACTCAGTTAACTTCTAAGTTACACAGTGTACAATAAGATATGCTATTAACCTTTACTAAACTGTCACTTGTCATTTCTATTTATAGAAAAGTAACTTTTCCATTTATGGCTTAGCATATCTTTAGCATCCTATGATTATCTTGATCTTCCTCTGTCAGTTAATCTTCACCATTGATCTTGCACATTCTTCAAGCTGCTTTTTGTAGACTTGTCAATCCAGCTGGTTGGATTGTTTGTTGATTGTTTATCTTGGATATTGAACTAGTCTGTGATTTTGTACTTTGAGAATTTCACTCGAGAACTCTAATTAGGCATATAGAGATCTTGACATCTCGATAAGAATAATGACTTATTGAGATCTCTAATGTTATAGTGAATTTGACTTATAGAAGTCTCTGAGTTCTCGAATGAAACTTTGGCTTGTCGAGATCTCTCAGCATCATGTCTTCACTTTGACTTGTCGACAACTTAGAGTTCTCTAGTGAATTTTGACTTATCGATATCTCTGAGTTCTCTAGTGGACTTTGACTTATCGATAACTCAGAGTTCTCTAATGAATGTAGACTTGTTGATAACTCTGAGTTCTCTAGTGAAGAAATGACTTGTCGATATCTCCAACCTTCATGTCTTCTTGACTTGTCGATACCTCTCTGAGTTCTCTAGTAGCTTTTCTGACTTCTCGATAAGTCATTTGGAGTTCTCGAATGACTTCTCTATAACACTAAATCTGTGACTTATAGAGATCTTGACTTAGAGTATTTTTATCCAAACAGATTTATTCAACTCCAAGCTTCTTCAAAATTCTTCTGAGGCATGATCATCTTGATATTCTTCCAGATTGAATCCTTAGGCTTGATACTGTTTCAGGAAAAAGATTCCAGTCTGCTCTTTTGCATTTTTACAGAAATTAAAATGTTATAAGTACAAATACAAACTAAGATAACAATACAACTTACTTAGGGTTGTCAATATGACTTAGTCTTGTTGAGACACAGGCATGTCTTGCACAACAATCTCCCCTAATTTGTGAGAAGATTAATTAACCCACATTCTTGCCTGTTAACAAGACTAACCCCAAGCTTAATAAATTATGAAATGTAACAGTTCATTATTCTCCTTAGATCAAATGTCCATTTAGCTTTGCTTCACACTTTGATCAGGAACACTAATGATGTTGTCATCTTCAGTAATCTTTGACATCATCACTTATATATTACATAAAGCACAGTATGAAAAGACTGTCTGAGAAATTTATGACTGATTTCATATACCATAAATATGTTTGTTTAGAAATAGTTCTTCTCGGTGATACAAACCTTCTTTCAAAATAATTCTTTTATTGACTTATTAGTCTGCAAATACCTTAATGACAAACCCAGAACCTAGGTTTGGGTTACGATATTGCATCTCAATTCCAATTGAAAGAATATAGGACATTCATTGGAGCCACCGCATATGATGATCAGTCATAATACGAAATTATGTAAACTTTTCTACTAGTAGAAGGACGACACCTTCGTATCCCAGTTATCACCTTTTCCGCATTCGGGCTATGTGTCCCATTTTGGGCATGCACGCACTTCATAGATTCCTGAGTACACAGAGTACCTCCGCCTGCGATACCTTTGGCAGTCTCCCTAGTATTCATCATATTGGAGTCTACCCCTCCTTGTCCTTTGAAGAATCTTATCATATCTCGAGAACTCGAAACACATCAAAGTTCCCCAAGCGTTTTGCTTGTTGATAGAAAAAACTCATCTCATATGTCTATATATATATGTACTTTCGAGAATTTTCGGAGGAAGTTCTAAGATAATGTGAGTTGATCGTTTTCAACAGAAAAATAAATAAGGGGGAGTTTCTTTTGAAACTATATTCAAAATATTTAAAATACGTCGAGATAATATTTTCGACTATCTAAAATAATTATAATGATTTTCTGAAACTCAAAAAATATTTAAAATCAAGTCTTACTATTTTAAAATCATATTACATCATTTAATAATTAAATAATAAATATTAAATAATTAAACCTCAAATACTTATATTTTAAAAGAATATTTGAAATAATATTCCTCAACTAATTTATGTTTAAATAATTAAAGTAATCTGTAATAGACATAAGTAATCGAGTTCGAAATAAACAATTATTGGAGAATACTTCCCCTATTTAAAATGAATACGATCTTTGGAAATTGTTTTTAAATAAATTCGAGGTATTAAATACTTCGCAAGTAGATATCGAGTCCCTTGGAATAAAATAAGTACGGACTTTTGATCATTGAAAATATCACCGGGATGATTCCCAGGTTTTTTGTTTTATAACTCCGACCGACTCTCGGTCTTATGATTTATACATCACTTTAGGGTAGTACTAAAATATTCTACGATATATACATCGTAAATTCAATCATTATTGATGCATAAAAACTCGTAATGTTATTATTATGGAAAACATGACATTTGTACGAAAGACAGTAAATCAACTTTTTACAACACAACAGTATATGGAGTCGGGTTCATAAACTTGCCTGGGTACTTTGAAGTGAAGGGTGCTCTAGGGTCCGCCCGGAAATCTATAATTACAAACAATTATAATTTCGTTAGATTCCGTTCGTATTTATCGTTACTTGTACATGCGCGATACTTATTAATCGTTCACGCAACTCACTTTACTCTTATTATTCCAATAAGTACAAATACTTGTCATATTCGCTTTCTTTCCGAAATCCCTTATGTCTGTTAACGTCTTTTACATTTCGACCCTCGGCTCCGCTCGCGATTCTTAAAGGTTTTAATTCGCACGGTCTCGGCTCCGACATTTTTATAAAATTGAAAAATCCATATTTTTAGTTGAAATTTTATATAAACTCTATTTATTACTCTATGTAAAAATTTCATTATTTTTGAATATTCTTAAGTCGATCATTTCTATTTTCAAAATTCGTAATTCGTAGCAGTTTTTATCGTGTAAATTATTTTTACTAAAACGGTCGTTACTTTTGATCCGTAAATCGAAATTAAACGATTCAAGCGCCTAAAATATCTTCATAAAATTTTATATCATAATCAAGTCTTATTTTTCAAGAAACTACATGTAATAACCCCAAAATTTTTCAACTTTTTGTAACCCTTGTGAATAGTGTTTTAGCTGAATGAGAAAACTTTTCACGCCACACTATGTAGGGGTTCTGTTATGGATATTCTGGGATATTATTAGTACTCTATGAAGTATATAAGTGTATGTAAAGATCGTCAGAATCCAATTCCGAACACTTTGGTTTTTCCCGGAAATCCACAAGATACGGAGAGAATTGAGTATAAGGTAACAGGATAAAAAGGATTTAAATTAAAGGATTATAATAGAGGATCATAAAAAGGAATATAATGTATTGGGAAAGGTTAAGGGAACCTAAGTAATAAGATCCCGGGTATGATCCTTCAAACGATAAACGAGAACGAAAGTTAAGCGAACCGTATAACAGATCAGCGGTCATTAGGCAAACGATTAGGAAGTTAATCAAAGGGATTAGTGGGAATGATGTCATCCAACCAATAGAAAGAGGACAAGGAAGGGAGGATGACATCATGAGGATGACATAAGCATGACATGGGAAGGAAGGAGGTGTGGTAGCTTTGTAACCACACAATTTCAAGGGCAAGAAGGTAATTGACTAAATCAAATACAAAACAAGTCAACCAAGCCAAGTAAAAATCATTCTCATCAAAAATCAAAAAGCAACCAAGGCCTTAGTTCTTCATTGCTCTCGGCTTTCTTGCTTTTTAAAGGCAAGATTTTTCAAAATCCAAGATCCAAGCTTCCTAAATTGGTAAGATAGTTCCCTAATCATCTTCATGCTTAGTTAGGACTATATCATGAGTTTAAGCCATTAATTCTTTCTCAATCTTCTTCATTTAATCAAAGAAGAAGACAATGAATAGTGTTTTCAAGTTTTTAACTTGAACTTTTTCTTGTTTTTCTTGAAGATCCAAGCATTCTTAAGACTTCTCCGAACTTCTTAAGGCTTCCTAGCTCATCCCACCACTTCAAGGAAGGTATACCATCTCCAAACCCTAGATTCCTATATATTGTAAGATGATTTTGATTAGTGGGTTGATATTGTAGCTTGTTGTTATGATTTAGAGTTTGGGATTTGGAATGGTAGTGAAATGGAATGGTAATTGTTGTGGTTTTGATTTAAAGGAACTTAAGTATGATTAAAGTTAAGTTTAGGCATAAGTATGAATGATTAAATTGAATTGGTTGGGGTTGTTATGATGTGATAAGGATGGATGTTGGTTGTATGTTGGATTTGAGGTTGGTTTGTGGTTGGTTTTGTATGGTTTAAAATTTGGAAATTGCGTAAACATAGCCGTCGTAACGTCCGATTTTCTTTGGACTGTTTTTGTGCATAGCATTAGGACCCGAGAACCCCCTGCTAGATTATGACCACTTCCATGTTTAGATAGCTCATGTTACGAGCTTCGTTTTGATATGTAGTTCGTTCGATTCCGATGCACGGTTTAGGAGAAACGACCGTTTCAAGTAACGGCGTTTCGCGAACGAAACTTTTTCCCTCGCCTTACTTTGAAATGTAGGTTAAAGACCAAAAAGGGTTAATTAATGTATGAAACATTTATGGTAAGTGTGTTAGGCAGTTGGTAAGACATTCGCGAAGGAATCGCTTTAAAACTCGTAAAGGTTAAATTATTAAAAATGGTGGAGCCGCGGGTACCCGAGTGACTTAAGCAAATCAGTGAGCGCAAAACAAGCGTTAGAGTCTAAGTTAGTTAAAGTATAGATTTACAAGTGATTTTGGTTTAATTCCAACTTACTTGTTGTTTATAGGATATCAGACTCGTCCCGAGCCTTTCTCACCCCCAAGTCGCTCAGGCAAGTTTTCTACCCGTTATACTGTTGTTGTGATGAATATATGTATATGCATTATCTTGCGATAGATGCATGTTGGTTAATTAGCAAATGTTGCGATATATTGAAGCATGCTGATATGGTATATATATGCATGCCTGTTTCGTATTCTTGATTTATATATCTGTTGGTTCAAATGCTTATTCGTTGCATAATACCTATGCTAGAGATAAGCGGTATTTGCGTATACCCTTAGTATAGGGACCCAAAGGTGGAAATATTTTCTAAAACCGGGAGTCGAGGATCCCGAGTAGATTTTGTATATGTGGATATATATATATATATATACTTATATATATATATATATGGTCATAGTTTTCAAAACTATTAATCGAATAAGGGTTATTCGATTACTTTAATTTTATTTTATTATTGAATATTATTTCGAATATTATTCGAGGACTTATGACTCCTTTTATATTATTTATTGAATATTATTTGAATATTCATTCGAGGACTTATGACTCAGTTTATATTATTTAATGAATATTATTTGAATATTCATTTGAGGATCTATGACTCCGATTATTTGCCGAGATATATTCTGTATTTTATTAAAGAATAATGTTTCGATAATCAAACTTATTTTCGATTATTCAAATGAAGATAATACTTTCATATAAGTATATCTTTGGTTATTTAATACTCGTTTCAAGTATAAATTTTAATACTTCTACTTCAATTATTTTTATAAAGATTATTCTTTATGGGAATATTATTTAATTAATAATATTCAGTCATTTTCTAAATATTCTGGGGACTGATTTACTTCATTAAATCAGCTTTACTCCAAACACTCTATAAAGTGTTTTCGAGTCTTCAAAATGATTTTTAAAAGTTAGAGCGGATCCCAAAACTCATTTTTATATTTAAGATCTTCCTTTTTAAGGGGATTTAAATACTCGCTTAAAACCTGAGGGATCCGGCTCTGTGGTGTATTTTATATTCGCAACAAGGTTGCAGTTTTGGTAAATGAATTGATTACTTACCCAACGTTCGGGAAGTAAGTCCATCTATTGAGTCGGCATAAGCAACATGGGCTCAGTGGGCGTCCATGATAGTGTAAGTGGCTCAGTGGGAGTCCATCAAATGCATAAGTGGCTGAGTGGCAGTCCAGCATAGGTCCTAATGCGGCCAGGGTGATGACCAGTGGGGAATTCGTCCATCTACTAGTAGAAAAGGTTACTTATGGGTATCTTTGCCTGATCAGCAAGATATCTGGTTTATGCCAAAATTCTTTTCCTTTCCAAAATTCATTGGATGTTTCAAACTCTGTTCATACTTTACATAACAGAGGTTCCAGGAAATGTTTTAGAGATATATATATGTGGATATATATATATCAGGACTAAATAAAGTATCTCATAACTTTTTCATTCAATAATATTTCAAAGATTGAATCTATTCAAGTCTTAACTTGTGGTCTCATCTATGGGATGTTTTTCTTAAAACTTATAATACTTTGAACGGTGGTAGTTCAAGTAGCTTTATAAATGATATAAGTGTAGTGAAGTATTGGTGACTTCATTCCTTGTTTTTACTTATATCTAGTAAGTAATTATCTTACACTCGATAAAGATTCTAGTAAGTATCCATTTAGATACTCATATTATTGTTATCACTATATATTATCTTGCGAGCTGTAAGGCTCACTCTTGCTTTATTTCTTCATCACACAACAACAGTTAGGAGAGATGGCCAGACTCTAGCAGACCCAGTGCAAGCGCGTGGGAAGCGCCCCGCGTCTTCCCGATGATGTTGTAGCTGCTATAGCTGCAGAGGTAGATCCATTGTAGTTCAGACCATCTACTTTTGAGAATCAAATTATGTATAATTATAACTGGTGGCAGATAATGGCAATTAACTGTAAATTATCAAGTAATCATTTTGGGTTGTAATAATTTTAAATTGTGGATTCAAAGACTTGTACTTATTTCAATTTCATCTCTGAGACTATAACGGGTTGTGGTGTGTGTTAGTATGGGGTCACAGCATGAGGTTATTTATTATTAATTAAGTGAAGTGATATTGTGGAAAGAAAGACCGTGACAACCCGGATCCCCGACCCCGGATCTGGGGGTGTTACAGAAATGGTATCAGAGCTAAGCGTTATAAACCTCAGAGATGATGCGACGATATAATAACAAACTCACAAAGATAATAAGAACTCTTGCCAAGTTCATGGTCGGACTACTTAAAGTAGTGCTGACAGTTAAAACCCTTACGGGAACCCTTATAAGTATCATGATAGTAACTTAGCTCGTTTAATGTGTAGGCGCCTGAGATAGAGGACCCTGAGATGTTCGAGCATGAGCATGATGAGGCATTGCTAGATGTTGAGGATCAGGAGGAGCCTGAGATGGAGGAGGATGAGGAGGACCCCTCAGAGGAGCCTGAGACGGAGGTCATTGCTGTTTCAGATGAGGAGGACCCCTCAGAGGAGTCAGAGACAGGGGTTATTGCTATTCCAGATGAGGAGGACCCGGATGAGGTCCCAGTAGCTGAGGAGCGTGTTGGATCTATGGTAGTGTATGCTGGTATCCCTTTACCCACACTTCCGGTGGTCAGAGCCCCTACCCATCCACCACTATCTTGGATTCCTGATGATGACAGCTCAGAGACCCATACTTCCGAGCCTAGGCAGACCGAGGAGGCACCCTCAGCGGCCCCGGATTCACCACCTCTTGACCCTGCCCACAGGCAGTCTTCGTTAGCTCATGGATATGTTCAGGATGTATTGAGGAACCGAGTGGCTGTTGCCGAGGGCCGACTAGATGAGGCCAGGAGGGAGTTGGATGCAGAGAGGGCGGGTAGGCGTACCCGAGCTTATGAGACCAGGGCTTCTATACCCCGATCCTTGAGGAGGGAGCTTACGGGGATAGAGCTCACATCCCGAGCGAGACTCAGATCTCTCCAGGGGGACAGGCATGGTAGGATCTCCAGGCGGCAGGCCGACTATATCTTCCGTCGTGCGATGGAAAGGGTTTGGGAGCTGACCCGCTCCGGTGTGTGATTCAGGATTGATGATGGAATAGTCTAGTTGTCTAGTTAGCCGAGGCCTTAGTAAGAGCCAATTTTCCGGGATAGTTGACTTGTATATAGCATCCCTTTTTCTGACTAGACAGATAGACTCTTGTGTATCACTTTTGGGACAGATGACTGTAGCACTGTTGTACTTTTGACCAGATCAAACTATGTATTCTCGCATTATGTATATATTTGTTTCCTTTTGGTTCAGTTCCATAGTGACGGGATCACTGTTTTATCATTATTATTACTGCACTTCGTATTAGAACTTTCTTAAAATAATAGAATTGTGATATACGTCCTCCCCATTATAAGAGCTGTGCAAGGCACAATGTTGTATATGATTGTGACCTAACGTTGAATTTTCCCAATAATTGTTTTATTATTATCTGAATCATGCCGCCAAGAAAGATTGGAACTAGGGCGAACCCTGGATCTGAGGACCAGGGAAGCCATAATCAGGACAATAGAAACCAAGAACACAGTGAAGAGGAAGATGAGGATTATGTGGAACAGGATGACTCCCTGTATGAAGAGGAAGAGGAAACATATGATGTTGAGGGATTTGAGATAGAGGCTGAAGAAGGAGAAACCGAGGTTGAGCAACCAGTACCAAACCCAGGCATGGATCCCATGAGCCAGTTCATGCAACTCCTAAGGCAGAATTTGGAACGTCAACCCAACCCACTCCCTCAAGGAAGTAACAATGCAGTGGCAAACTCTTTCAGGGCTTTTAAGTCCCTTAAGCCCCCTGAGTTCCACGGATCAGCCGACCCAGTTGAGGCAAGGGCATGGTTAAAGGAAATGGAGAAATCTTTTGAGATTTTGAGTACCGAGGAGGCACAGAAGACTGTATTTGCTACCTACCTTCTGAAAGGAGAAGCTAACTACTGGTGGGAGGCCAAGAAAAACATGGAGACAGATGCTATTATAACCTGGGAGAGATTTAGTCAGTTGTTTCTGGGAAAGTATTTCCCGAGGTTTATGGAAAACCAGATGGAGCTCAAGTTCTTGGAGCTAAAGCAGAATAACTTGTCTGTAGCAGAATACGAAGCGAAATTTACTGAGTTATCAAGGTTTGTGCCGGAGTTTGTGAGCACCGAGGAAAAGAAAGCTAGGAGGTTTCAGCAGGGACTGAAACCGTGGATTCAGAATAGGGTGGCAATCCTTGAGCTTACGGACTATGCCACTCTGGTGCAAAAGGCAACGATTGTAGAAGTTGGAAGTGAACAGATGCAGAAGGAAAGAGAGGAGAAGGGAATAAAGAGGAAAAGTATGAGCATGGGTGGAGGTTCCGCAGGAAGGAGCTTCCCAACTAGATTTAATCGAGGAGCAGTGTCCCTACCAGGAAGGAACACTGGGTTTAAGCGGCCAATGAGTGTGAGTGTGAGCCAGGGCGGCCAGAAGTCAAGAATGTCCTATTCCAACCAGTCTCGACCCCCATTGCCAGCCTGTAACATATGTGGAAGGAATCACACTGGGGAGTGTAAAGGAAGGCCAGTAACATGTTTTAAGTGCGGTCGGGAAGGCCACTATTCAACTAAGTGCCCATCATCAATCCCTGCCGTCATTCCAACCACCACTTGTCATCAGTGTGGACGCCCGGGTCATTGGAAGAAGGAATGCCCAATGAACAAACCAGCAGCTTTGGGAGCAAGCAGGGCTGCTTCTAATAAGCCACCTACTGCGAGGACTTTCAACATGACAGTCCAGGATGCTATGAAAGATTCAGATGTGATAGCAGGTACCCTTTCTCTAAATTCAGTCAGTGCAAATGTTTTATTTGATTCGGGAGCAACTAAATCTTTTATATCAAAGGACCTTGCACGTAAGTTAAGACTTAAGGCTGAACCCTTGATAGAACCCTTACAAGTAGAAATAACCAATCATGAAATTATTCCTGTTAACCAGATTCACCCCGCCTGTGAGATAGGCATAGGGGAGCAATCTTTCAGTGTTGATCTGATTCCTTTTAAATTAGGGGAGTTTGATGTGATTTTGGGAATGGACTGGCTATCTAGCAACGATGCTCAGATAGACTGTAAAGGGAAGAAAGTTAAGTTAAATATCCCCGGGAAGAAAGAAGTTATATTTAGAGGAAAGAGGCAGACGCAGAAATTTTTGACTATGGCCCAGGCCAAAAGGATGCTACGAAAAGGAAGTGAGGCTTACCTAGCCTATGTGGTGGACACGCAGAAGGAGGTGCCCAACTTACGAGATATTCCAGTAGTCAACAAATTTGAAGATGTATTCCCACAAGACCTTCCGGGATTACCACCCGATAGAGTGATTGAATTTGCTATTGAGTTGGCCCCAGGGACGGCGCCAGTTTCAAAAGCACCTTACCGGTTAGCCCCGTTAGAAATGAAGGAATTAGCTATCCAATTGCAGGAACTCTTGGATAAGGGTATGATAAGACCCAGTGTGTCTCCGTGGGGAGCACCAGTTTTATTTGTTAAGAAGAAAGATGGGAGCATGAGGTTGTGCATAGACTATCGAGAGTTGAACAAGCTAACCATAAAGAACAGGTACCCATTGCCTAGAATAGACGATCTGTTCGACCAGCTAAAGGATGCTGTTTATTTTTCCAAGATCGACCTGAGAACTGGATATCACCAACTAAAGATTAAACCCGAAAATATTTCCAAGACAGCGTTCCGTACCAGGTATGGGCATTATGAGTTCTTGGTAATGTCCTTTGGATTAACCAACGCCCCAGCGGCTTTCATGGATTTAATGAATAGAGTATTTAAGAAGTACTTGGACAAGTGTGTGATAGTTTTTATCGATGATATTTTGATCTACTCAAGGACTGAGGCAGAACATGCAGAGCATTTGAGGATAGCTCTAGGAATACTCAGAGAGGAGCAGTTATATGCCAAATTCTTGAAGTGTGAATTCTGGCGGAATGAAGTACAGTTTTTAGGACATGTGATCAATAAAGAAGGAGTATTGGTCGACCCCTCCAAGATAGAGGCGGTCTCAAATTGGGAAAGGCCAACCACACCCACAGAGGTAAGGAGTTTCATAGGATTGGCCGGCTACTATCGTAGATTTGTACAGGACTTTGCGAAGATCGCAGCCCCTTTGACACGACTTACTCGTAAGACAGAGAAGTTTGAATGGACGGAGAAATGCGAGAACAGTTTTCAGGAATTAAAGAAAAGGTTGATAACGGCTCCGGTATTGGCATTGCCGGACGGAAAAGGAGATTTTGTGATATATAGTGACGCGTCGCACAAAGGATTAGGATGTGTGCTTATGCAGCACGGTAGAGTTATTGCGTATGTGTCGAGACAATTGAAGGAATACGAGGTTAGATATCCTACTCATGACCTTGAGCTCGCGGCAATAGTATTTGCTTTAAAAATTTGGAGGCACTACTTGTATGGAGAGAAGTGCGAGATTTTCACAGACCATAAGAGCCTCAAGTACATATTTACGCAGAAAGAGCTCAACATGCGCCAGAGGAGATGGTTAGAACTAATCAAGGACTATGATTGTGAGATTCTCTATCATCCAGGGAAAGCCAATGTGGTGGCTGATGCCCTTAGTAGAAAGGAAAGACTCAGAATGATAACGACTTCGGAAGAGTTGATAAGGGATTTTGAGAAAATGGAAATAGAAGTAAAGGTAACCGGAACCGGAACTGAAAAGCTTTTTGAGATCTCAATGCAGCCAGAGTTATTGGAAAAGATCAGATTGTGCCAGGAGAAAATAATGAATGAAGGCAGAGAGTCAATGACTGGAGAGGAGATCCATACTGAAAAAGATGATAAGGGGATAATGAGGTACTCCTACCGAATTTGGGTTCCGAATGTTCAAGAACTTAAAGATGAGATTTTGGATGAAAGCCATAGTTCAAGGTATTCCATTCACCCAGGAAGTACCAAGATGTATAGGGATTTGAAGGAATATTACTGGTGGCCCAACATGAAGAGGGACGTAGCAGAATGGGTAAACAAGTGTTTGACTTGCCAAAGAGTAAAGGCAGAGCACCAGAGACCCAGTGGACTTTTGCGACCCCTGGAGATTCCCGAATGGAAATGGGAACGGATAGCGATGGATTTTGTTGTAGGCTTGCCAAGGACGAAAGCCAATTACGACGCCATTTGGGTAATTATAGACCGACTGACAAAGTCAGCTCATTTCATTCCTATCAATGAGAGATACACAGTCGATAGACTGGTGGACATTTACCTTAAGGAAATAGTGACGCGACATGGAGTCCCAGCGTCCATTGTCTCAGACCGAGACCCCAGGTTCAACTCCAGATTTTGGAGGAGCTTTCAGGAATGTGCGGGGACCAAGTTAAATATGAGTACCGCGTACCATCCCCAAACGGATGGACAGAGTGAAAGGACCATCCAGACACTAGAGGATATGTTGAGAGTCTGTGCAATAGACCTTAAAGGAAGTTGGGATGATCACTTGTCGTTGATCGAGTTTTCTTATAATAATAGCTTTCATGCTAGCATTGGAATGCCGCCTTATGAGGCCCTGTACGGAAGAAGGTGTCGATCTCCCTTATACTGGGATGAAGTAGGAGAGCGGAAGATGCTCGGACCCGAAGTGGTCCAAAGGACCAAAGATATAGTGGATCTTATCAGAGGGCGACTTGTAGCAGCCCAAGACAGACAAAAGAAATATGCAGACCTAGCCCGAAAGGACAAGGAATATGCAGTAGGGGACTTAGTACTGCTGAAAGTATCCCCTTGGAAGGGATTAATGAGGTTCGGAAAGAAAGGAAAACTAAGCCCAAGATACATTGGACCTTTTGAGATATTAAGACGGATTGGAAAGTTAGCTTACGAGCTAGCCCTACCCCCTAATTTGCAACAAGTTCATAATGTGTTCCATGTGTCAATGCTAAGGAGGTATCATCGGGATGCCAGGCACATAGTGGAGTACGAGCAGGTGGATATGCAGCCAGATCTAACTTACGTGGAGAAGCTAGTAAGGATTATGGATAAGAAGGAGCAGGTGCTTCGGAACAAAGTGATCAAGCTAGTCAGAGTACTATGGCAGAATCATAATGTGGAAGAATCAACTTGGGAACTAGAGAGCACAATGCTAGAAAAGTACCCCCATTTGTTTTCTGTTTGATTCCGGGACGGAATCCTTTTAAGGAGGGGAGACTGTAATAACCCCAAAAATTTTCAACTTTTTGTAACCCTTGTGAATAGTGTTTTAGCTGAATGAGAAAACTTTTCACGCCACACTATGTAGGGGTTCTGTTATGGATATTCTGGGATATTATTAGTACTCTATGAAGTATATAAGTGTATGTAAAGATCGTCAGAATCCAATTCCGAACACTTTGGTTTTTCCCGGAAATCCACAAGATACGGAGAGAATTGAGTATAAGGTAACAGGATAAAAAGGATTTAAATTAAAGGATTATAATAGAGGATCATAAAAAGGAATATAATGTATTGGGAAAGGTTAAGGGAACCTAAGTAATAAGATCCCGGGTATGATCCTTCAAACGATAAACGAGAACGAAAGTTAAGCGAACCGTATAACAGATCAACGGTCATTAGGCAAACGATTAGGAAGTTAATCAAAGGGATTAGTGGGAATGATGTCATCCAACCAATAGAAAGAGGACAAGGAAGGGAGGATGACATCATGAGGATGACATAAGCATGACATGGGAAGGAAGGAGGTGTGGTAGCTTTGTAACCACACAATTTCAAGGGCAAGAAGGTAATTGACTAAATCAAATACAAAACAAGTCAACCAAGCCAAGTAAAAATCATTCTCATCAAAAATCAAAAGCAACCAAGGCCTTAGTTCTTCATTGCTCTCGGCTTTCTTGCTTTTTAAAGGCAAGATTTTTCAAAATCCAAGATCCAAGCTTCCTAAATTGGTAAGATAATTCCCTAATCATCTTCATGCTTAGTTAGGACTATATCATGAGTTTAAGCCATTAATTCTTTCTCAATCTTCTTCATTTAATCAAAGAAGAAGACAATGAATAGTGTTTTCAAGTTTTTAACTTGAACTTTTTCTTGTTTTTCTTGAAGATCCAAGCATTCTTAAGACTTCTCCGAACTTCTTAAGGCTTCCTAGCTCATCCCACCACTTCAAGGAAGGTATACCATCTCCAAACCCTAGATTCCTATATATTGTAAGATGATTTTGATTAGTGGGTTGATATTGTAGCTTGTTGTTATGATTTAGAGTTTGGGATTTGGAATGGTAGTGAAATGGAATGGTAATTGTTGTGGTTTTGATTTAAAGGAACTTAAGTATGATTAAAGTTAAGTTTAGGCATAAGTATGAATGATTAAATTGAATTGGTTGGGGTTGTTATGATGTGATAAGGATGGATGTTGGTTGTATGTTGGATTTGAGGTTGGTTTGTGGTTGGTTTTGTATGGTTTAAAATTTGGAAATTGCGTAAACATAGTCGTCGTAACGTCCGATTTTCTTTGGACTGTTTTTGTGCATAGCATTAGGACCCTAGAACCCCCTGCTAGATTATGACCACTTCCATGTTTAGATAGCTCATGTTACGAGCTTCGTTTTGATATGTAGTTCGTTCGATTCCGATGCACGGTTTAGGAGAAACGACCGTTTCAAGTAACGGCGTTTCGCGAACGAAACTTTTTCCCTCGCCTTACTTTGAAATGTAGGTTAAAGACCAAAAAGGGTTAATTAATGTATGAAACATTTATGGTAAGTGTGTTAGGCAGTTGGTAAGACATTCGCGAAGGAATCGCTTTAAAACTCGTAAAGGTTAAATTATTAAAAATGGTGGAGCCGCGGGTACCCGAGTGACTTAAGCAAATCAGTGAGCGCAAAACAAGCGTTAGAGTCTAAGTTAGTTAAAGTATAGATTTACAAGTGATTTTGGTTTAATTCCAACTTACTTGTTGTTTATAGGATATCAGACTCGTCCCGAGCCTTTCTCACCCCCAAGTCGCTCAGGCAAGTTTTCTACCCGTTATACTGTTGTTGTGATGAATATATGTATATGCATTATCTTGCGATAGATGCATGTTGGTTAATTAGCAAATGTTGCGATATATTGAAGCATGCTGATATGGTATATATATGCATGCCTGTTTCGTATTCTTGATTTATATATCTGTTGGTTCAAATGCTTATTCGTTGCATAATACCTATGCTAGAGATAAGCGGTATTTGCGTATACCCTTAGTATAGGGACCCAAAGGTGGAAATATTTTCTAAAACCGGGAGTCGAGGATCCCGAGTAGATTTTGTATATGTGGATATATATATATATATATACTTATATATATATATATGGTCATAGTTTTCAAAACTATTAATCGAATAAGGGTTATTCGATTACTTTAACTTTATTTTATTATTGAATATTATTTCGAATATTATTCGAGGACTTATGACTCCTTTTATATTATTTATTGAATATTATTTGAATATTCATTCGAGGACTTATGACTCAGTTTATATTATTTAATGAATATTATTTGAATATTCATTTGAGGATCTATGACTCCGATTATTTGCCGAGATATATTCTGTATTTTATTAAAGAATAATGTTTCGATAATCAAACTTATTTTCGATTATTCAAATGAAGATAATACTTTCATATAAGTATATCTTTGGTTATTTAATACTCGTTTCAAGTATAAATTTTAATACTTCTACTTCAATTATTTTTATAAAGATTATTCTTTATGGGAATATTATTTAATTAATAATATTCAGTCATTTTCTAAATATTCTGGGGACTGATTTACTTCATTAAATCAGCTTTACTCCAAACACTCTATAAAGTGTTTTCGAGTCTTCAAAATGATTTTTAAAAGTTAGAGCGGATCCCAAAACTCATTTTTATATTTAAGATCTTCCTTTTTAAGGGGATTTAAATACTCGCTTAAAACCTGAGGGATCCGGCTCTGTGGTGTATTATATATTCGCAACAAGGGTGCAGTTTTGGTAAATGAATTGATTACTTACCCAACGTTCGGGAAGTAAGTCCATCTATTGAGTCGGCATAAGCAGCATGGGCTCAGTGGGCGTCCATGATAGTGTAAGTGGCTCAGTGGGAGTCCATCAAATGCATAAGTGGCTGAGTGGCAGTCCAGCATAGGTCCTAATGCGGCCAGGGTGATGACCAGTGGGGAATTCGTCCATCTACTAGTAGAAAAGGTTACTTATGGGTATCTTTGCCTGATCAGCAAGATATCTGGTTTATGCCAAAATTCTTTTCCTTTCCAAAATTCATTGGATGTTTCAAACTCTGTTCATACTTTACATAACAGAGGTTCCAGGAAATGGTTTAGAGATATATATATGTGGATATATATATATCGGGACTAAATAAAGTATCTCATAACTTTTTCATTCAATAATATTTCAAAGACTGAATCTATTCAAGTCTTAACTTGTGGTCTCATCTATGGGATGTTTTTCTTAAAACTTATAATACTTTGAACGGTGGTAGTTCAAGTAGCTTTATAAATGATATAAGTGTAGTGAAGTATTGGTGACTTCATTCCTTGTTTTTACTTATATCTAGTAAGTAATTATCTTACACTCGATAAAGATTCTAGTAAGTATCCATTTAGATACTCATATTATTGTTATCACTATATATTATCTTGCGAGCTGTAAGGCTCACTCTTGCTTTATTTCTTCATCACACAACAACAGTTAGGAGAGATGGCCAGACTCCAGCAGACCCAGCGCAAGCGCGTGGGAAGCGCCCTGCGTCTTCCCGATGATGTTGTAGCTGCTATAGCTGCAGAGGTAGATCCATTGTAGTTCAGACCATCTACTTTTGAGAATCAAATTATGTATAATTATAACTGGTGGCAGATAATGGCAATTAACTGTAAATTATCAAGTAATCATTTTGGGTTGTAATAATTTTAAATTGTGGATTCAAAGACTTGTACTTATTTCAATTTCATCTCTGAGACTATAACGGGTTGTGGTGTGTGTTAGTATGGGGTCACAGCATGAGGTTATTTATTATTAATTAAGTGAAGTGATATTGTGGAAAGAAAGACCGTGACAACCCGGATCCCCGACCCCGGATCTGGGGGTGTTACACTACAGTTTATACTTTCTGTAACTTTGCAGAAAACTTATGGTTACTTTTTGTTCATTTGAACGGCGTTATGATTACGATCCAAGTTTCGTTTACGCTCTAAATCATCAACCAACTATCAAAAATCACCATACCATAATATAAACACTAACTCATCTTAAGAACATCATGTTCTTGAGGCAACAATCATCAACCTTAATACTAACTAACTAAACATGAAGAAAATAACAAATCAAGAACCAAAACTAGGTTTACAATGAAGATCTTAAAATTTCTTGAAACTTAAACCACAAATAAAGTTTGGTCAAGGATTTATACCTTTATTGAAAGCTTTAACTATGTTCTTCTTTATGGTTGAACCTTGGGAGGGATTGGTTGTGCTTAAGGGTCCTAAATCATGCCATGAAAATCAAGAAACCAAGAAAAGTTACTATTCTACACTATTCATCAGTTTAGTTCACCATTCAAACCTTGTTGAAATGTCTCAAAAATTTATATTACCTTAGTTTAGTATGTAGGAAGCTTGGGAATTAATTGTAGAATTTTTCCATGGCTAGAAGTGAAGCTTTTGATTTTGATTTCCTCCTCCTTTTTGTTTTTGCCGAATGGAGCTAAAAGAGAGAGAGAAGAGAAACTTTTGTTGGATTCTTGGATACTTCTTGTAAAATGATATTTTTATGTATGTATATATAATCCTATGATTTCCATATCTTCCCATATCTCATCCAATATAGCTAGCTATCCTATTTTCTAAGCTATAATACTAGCTTAGTACCTTAGTTACTATTCATGCCACTATTCACTAGCTAGGAAATCATGTTCTCTAGCTAGGCTACTATTCAGTTACTAACCATGGTTACTTTCTTACCTTGGTTAGCTTGTATAGTTAGCTTGGCTCGATACATTTATTTATTCGCCTACGTGTTTGCTCGGTCGCTTATTCATTTTCGTAATAAACCTTCGTAAATGGCTTACGGGGTAAATCCTTTTTATACGTCCTTTATGTTTTGAAGCCTCGTACTTGGGTTTGAATTTGTAAGATTTTATATTTGTAATTATATCATGATTCTCGTATTCCTTGACGGTTTGTAGATACGGTCCTTTTTCAAAGTTCATTTTCTTTGAAAACTAATAGCATTTACAAACACTTATTTGGTATGTATAATCATGTTATCAACTCAGAAACTAAATTTCTCATGCACAACATAGTGCGGGCTAAAAAGTTTTCCCCGATTATCAGGGTTACTATTCATCAAGCGTTTTACAAAGTCTCAAAAATTTGAGTTATTACAGTCTTCCCCTCTAAAAAGAATTTTATCCCGGAATCAAACAGAAAACAGGTGGGGATATCTTTCCTTCATCACGTCCTCTACTTCCCAAGTTGACTCTTCAACATTATAATTTCTCCACAAGATTTTGACAAGCTTTAAAGTCTTGTTCCTCATCACTTGTTCTTTCTGGTTTATCACTCTTACTGGTTGCCTAACGTAAGTCAGGCCTGGTTGTAAGTCTACATATTCGTACTCTATCACATGTCGCGCATCGATATGGTACTTCCTTAGCATTGACATATGGAACATGTTGTGCACTTTTTGCAGATTAGGAGGCAAGGCGAGCTCGTAAGCTAGAGGTCATATCCTCCTTAAGATCTAAAAGGGTCCTATGAATATGGGACTCAGTTTCCCTTTCTTCCCAAATCTCATCACTTCTTTACATGGATATACTTTCAACAATACTGAATCTCCCACTTCATATTCTCTATCCTTCTTGGTCTGGTCGGCGTATTTCTTCTGTCTGTCTTGAGCCGCTACAAGCCTTTTTCTGATGAGTCCCACCGTCTCTCGGGTCTGCTAGACCAACTCAGGTCCTATTATCTTATGTTCTCCAACTTCATCCCAATATAAGGGAGTGCGATATCTTCTTCCATAAAGAGCTTCATATGAGGGCATTCCTATGCTAGCGTGATAGCTATTGTTGTATGCAAACTCGATCAAGGGTAAGTGGTCATTCCAATTTCCTTTAAAGTCAATGGCACATACTCGCAGCATATCTTCAAAGGTATGGATATTCCTTTCTCTTTTACCATTTTTTTGGGAGTGGTAAGCGGTACTCATATTTAGTCTGGTGCCTACACACTCTTGGAAGCTTCTCCAAAATCGGGAGTTAAACCTTGGGTCCCTATCCGATACTATAGCAACGGGAACCCCTTGTGTAAGAACCAAAAATTTTGACATCGGTAAAAGACCTTTATGAATAGTAACCTTGCGGTTTAATAAAAACTTTTGCGACCACACTATATACGAGTTTTTAATTTAAGATTCCGAGTTCATATTATGGTTATACGTATTAAATGAGTGTATACAAAAGTCGTGAGTTTTCGAAGAAAACCAATAGTCCAAATAATATAATTTTATGATCCGTTGAGGAATAAGAGAATTATACTACGACCAAGAAAATCTTGAGAATTATAATTTCATAACTCATAACCAAGTACGAGCACCGGAAATGGTAATGATTTACGATAAGCGGAATTATTCGACGTAGCATTTACGGGAATTGATTTAAATGTACGTGAACGAATGCGAGATAATGTAGGATGGCAAGGGATCAAGTGATAACCTAGGAAAATTAAGTATTTATAAATTTATCCAACAAGTAATAAATTAGGAAGCTAGTTACAAAATAAATAAATAAAAAATTTCAATAAACATTAATTCAAGGAGCTTATCATGCAAGCTTTGACAAATGAGACACCTGGCTAAGCCTAGCCTTTGAAAATAGGATGCATCTTGTCCTACACTCTTTCTATATTCACAAGAAGCCTATTTCCACCACATTTCCAAGAAGCAAGCAAGGCAATTCTCTCTCTCTCCAAAAACTCAATGCTGATATTCAAGAACACCATGGAGAAAAAAGTTCATATCTCATGTTCTACTCATTCAAAAATCACCAAATGTTTACCAAACCTCTTTCATATCATGGGTAAGTCACGCACAAAATTTTATGCCCATCCATGAAGTTTTCAATTTTATAAAAATGTTTGAAGTTGAGGGCGAATAGTAACTCCGAAAATCAATAACTTATTTTCTTGATTTTTCATGAATATTTAAGACTCCTAAAGCTAGAACAAGGCTCCATCAAGGATCTTAGTACTTTATTAAGCATTAACAAGCTTCAAGGAAGCTATAAACATCCATCCAAACTTTGGTTAAGTTTGAAGTTACAAGAAAAGTAAGGATCTTCGATATAAGTATGGTTTTGATGATTGATTTGATATTATCTTGCTGTTTAGTTAATTAGTTTTAAGGTTGATGATTGTTTCCTCAAGAACATGATGTTCTTGAGAGGAGTTAGTATTGAGATGATGATTTGATGATTGTTGATGGTGGTATAATGATTTAAGACGTAAACGAAACTCGAATCGTAATCGTAACCTCGTTAAAACGAACAAAACTGAACTTATGTTTCTGCATTAGTTCCCGAATGTATAAACTGTATTTTCTTAATCAATAACACTTGATTATTATAGACAATGTTATAAGGATCGTTTAGACACTTGAATCGCTTGATTCCTATTTACGGATAAAAAGTTATGACCGTTTTAGTAAAAGGGATTTACGTGATAAAACTGCTACAAATTACGAACTTTGTAAATATAAATGATCGACTGAAAAATATTTAAAAATCATGAAATTTTTACAGAGAGTAAGAAATAGAGTTTTTTAGCTTCCATAAAAATTTCAAGTAAAAATGTAGATTTTTCAATTTTATAAAAATGTCGGAACCGAGGTCGCGCCGAGTACGAACGTCAAAAACAACCCCCTGTTAGGAAACTGCCAGTTTGGGATTTTCACCCCTGTTACCAGAAAACCATTTTCAAATGATGTCTAGAGCACACGAAAATGGTGCGTCAATTGAGTTAACGGTTTGAGAGATATCAACGTTTTAGTGAAAGCGGTTTGAATAGTAAAACTCCGCTGTTGACCGAACTTTTGAAATGCTTTTCACCTAATTAAATTCATTTTATCAAAATGAAACTTTTAGGATAAATATTAAAAGCACTCAAGAAGCTCCTCGAGGTGGTTTCATATTAAAATATTAATTTACGATTTATTAAAAATAATAGAGTGCGAGTCGTGTAATAGTATTATTCGGTAAAGTCAAATCTAGAAGATCACTTTGACCGTCCGTTTCGACCAAAGAGTGATATTTATTTTGAGTCGGTCGAACAATGAAAATTATGAAGTATTGAACTTATTAGAAATATAAGTTGGTGATGAGAGTACGAATACTGATTAAGATAATGATGTTTGTTGATTAGAAAACCCGGAACGAGAAGAAGTCGGGAAATGTATCTTGGACTCCAGGCAAGGTTTCAAACCCTACATTTTAAAATTCTTGTGTTGTGTTTGTTTTCAAATAAATGTTATATATACATGATATGGTATTGCGATATATTACAAATTATGATATATAATATCGTACTATATGTTACTGATTTTGGTATATGATTATTACCGAATTTCAATCAATAACGCTAGAGAGTAGCGTTGTATATTTTAGACCTAGGGTCGGTCAGTATAATTTTATTAAAACTTGGAAATATTCCGGAGGTGTTTTATTTAAGAATGTTAACGCTATAGTAGAGCGTGATATATAAGTTGTAAGACCGAGAGTCGGTCAGTTTTTATGAAGTATAAACCCGAGAATTATCCCGAAGATATTTTGGACGATCAATAGTCCGCACTTATTTTATTCCAAGGGACTCGAAGTCCACTTGCGAAGTATTAAGTACCTCGAATTTTATTTAAAAATAATTTCTAAAGATCGTATTCCTTCAACTCTATTTAATTACCCGAGCAATGAATATTATTTCAGATATTTATTTAAAAAGGGAGAAGTATTCTTTAACGTTTATTTTATTTTAAACAAATTTTTTATATTTATTAAAGATTAATATACTTACTTCAACATAAATTAGTTGAGGAATATTATTTCAAATATTCTTTTAAAGAAGAACTATTAGAGGTTTAATTATTTAATAATTATTATTTAATTATTCAGTATTTATTAAATGATTTAATATCATTTAAAAATCATAAAACCTATTTTAAAATAATTTCTGAGTTTCAGAAAATCATACTAATACTTTCAGATCATCGAAGAATATTATCTCGATATACCTTATATATTTTGACTATAGTTTCAAAAGAAACTCCCCCTTATTTATTTATTTGTTGACAACGGTCAACTCAAATCCTTTGTACTTCCTCCGAAAATTCTCGGAAGTACATATATATACAAACAAATCAAAGTGTACCTATCAACAAGCAATATGCTTGGGGAAAAATACAAGTTCCAGATATATGATGGGATTCTTACAAGGACAAGGAGGGGTAGACTCCAGTACTTTGTGGACTGGGGAGACTACCAATTTACTACCACATGAGAATGTATCTTATATACTAATAAACATGTGGAGTATGCGTACCTGAGAGGGATGGACGCAAAACCATGTCTTGAGAGGGATAGACACGAAGTGTGTACCTGAGAGGGATGGACATAGAAAAGGCCTGAATGCGGCCAGGGTGATAACCGATAATAAAAAGGGAATCGTCCTTTTACTAGTAGAAAAGGTTACTATTTTCGTAGTACGACTGATCATCATATGCGGTGGCTCCAGTGAATGTCCTATTCTTCCCATTGGAATTGTGATGCAATACCGTAACCCAAGCCTAGGTGCTGGGTTTACCATTAAGGTATTCGCAGGATAATAAGTCCACAAAAGAATTGTTTTCGAAAGAAGGTGTGTATCACCGAGGAAAACTATTTTTGAATAAACATATTTATCATATATGGAATTATACTTAAATTTCTCATCCAGTCTTTTCATACTGTACATTTTTATGGCTGAGCATTATTGCTCACTCTTGCTTTCTTTAAATGTCACAACACAACAGATAACTAGTATGCCGGAGTGGGACTTAATCGCTTGTAGTCATGGGGAGAATCCCTGGCAGCTTTGTCTCAGGTGGGCCAGAGTATCAGATAGGTATAAGATATCAGTCGTAATTTATTGTAACTTCATGTAGAGGTTACGAATAATTGTTTGAGATCCTGTAAAGTACATTTGACTATTAATAACATATGATACTTGTTGTACATCGTCTTTAAGGCTATAACTTGTGAGTGTGTGAGATTGGGGGTCTGTTGTTATGGATCAAAAACTAAGGTATACTAATTGCTATGTTTATTACTAGGGAACGTGAGCTTCGAAGCTCGATTTGACTGCTCTTGTGTTTCGTGACTCGATCTTCCTTACAAGATGCCTACATACCTTGCTGTATATCAAAGATCAAGTCAAAAAATGTAGTTCTGATTTGTGGGGTGAGGCCCCTTATATAATTGTTGGGAGTCCTTGAATTGGACTTGGTTTAGGAGACTTGGTGATCAAGTCTCAAAATTAGAATGGACTTTGGAGTCCTAAGAAGTAGGAAGCTGATTCCTTATCCCACCAGATTCCTTGGAGGCCAATCTACAAGAATTTATTTCTCCACTAGGACTCATCTTATCAGCTGACTTATCCCTTATTAATTAATTACAAAATTAATTAATAATCAGGGTTTTGTGCCTTCTCAATTGGCCTAGCCGTTGGCCCAATTCTGATATGATTAATGTAACATTAATTACATACCCAGGCCTTATTTTCTTCTCTATCATCTATCATATGGAATTATCGGATTATTGAGTTAATGCAGGTTACACATGATTAAAGGATTGCGTGACGACCTAGATTCCTGACCCCGGATTTGGGGGCGTTACATAAATGGTATCAGAGCAATAAGTTATGGTACTCAGAGACAAGAGTGTTAGGAGTCTGTTTAGATGCGAGATTTCGTAAGAGCTCATATAGAGTTCATCATTAGACCACCGGATGTAGCCCCAATGTGTAGGTTATGATAAGTGTATATTTGAGGTATTAAAGCATGACTAATAGGACCATTGGAGATTATCAGAATGATGAGAAGAAAAATTAGAATCATATATGATTTGGAAAGTATGTGGATGTCGAACTCGAAGCTGAGTCTCCAGGGCATTTGGGGTAAAGACGGTATTACCAACACCATATGATGATTGGATAATACAAGCCTGGTTACTCATAGTTCCCCATAAGTTGCCCATAAGGGGGCATCACAGGTGAAAATCATGAAGTATAATTATTAGTATACAGTTGAGGTTATTGACCCAAACTAGTTGAAGGTGTCATTTTACCAATGAGGATTTGAATATCGTATTAATAACAAATTTAACAGAGATAGTGTCTGATATACCCTTGAGGATTTTTATTTCCATTAAGGAATATTTGAATATAATATACGAATGTCATAAAAAATTAAGTACATTACATGATATTATTAGTGCGCTTAATATGTAAGGTTATGATGGTTTAGCTTAGAGATCGAATGCATCGAGAATTGATGGCATGACTACAATTGAATGGCGTAAGATTACAATGAGCGATAGTTCGATCTTAGAACCTTTTAAAAAGGATAGACCAGTGAGTTTAGAGTGGAATTCTTCGGTAGATATGATGTTAGAGGCTATGTATATATACTCGTAGACCTCTAATATATTCGTTAATGTATGTTTAGTTACACACACATGCCACTGAACTTATGGATTGCATTGAGATCCCTATGAGATCTCTTTGATCTGTTCCCAAGGGGAACTGGCCACTTGTAGTTAGTAACGGATGTGTGTAGTAGGCCCCTTTCAGCTTAGCAGATGCTTTTGGAATAATTATGAGTAATGTCTTTGAGGTAAAACACCGGAATGACAAATATACTTGCGAAAGTCAAGTTAGTAAGTGACTTTAAAATGATGATTGAGGGAGACACTAGTAGAAACATGGAATTGCGAAAATGAAGAGATGGGATCATCCTCGGACGGATGATGACGAGGGTTAGGATAATCAGTGAATTATTTTGGCATCTACTCACTGTCACACTACTCCCTCCAAACTATTGATCATTCGTATTACTTTGATAAGTCATATCAGGCAATCCTTTTCGTTCCCTACTTTGAACTTCTGATGTGACCATCTTGAATAGTTTTTCTTCGCATCAGGACTTGTTCAATTCTTTTAGTTGATCAATGAACTTTCATTCATAGATTATGATC
Organism: Apium graveolens; assembly: GCF_009905375.1. Classification (NCBI taxonomy): domain Eukaryota; kingdom Viridiplantae; phylum Streptophyta; class Magnoliopsida; order Apiales; family Apiaceae; genus Apium; species Apium graveolens. The sequence goes on from NC_133656.1 coordinate 79,040,159, forward strand.
TTCTTGTTCGGCTCAGAGCTATTTATACTTTATTTCATTTATCCAAGGATTTTTTTCTCCTCAATTCATTGACGAATATTCATAATGGATATCTTCATTTGATTCTTCTTTCATACTTACTCTTCTCAGTCGAGATTGTAAATATTTAACAAATTGTTAAAAATATGGATGATCTAATATCCATAGATTCCTCGGGAATCCTTTTCCTCTAATCGGGATAAAATTGTATATTGAACTTTGAAATCATAGTAAGGGTATCAATTTGATATTGGTATTCTGAATATTCAATTCTATTGAGAATCTGATAAAGTATGTGAACGAGGACACCTCTAAGTGTACCCTTTTATTGGCAAGAAATATTTGATAAGAGGCTATCGATTTTTCTGAGGCCAAGACCACTCGATTCAGAGTTATAATTATCTTTCTTAGCCCAAATTTGAAAACTCTTTATTTCAAAATCATCATCGAGGTAGCCACAATTCTTTAGTGGTTACGATATTGAGATTTTCTTTTTTTCAAAAAAAACTGAAATATGCTTAGTCGCATATGTTTTCGTGAACGGCTAGTTAATGTCCTAACTAGTCGAAATTTTAATTAATACAATGGAAACTAGCTAATCGTCCTAGCTAGTTACTATATGCCAAACCAATTGAGCTGGCCATTTTCTTAGCTGGTTGATAATATTGCTTGATATGGACTAGTTATTATTTTGCTAGTTCCACTTCCAATCAAATTTTTATTATTCCATAGTGCATTACATATGCAAAATTTAATTGTTGATGAAATTTTTAAAGAATGATTTAATTGAGACCTAACTAGGTCGCCCACTCAAACGAAAATTCATATTCAGTTTTATGAAATATTTTGTTCATGAAATGTTCTATTCTTTCGTTTATATAATGAATATCCAATTAAAATCATAAAGTGATTGAATAACAATATCCTTCCTTATTTGTTAATCACTGAATAAAATTCCTTCTTTCAAAATAACATATCTTTGAAACCTCAATGGTTAACCTTTGGTTGAGGATGTTATTTGATATTTCTTTCATTATTCGAAAAGAAAAGTTTTCTTTCAATGGGAAAATCTTACAAGTATCATTCGTATGATGTTATTATTCAGCAATCATTGCTTGTAATGGATATTCTCTATAATATCACAATATAAAATTCTAAGGACATGGAAGAGTAATCCTTGTTGTATTCTTTCTTCCAAGTTATAAATATTTTGAGTGTTGTGACTCATTTATTCAGAGCTCATTATTTGTTCAGATGTTAGATTTTGAAATCTTGTTAAGATTGTCTAAATTGCATTGATATTGTGAAAATCATTCTTCCAATGTTGATTGCCTTCCAAACAAATAGAGGTATAGTTGAGAACCAATTATTGTAATATGAGACTGAAAACTTAGTGCTATGATGGTACAATCGGAGTATCGTAATGAGTATGCTGTTTTAATAAGGGAATACCATGTTTAGTTATTATCATAAGGATCTTTAACATGGTTATAGAAGAATGATAATAGAGATACCAACGTGATTAGTGAGATACGCCTCTATGGAATATTATCGATAGATACTAATGAATTCAGAAAGACCAAGCATGTATGAATTTGATGTATAAGATTTTCAAAAAGTGAAGGTAAGATTGGTAACAACCCGGTGTTAGCAATACTCGATGATAAGAATAGTATTTTGTGTGAAGTATAATGATATGTCTATGGGGGTTAAGGACCATTACATAAGGTGTTTTAATAATAATCTAGAATAATCGTGATAAGGTTCGCACTGGAAGGGACAAAGAGTTTAACTTATGAGGAAATTTTGAATTTATTTTTCTCTTACACTGAACACGAGATAAAGGTTATAGTCAAATTAATCAAGGGCTATGATTGAGAAATCTATTATCATCAAGGAAAGGCCAATGTGGTGGCCGACACTTTAAGTAGGAGAAGATAGATTGAGGATAACAAATTTCAGAACAACTGATGAGAAGGATCACATGAATGAATTTTGGAGTTGAGATAATGTAAAGAGAACCCTTTATTATGTAATCGGAAGAATTAATGATGCTTAGAAACTTAAGAGGATATTAGTCATGATCGAATATGAAAATGGATGTCATTGACATGGTTGAAAATGAAAATGGAATGATGAGGATTAAAATGTTGGCGAATGCGGCCTGTAATTGACCTGAATGGGAGTAAGAGTTTATTATAATAAATTCTGGAAAAGGATTATCAAGAACCAAGTAATCCATCATGCTATTTTAGAATTTTTAGTAATAGGTTAAATAATACCGCTTATTTTATTATGCAAATAATAGAACTTCGCTCTATAAAATTGCTATGAACGCGAAAGAGATAATTGGTGATAGAGAGACCCCGTGATATCGTACAACGCAAGCACCCAAGATATTTCGCGAGAAGGGACGAACAGAGGAACGACTTAGAGTTCTCAAATCGACAAGTAGAATGAGAGGACTATCCTGACCATTGAAGATATGTCTAGCGGCTTACATTTTTATTTGGAACGATTAGGCGAATCGCCTATCGTTGAAAGAAAATTCGTGTAGATGTACTTACCACGCGAGCATACGGAAAATAGTCGCCGATATCCCTTAAGAAGGACAACGTGGAAGAATGAAGGATGTCATTGTCAGAGCTAATATAAGGCAAAGAAGATCGTACACGCCCTATAAAGGCCGTTGGTAGTAGGTAACAATAAATGCGAGTACGTCTAAGGAGCTAGCGAGAATAACAAGTACGACCCAGAAGGTATCATAATACTATAGATATTACACGGGAAATGATTAAAGAAGTCCGACCGATGACGGAAGCTGAACGTTCCACGATCCTAAAACGTGTTAATCAATTGCGTATGAAATGGTGCTTCCTTCAAGATGGCAACAGGACGATGATGTGCCTTACATTACTACAGGAAAAAATGTTAAATCTGACGCTAAGCGTGTAACAGGAGACGAGCATGTAGAAATGCGACGAGAACTTCTTATATAAAATAATAGACAGAGATGATGCGCCAAAATGGAAAACGTTAAGGAACGAAACTCTAGCACTAATAGGAGCGATGGAGGGGGAAACAAATAAGTTGAAGGATGGTTCCAAATACTAGGAGATGCGTTAATCGTCCATATTATCAATTTTTAAGGGAAATAAAGTGACCAGTTGATGTTCATCGAATTACCGACCATAACGAGTTATCATGCGGGCATTGGAACGGCTACAAAGCTTTGTACGGAAGAAAGAATCGAACTCTCTTAGGTTGGGAAGAAGTTGGTAAGCAGAGGATACTTGGACCATAGTTGAGTCAACAGACCAAAGAAATTCCTAGAACTTATCAGAACCCGGCTAGTAGAAGCCCAGGATGAACAATAACGAAATAACATACTAAGTATTGTTGGAAGTGCCTCTCGGGGAGGGAGTGGTGAGATTCTAAAAGGAAAGAAATGTTGAACCCAAGGTTTATTGGACCAGTTGAAATCTTTAAAGGACTAAAAAAGTTGGCTTATAAATTAGCACCATCCTCGAACGGTTGCCATGAATCAAGGTTAGGAAATTTAACCGTCAACGCCAAACATATGATTGAAAACGAGCTAATAAACTTACAGCAAGACTTAGCGTATATCGAGTAACACGTAGAGAGGTCATAGGTCTATAAGAACGAGTACCCGAAAATATATTTGACGTACGAGTGGAAATTTTATGAAGAGATCAAATCTGGGGAAATTTTATGAAGAGATCAAATCTGGGGAAACCCAGATTGACATTATCCTTATGAGCTTGTCCAAGAGTTTTGAGCAGTTCCGCTTGAATTACAACATGAACAAGAGGCAGTATAGTCTCGCGGAACTGCTGACAGAACTTCAGGTAGCTGAAGGATTATTTCGGCAGAGTGTTCAAGTGAATGTGGCTGAAAAAGGTTCTTCTTCTAAGCCGAAAGGTATTAAGAAGAAGAAAAAGGCTCAGACACAAAAAGCTGTAAAGGCAGTGGGAGTTCAGGGTGGTGTGAAAAAGCCTAAGGGAAAGTGCTTCAGATGCAAACAGTCAGGTCACTGGAAACAGGATTGTCCTCTTCCTAAGAAGACAAACAATACTGGTATGTCTCTTTCTCTAGTTACAGAAACATTTATAGCGGCTATATCTACGAGCACCATGAATCAAAGTTAGGAAATTTAACCGTCAACGCCAAACATATGATTGAAAACGAGCTAATAAACTTACAGCAAGACTTAGCGTATGTCGAGTAACACGTAGAGAGGTCATAAGTCTATAAGAACGAGTACCCGAAAATATATTTGACGTACGAGTGGAAATTTTATGAAGAGATCAAATACTGTGAAGTCAGCGTGAGAACTCGAGGTGGTCATGTGAGAAGCGTATCCCCGTCTATTTCTAAACTGATTCCGGGACGGAATCCTTTTAAGGGGGAAGACTATAAGAACCCAAAATTTTGACATCGGTAAAAGACCTTTATGAATAGTAACCTTGCGATTTAATAAAACCTTTTGCGATCACACTATATACGAGTTTTTAATTTAAGATTCCGAGTTCATATTGTGGTTATACGTACTAAATAAGTGTATGCAAAAGTCGTGAGTTTTCGAAGAAAACCAATAGTCCAAATAATATAATTTTACGAGCCATCGAGAAATAAGAGAATTTTACTACGACCAAGAAAATTTTGAGAATTATAATTTCATAACTCATAACCAAGTACGAGCAGTGGAAATGGTAATGATTTACGATAAGCGGAATTATTCGACGTAGCATTTACAGGAATTGATTTAAACGTACATGAACGAATGCGAGATAATGTAGGATGGCAAGGGATCAAGTGATAACCTAGGAAAATTAAGTATTTATAAATTTATCCAACAAGTAGTAAATTAGGAAGCTAGTTACAAAATAAATAAATAACAAATTTCAATAAACATTAATTCAAGGAGCTTATCATGCAAGCTTTGACAAATGAGACACCTAGCTAAGCCTATCCTTTGAAAATAGGATGCATCTTGTCCTACACACTTTCTATATTCATAAGAAGCCTATTTCCACCACATTTTCAAGAAGCAAGCAAGGCAATTCTCTCTCTCTCTCTCCAAAAACTCAATGCTGAATTTCAAGAACACCATGGAAAGAAAAATTCATATCTCATGTTGTACTCATTCAAATATCACCAAAGTTTTACCAAACCTCTTTCATGTCATGGGTAATTCAGGCACAAAATTTCATGCCCATCCATGAAGTTTTCAATTTTATAAAAATGTTTGAAGTTGAGGATGAATAGTAACTATGAAAATTACTAACTTATTTTCTTGATTTTTTATGAAAGTTTAAGGCTCCTAAAGCTAGACCAAGGCTTCATCAAGGATCTTAGGACTTTATTAAAAATTAACAAGCTTCAAAGAAGGTATAAACATTCATCCAAACTTTGTTTAAGTTTGGATATAAGTATGGTTTTGATGATTGATTTGATATTATCTTGATGTTTAGTTAATTAGTGTTAAGGTTGATGATTGTTGCCTCAAGAACATGATGTTCTTGAGAGGAGTTAGTTTTGAGATGATGATTTGATGATTGTTGATGGTGGTATAATGATTTAAGACGTAAACGAAACTCGAATCGTAATCGTAACCTCGTTAAAATTAACAAAACTCAACTTAAGTTTCTGCATTAGTTCCCGAATGTATAAAATTTATTTTCTTAAAAAGTAACATTTATGATTATAGACAATATTATAAGGATCATTTAGGCATTTGAATCGCTTGATTCCGATTCACGGATAAAAAGTTATGACCGTTCTAGTAGAAGGGATTTACGCGACAAAACTGCTACAAATTATGAACTTTGTAAATATAAATAATCAACTAAAAAATATTTAAAAATCATGAAATTTTTACAGAGATTAAGAAATAGAGCTTCTTAGCTGCCATAAAAATTTCAAGTACAAATGTTCATTTTTTAATTTTATAAAAATGTCAGAGCCGAGGTCGCACGGAGTACGAACTTCAAAAACAACCCCCTGTTAGGAAACTGCCACTACGGGATTTTCACCCCCGTTACCAGAAAACTATTTTCAAATGATGTGTTCAAACTTTTTTCTAGATCGCGCACGTGAAAACGGTGCATTAATTGAGTTAACAGTTTGAGAGATATCAACATTTTTGCGAAAGCGGTTTGAATAGTAAAACTCCGTAGTTGACCGAACTTTTGAAAAGCTTTTCACCTAATTAAATTCATTTTATCAAAATAAAACATTTAGGATAAATATTAAAAGCACTCAAAAAGCTCCTCGAGGTAGTATTGTATCAAAATATTAATTTCATGATTTATTAAATATAATAGAGTGCGAGTCACGTAATAGTAATATTCGGTAAAGTCAAATCTAGAACACCCTTTGACCGTCCGTTTCGACCAAGGAGTGATATTTATTTCGAGTCGGTCGAACAATGAAAACTATGAAGTATTGACATTATAAAAAATATAAGTTGGTGATGAGAGTAGGAATACTGATTGAGATTATGATGTTTGTTGATTAGAAAACCCGAAACGAGAGGAAGTCGGGAAATGTATCTTGGACTTCAGGCAAGTTTTCAAACCCTACATTTTAAAATTGTTGTGTTGTGTTTGTTTTCAAATAAATGCTATATATACATGATATGGTATTTCGATATATTACGAATTATGATATATAATATCGTACTATATGTTACTGATTTTGGTATATGATTATTACCGAATTTTAATCTATAACGCTAGAGAGTAGCGTTGTATAATTTAGACCGAGGGTCGGTCAGTATAATTTTATGAAAACTCGGAAGTATTCCGAAGGTGTTTTATTTAATAATGTTAACGCTATAGAAGAGCGTGATGTATAAGTTGTAAGACCGAGAGTCGGTCAGTTTTTATGAAATATAAACCCGGGAATTATCCCGAAGATATTTTGGACGATCAATAGTCCGCACTTATTTTATTCTAAGTGACTCGATGTCCACTTGCGAAGTATTTAGTACCTCGAATTATATTTAAAAATGATTTCTAAATATCGTATTCCTTCAACTTTATTTAATTACCCGAGCAATGAATATTATTTCAGATATTCATTTAAAAAGGGAGAAGTATTCTCCAACGTTTATTTTATTTTAAAACCAATTTCTTTATATTTATTAAAGATTAACATAATTACTTCAACATAAATTAGTTGAGGAATATTATTTCAAATATTCTTTTAAAGAACTATTCGAGGTTTAATTATTTAATAATTATTATTTAATTATTCAGTATTTATTAAATGATTTAATATCGTTTAAAAATCATAAAACCTATTTTAAAATATTTTCTGAGTTTCAGAAAATCATACTAATACTTTCAGATCATCGAAGAATATTATCTCGACATACCTTATATATTTTGACTATAGTTTCAAAAGAAACTCCCCCTTATTTATTTATTTGTTGACAACGGTCAACTCACATCCTTTGTACTTCCTCCGAAAATTCTCGGAAGTACATATACATAAATACAAATTAAAGTGTACCTATCAACAAGCAATATGCTTGGGGAATAATATAAGTTCCATATATATGATGGGATTCTTACAAGGACAAGGAGAGGTAGACTCCAGTACTTCGTGGACTGGGGAGTCTACCAATTTACTACCACATGAGAAGGTATCTTATATACTGATGAACATGTGGAGTATGCGTACCTAAGAGGGATGGACGCAAAACCGTGTCTTGAGAGGGATAGACACGAAGTGTGTACCTGAGAGGGATGGACACAGAAAAGGCCCGAATGCGGCCAGGGTGATAACCGATAATAAAAAGGGAATCATCCTTCTACTAGTAGAAAAGGTTACTATTTCCATAGTACGATTGATCATCATATGCGGTGGCTCCAGTGAATGTCCTATTCTTCCCATTGGAATTGTGATGCAATACCGTAACCCAAGCCTAGGTGCTGGGTTTACCATTAAGGTATTCGCAGGATAATAAGTCCACAAAAGAATTGTTTTCGAAAGAAGGTGTGCATCACCGAGGAAAACTATTTTTGAATAAACATATTTATCATATATAGAATTATACTTGAATTTCTCATACAGTCTTTTCATACTATACATTTTTATGGCTGAGCGTTATTGCTCACTCTTGCTTTCTTTAAATGTCACAACACAACAGATAACCCGTATGCCGGAGTGGGACTTAATCGCTTGCAGTCATGGGGAGAATCCCTGGCAGCTTTATCTCAGGTGGGCCAGAGTATCAGATAGGTATAAGATATCCATCGTAACCATTATAACTTCATGTAGAGGTTACGAATAATTGTTTGAGATCCTGTAAAGTACATTTGAGTTTTAATAACCGATGATACTTGTTGTACATCATTTCTAAGGCTATAACTTGTGAGTGTGTGAGATTGGGGGTTTATGATATGGAATTATCGGATTATAGAGTTAATGCAGGTTACACATGATTAAAGGATTGCGTGACGACCCAGATTCCTGACCCCGGATTTGGGGGCGGTACACCTTGCCTCACTACAATCTCTCTCAGGTAAATATCCACTAACTTATCTATGGTGTACCTTTCATTGATTGGCAGGAAGTGCGCGGACTTGGTCAGTCTATCTATGATAACCTATATGACATCGTTATTGGTTTTAGTCCTTGGTAGGCCTGTCACAAAATCCATGGCTATATGCTCCCATTTCCATTCCGGAATTTCCCGGGGCCGTAATAGTCCACTCGGTCGCTGATGTTCAGCCTTCATTCTCTAAAATGTCAAGCATTTGCTGACCCACTCTACTACCTTTCTCTTCATGTTAGGCCCCCGATAATATCCTTAAGCTCACGGTACATTTTCGTACTTCCTGGGTGGATTGAATATCTGGAGTTGTGCCCTTCGTGCAGCAGCTCGTCTCTTAGTTATTGCACATTCGGAACTCAAATCCAGGATGCATACCTCATGATCCCTCTCTCATCTTACTCACCTCTGATCTCCTCACCGTTCAATTTTTCTCTTTCTTCATTCGTCTTCTTTTCCTGACACACTCGTACCTTCTCAGCTAGTTCCGGTACTAACCTGATTTCGAATAGTCTTTCTGATCTTTTACCGGTTATTCTCACGTCGATTTCCATTTTCTCAAATTCCTTGATGAACTCCTCAAATGTCATTATCATATTGAGTCTCTCTTTCCTACCGAGGGCGTCAGACACCACATTGGCTTTACCCGGGTGATATTGGATTTCATAATCATAGTCCTTAATCAGCTCTAGTCATCTCCTCTGTCTCATATTTAATTCTTTCTGGGTAAAAATATACTTGAGGCTTTTATGGTCTGTGTAAATATCACATTTTTCCTCATACAAGTAGTGCCCCCAGATCTTTAGTGCAAACACTATGGCTGTTGCTTCTAGATCGTGGGTAGGGTACCTTATCTCATATTCTTTTAACTGCCGAGAGGCATACGCAATAACCTTTCCATGCTGCATAAGCACACATCTTATCCCCTTGTGCGAGGCATCGCTGTATATCACAAACTCTCCCTTTCCATCAGGAAGAGCGAGTACTGGTGCTGACACCAATCTCCTTTTTAGCTTTGAAAGCTTTCCTCACATTTCTCTGTCCACACAAACTTTTTCATTTTCCCGGTAAGTCTAGTTAATGGGCCGTCTATCTTGGCAAAGTCTTACACGAATCTCCGATAATATCCTATTAAGCCCACAAAATTCCTAACCTCGGTTAAGGTAGTCGGTCTTTCCCAATTGGATACCGCTTCTATTTTGGCGGGTTCGACTAAAACTCCTTTGATACTCACCAAATGCCATAAGAACTGAACTTCCTTTAAGCAAAACTCGCATTTTAAGAATTTAGCATACAACTTCTTGTTTCTCAATATTTCTAAGACCATCCTCAAATGTTCTGCGTGTTCTTGCTCGGTCTTTGAGTAGATTAGAATATCATCTATGAAGACTAGCACACATATGTCTAGGTACTTTTTGAACACTCTAATCATCAAATCCTTAAAGGCTGCGGATGCATTGCTTAACATGAATGATATAACTAAGTACTCATAATGTTCATACCTAGTGCGAAAGGCAGTCTTTGGTGTATCTTTGAGTTTCATTTTCAACTGGTGATATCCTGTCCTCAAATCTATTTTGGAAAAGTACACAACACTTTTGAGCTGGTCGAATAGGTCATCAATCCTAGGGAGAGGGTACCTATTCTTGATGGTCAGATTATTCAACTCTTGGTAGTCTATGCATCATCTCATACTACCATCCTTTTTCTTGACAAACAGTACTGGTGCACCCCATGGTGATACACTGTATCTTATCATCCCGTTATCTAACAACTCTTGCAGTTGAGAAGCTAGTTCCTTCATCTCAACGGGGGCCAACCTATAGGGGCCTTAGATACGGGCCGTCCCTGGTGCTAATTCTATAAACAATTATATTTCTCTATCGGGTGGCAATCCGGGTAAGTTCTCTGAAAATAAATCCTCAAATTCATTTACTACAGGTATGTCCTGTATGGTAGGAACTTACTTCTTAGTATCCATCACATAAGCCAAGTAGGCCTCGTTACCTTTCTTTAACAATCTCTTATCCTGAATCATGGTTAAAAATTTATGGGTCTGTCGTTGACCTTTAAACACTATCTCCTTTCCATTTTGCACTCTTATTCTTACCCTCTTTCGTTCACAGTCTATCTGCACTTCATTACTGGATAACCATTCCATTCATAGGATCACATCGAATTCTCCTAATGTAAATGAGATTAAGTCAGGCTCAAAGACTTTCCCTTTTTAGTTTCAACTTGCATCTAGGGTGTATTTGATTTACATGAATGATCTCTCGGTTTCACTTGTAATATCTCCTGTAAGGGTACAACAATAAGATTTAACTTCTTAGAAAAATTTCGAGATAGAAAAGACTTGGTCACTCCGGAATCAAATAAAACATTTGCACGTTTGAAATTTAATAGAAGGATACCTGTTATTATATCAGTGTTTCGGGAAGCATCCTGAATGATCATGTTGAAAGTCCTAGCAGCTGGGGGTCGACTAGATGCAGCTCTGCTCATCCCTGAGGCTAGGAGCCTTAGTGTCGGGCAATCCTTCCTCATGTGCCCTACTTTCCCACATCGGAAACACGCCACATTGGGTCGGGTACAGTTGTTGGTAAGGTGTCCGGTTTGGTCGCACTTGTAGCATTTCAGAGGGTCTATCGCCTAGTTACACACTCCAAGGTGTCTCTATCCGCATGTTCGATATTCCGGTATAGGGGAACGGGGTTGGCTGTGAAATGTCGCCCTAAATGATCCGCCGCCTTGGCCAACGCTCTCATTTGGGACCTTTCTAAATCCGGGGCCTCTCACAGGTTGGGACACCACTCCCTTGACGTACCTGCTCGGAAGGCTCCTGTTCCCGGTTCCTCCTCCTCATTGACTTCCTATCTTCCTTTTCCTACTTTCCTTCTCTTTCAAACTCTGCTCACTACCTGCTTCAACAATCGAAGCCTTATACTCTAAGGTGGCATAATCTGTTAGCTCTAGCATTGCTACTCGGTTCTGGATCCACTGTTTCAGACCAAGCTGAAACATTGGTGCCTTCTTCTCTTCGGTATTCACAAACTCTAGTACAAACCGTGACAACTCAGTAAACTTGGCACCGTACTCCGCCATGGTTATTCTATCCCGTTTCAGCTCTAGAAACTAGATCTCCATTTGAGTCTCCAAAAACCTAGGGAAGTACTTGTCTAGACTTATCCAGGTAAATCTATCCCACGGGATCATAGCATCGGTCTCGAGGTTACGCTTAGATTCCCATAAGTAGTTAGCTTCCCCCTTCAGCATGCAAGAGGCGAAGATGGTCTTGTGTCGCTCTTCAACACCTAGTATCTCGAAGGACTTCTCTATTTCCTTAAGCCTGGCTCGTGCCTCAATGGGGTTGGCAGATCCTAAAACCTCCGGGTGTTTGAGAGACTTAAACGCCCTGAAGGCGGTAGCAGCAGTTTGTTGGACAACATGTGGTTATGGTGGAAGGGGTTGTTGGTTCAGATTGGCCCTTAGAAGGTCCATAAGTTCATTTATGGGGTTTCCCCCATGATGGGTATCCTCAGCTTCTTCCTCTATATATCCTTCTTCATCAAACTCATTAAAGTCTAGGTCCTCTTCACTTTCCTCATTCCCTATATGGTCAGGTTCATTTTGTCATTGATTGATATATTCTACAAGTTGTGCCCTGGTTCCTCTTCTATGGGGTGGCATCATTCTAATAATGAAAATGATGTCAATACAGTTGCATAATTTTATATTTGATTTGTAGGTAAGCATGTTATTTAAATATTTAGCATGCTTCTTATCAAGGTGCAATAATATGGTAAGACAATTTCTTAATAACTGCTAGATAATATATCATGAGGTCTCCCAGACTATGTCTTGGGGACAATAATGACCATCTAAATCCATATGTGATCCTGAATACAATACATCAACTACATGATCCTGAATACTGAAATACAAATACATACACCGGGTACCCTGAAGGGATAGGAATGCTATCTACTATTGGCTATCCTAACAAAATTAGTGACAAGGTCCATATATGGTCACCGGTCCCTCAGTCTGAGTCACTGCGCGTGAGGTCTCAAATCCTCCCCATCACTCCTGCTAGCACCAGCTCATCATCAACTACTGGGATTTATCCTCCCATCACCGTCATCCTCATCTACACTCGAGTACAGAGCTCAATCCCATCAATCTCCCAGTGAGCTATAGTCGGGGAAGCAACTCTGAAGTCCCCTGGGTAGCCTATCCTGATAGTTCTCTCGGCGGTCAGTGCATGTCGTAACTCCACAATGTGGGCAGATGCCGCAGTGATCTCAGCATTTAGCTGAGCCACTATCCAGTCATGCACGACTACATGTATGGTCACTGGGGGTGGTAGGGGTGAGTCCGGGTCACTAAAGGATATGTCATGAATCTCGTAGGTCTGCGCTTCCATCTCGTCATCCTCGTCCTCATTAGTATAGGGAAAATGGATTAGCATCCATGGGTGAGGTGTGGGAGGGTGAACGGTCGGGAGAGGGTACATCTCTATATCTGTCCCGTCTATGCCATCGCCCTGGGGCACTTCAACTTCATCAACTACAAGGGTAGGAAAGTCAGTCTCCTCCTCTGGGGGATCCTTGGTAGGGTCATCATCTGAGTCATCAATAGGTAGGTCCTCCGGCTCGGGAGTAGGGTTGCGCTTATGGGGCATAACGTCCTCAACAGGGTCAACCTCCCCTATAGGCTCCACTGGTACCTGACACAGTAGGCAAGGTGTTACTAACTTAGAGTCGAAATTCCCTTGAGGGTAAAACTGTCAAGACTACCATGCAGTCTGACGACGAACTCGACTTGAGTTGTAATTGATTATTTTTATTCTTACGTCTATGTATTTTATATCCTATCATTTCCAAGATTTGATAACCTAAGGCTCTGATACCAATTATGTGGAGCCCTAAAATCTGGGGTCAGGGATCTAGGAGGCCATGCCATCTTGAATCCTGTATAATACTTATCTCGTACAACAATATATGAATACCCACACCTTTATGATCCCACACTTATCAACACACATACACTTACAGGTTATTGTTAGATATATTTGAGATGTCATGTCTAATATGTTTCATGTTTAATTTTCAGATCTTAACAAACAGGAAATATCAGGACTTACTGGAATCGGTACTTACTGGAAGTCAGAAGATAGATATCAGAACTTAAGGTAATATCAAAACTTAAGTACGGGAGGACTTACAGTTAAGAAAGGAAGCCGATTTACAGGATAGAAGATCGAGACTAAAACAAAAGAAGATATGCATGGAAAGAGTTAGAAGATAAGAAGACTTGTATAAGATATCTGATTGATATATTTTAGGAGACAGAATTATATTCCATATCAATTAGAAGTTATCTTGTAACTGTGAACTATATAAACACAGACATAGGTTTACACTATATGTGTTATCATTATCGAGAAGATCATACATTGTAACCTAGCAGCTCTTAGTGATATTTGTTCATCACCGAGAGAGAACAGTTTCATTGTAACAGAGTTTATTATATTGAATATATCTGTTTACTATTACTTGTGTTCAAAATCGATTTGATTGTAATAACACTGTATTCAACCCCCTTCTACAGTGTTGTGTGACCTAACAATTGGTATCAGAGCTTATCTATAAACACACATATAGTAAAGATCCAGACAATCATGTCTGAAGAAGAACAAACTCCAACCAAGCCCACTAAAACTGAAGAAACTCAAAAGACTCAAACCCACAGTCGATATGAGACTATTAGGTTTCCCATATTGAGACCTTCTGAGTATCCCATATGGAAAGTGAAGATGGCTTCATTTCTGGAAGCTACAGATCCAGCATACCTTGACAAATTTAATGAAGGACCGCATAAGCCAACTAAGCTCTCTGTTGTAGTTGCAGATCAGCCAACAAAGACCATACCAAAGGAGAAAAGTGAGTATACAGTTGAAGATAGCTCATCCATTACCAAGGATGCAAAGGTAAGGCATTTGCTGCATAGTGTCATTGATAATGTCATGTCAAACAGGGTAATTCATTGCAAGACTACAAAGGAGATATGGGATGCTTTGGAGATAAGATGTCAGGGAACTGATGCAATCAAGAAGAACAGGAGGACTATACTCACTCAAGAGTATGAGCACTTTGACTCAAAAGCTGATGAGTCATTAACTAACTTATATGACAGGTTTGTCAAACTCTTGAATGATCTGTCAATGGTGGACAAGGAATATGATCTTGAAGATTCAAATCTAAAATTTCTCTTAACTCTTCCTGAAAGTTGGGATTTGAAGTCTACTACTATAAGAGACAACTATGCTCTTGATGAAACTACTCTTGATGAAATTTATGGTATGCTCAAGACTAATGAACTTGAGATGGATCAAAGGAGTAAGAGACATGGTAGAAAGTCAAGGACAGTTGCTCTAAAAGCTGAGGAGGAATCCCCCAAGGTGGCTATCTCAAAGAAAGGAAAAGGAAAGGTTTTCATCATAAAGTCTGATTCAGAATCATCAAGTTCTGATGATAATGATTCAGAAACTGAAAGTTTACCTGAAATAGATGTTGATGAAGAGATGATGAAATTGTGTGCTCTTATGGAGAAGGGTATCACAAAGATAGCCTACAGAAAATTCAGAAAGGTAAAGAAGTTTTCCAAGAAAGGTGGAAGTTCTGATAAGAAAGGGTTCAGAAAGTATGAAGGCAAAAGTGCAAAGTCTGACAGAGGAGACATCTCAAATGTCAAATGCTACAATTATGGTGAAAGAGGCCACATATCTCCTGACTGTAAGAAAGGAAAGAGTGACAAAGGTAAGGCACTTGTCACAAAGAAGAAACGCTGGACAGACTCTTCAGATTCTGAAGATGAGGTGAATTATGCTTTAATGGCAAATATTGATGGCAGCCCTGAAACTGCTGAATTGAAGGTACCTCAAACAACTTATGCTTTTCATACTGATGATAAAATGAGTTGAGATTATATCTTAAAACCATGTTTATTAGCTACAGAGATCAAACTTTAACATGTGAAAGATTAACTTCTGAAAATCTTGCTTATAAGAAAAGGAATGATTATTTAGAAAAGGAGTTATTTATGTTCCATCAAACTCAGAAAGAAAGAGATGATGCTTTTTATGTTAGAGATGAAGTGCTAAAATTGAATCAATCTCTAAAAACTGAGTTAGAAAAAGAAAGAGAGATTATCAGGACTTGGACTAACTCTGGCAGAACAACTCAAAATTTATTAAGTAGTGAAAACTGGAAAGAGGGCATAGGTTATGCAGATGATAAAAGTGAAACAGGAACTGAACAAATTGAGCCTATTGTTGTTAAATAGACTGCTAAGCCAAAGGTAAATCCTATTAAGTTTGTAGCTAAAACTGTAAAGTCTGATTCTGAAAAGATGAAAGAATCTGTAGCAGAAGTTAAGGAAAAGTCAACTTCTAACAAATTAGAATATGATAAACCAGATGAAGTTAACATAAGCTTAATGACTAAGAAGCAGCTTAAGCATAAGCTGAAAGAAATATGGAATATCAACAAGGTAAAGGTAGCTATGAAAAATAGGAATGGAAAGGAAGGTGTTATTAAAAGCAATAATTATATGCCTGTTCCTAATGCTCCTAGAAAGAAATGTTATAACTGTGGAAACTCTAACCATCTTGCTTCTTTTTGCAGGAAGAATAAGAATATAAACTCTTTACCTCCTAAGTCAGGAGTTAAGAGTCAGTCTTTTAGGTTTAAGCCACAAAATCCTTGTTTTCATTGTGGTAGTTTATGGCATTCCATTTATACTTGTAAGGAATATCATAGTTTGTACTGTGATTATTATCAAATAAAACCTTCTTTGAAGAAAGTTACTTTAATTCCTTCTAGTGTAAAGTTTGATGCAAAGTCTGATATAAGTTCTGATAAACAGCATGTTAGAATAAACTCTGATATTAAATCCGCTGCAAATGCTAACAAACTTAAAAAGGCCAAAGGATCCAAGCAAGTTTGGTCCTTAAAACTAAGCATTAGTGGTCTTTGTAATTGCAGGGCAACAGGAAAAACATCCTAGTACTGGATAGTGGATGTTCAGGACATAAGACTGGAAATAAACCCTGCTCTCAGACTTTGTGGAGAAAGCTGGCCCAGAAGTTTCTTATAGAGATGGCAACATGGGAAAAACTCTGGGATATGGCAATATTAATCTTGGGAATGTCATCATTGAAACAGTAGCTCTTGTCTCAGGACTTAAACATAATCTGCTAAGTGTGAGTCAAATCTGCGACAGAGGTTATCATGTGGAATTCTTTGAAGAACACTGTGAAGTTGTAAGCAATTCTACAGGCAAAGTGGTTCTGAAAGGTTACATGCATGGTAACATTTATGAAGCCAGACTTTCAACAAGTATTGATGGTTCTGCAATCTGTCTATTGAGTAGAGCATCAATTGAAGAAAGCTGGAATTGGCACAAAAGACTCTCTCATTTAAATTTCAACAACATAAATGAGCTTGTAAAGAAAGATCTTGTGAGAGGACTGCCAAAATCAGTATTTTCTCCTGATGGCCTTTGTCATTCATGCCAAAAGGAAAAACAAAGAAAATCTTCTTTCAAGAGCAAAACTGAGTCATCAATTCTTGATCCTTATCACCTACTGCATGTTGATCTATTTGGTCTAGTCAATGTCATGTCTATTGCAAAGAAAAAATATGCTATGGTTATAGTGGATGAGTTTACAAGGTACACTTGGGTATACTTCTTGCACAAGAAGAATGAAACTGCATCTACTCTAACTGATCATGTTAGACAGCTGGATAAGTTGGTCAAAGATTCTGTTAAAATTATAAGAAGTGATAATGGCACTGAGTTCAAGAATTCAATCATGGAAGAGTTCTGCAAAGAGCATGGAATCAAACAGGAATTTTCTGCACCTGTAACTCCACAGTAAAATGGAGTTGTAGAAAGAAAGAACATGACTCTCATTGAAGCTGCACGAACTATGCTTGATGAAGCAAAGCTACCAACCTACTTTTGGGCTGAAGCTGTGTAGACTTCTTATTTTACACAGAATGCAACACTCATAAACAAGCATGGAAAAACACCATATGAGATATTGAAGAAAAGATGCCAACTCTGAAATACTTTCATGTATTTGGTTGCAAGTATTTTGTTCTTAAGACTCATTCTGTACAACTGTCAAAATTTGATCTAAAAGCTGATGAAGGAATTTTTGTTGGATATCCACTTTCCACAAAAGCCTTCAGAGTCTACAATTTAAGAACAAGGGTTGTCATGGAATCTATCAATGTATCTTTTGATGATAAGAAGATTAATGGACTTGAAGATTTCAATGATCATGATCAGCTGAGATTTGAAAAAGAAGACTTAAATTCTGATTCTGCAAATTCTGATGACTTAAAATGTGATCCTGTAAGTTTTGACGGGTTAAGTTCTGATGTCATTGAAACTGTGGTAACAACTCTAAAGAAAAATGCACCTGTCCAGGGGGAGCAAGCTGGAAATCCTACCACATCTCAAGACTCTCTGGAAGCATCAGAACCTGTCACTGGCTCTTCAAGTTCTGATTCATCTAGTTCTGATGAGCAAAATTCTGATAATTCTAGAAACTCTGATACTTCAAATCTTGAAGAATCCAAGTCAAATTCTGAAGTCTCAGAGATCATATCTACAGGGGGAGCATCAGAAAATGCTGATGGCGACAGCATGGATCATGGGGGAGGATCCAGTTCTAGAAGTCAACTTTAATCTGCAAGGAAGTGGACCAAATCACATACACCTGACTTAATAATTGGAAATCCTGAAGCAGGTGTTAGAACTAGAACTGCAACATCAAATGAATGTCTCTATCATTCTTTTCTATCTCTGACTGAACCAAAGAAAGTGGAAGAAGTTCTTCAAGATGCTGATTGGGTGCAAGTAATGCAGGAAGAGTTAAATGAATTGGAAAGAAATAAAGTCTGGACCCTAGTGCCAAGACCAAAGAATAGATCCATTGTTGGCACAAAATGGGTGTTCAGAAATAAAACTGACAGTGATAGCATAATTACAAGGAATAAAGCAAGGCTGGTTGCTAAAGGCTACTCTTAACAGGAGGGTATTGATTATGATGAAACATTTGCACCAGTTGCTAGATTGGAAGCCATAAGAATCTTTTTGACTTATGCTGCTCACAAAAAGTTTAAAGTCTTTCAAATGGATGTGAAAAGTGCTTTTCTTAATTGAGAATTGGAAGAAGAGGTCTATGTTGAACAACCTCCAGACTTTGTAGATTCAAAATTTCCAAATCATGTCTACAGGCTTGACAAAGCACTTTATGGCCTTAAGTAAGCTCCTAGAGCATGGTATGAGATTTTAGCACAATTCCTTCTGGAAAGTGGATTTCACAGAGGTACAATTGATAAAATAATGTTCTACCTCAACCATGGAAAGGACCTACTTTTGGTACAGATATATGTTGATAATATCATATTTGGTTCTACAAATGCCAAACTCTGTGAAAGGTTTGCAAAAATAATGCAGTCAAGATATCAAATGAGTATGATGGGAGAAGTTAGCTATTTTCTGGGACTTCAAGTCAAGCAAAATGAAGAAGGTACTTCTATCTGTCAATCCAAGTACACCAGAAATTTACTGAAGAAATTCAGAATGCAAGATTGTTCAACTGCATCCACTCCCATGGCCACCGCAACCAAGTTAGATAAAGATACTGGTTCATCAGTAGATATTACTAACTACAGAGGATGCAAAATAGACAGGAAAAGCACTAGTGGTAGCTGCCAATTTCTTGGAGGCAGATTGGTTTCTTGGTGTAGCAAGAAACAGATGTCAATTTCCACATCAACTGCAGAAGCTAGAAAATATTGATGCAGGAAGCTGTTGTGCACGGATTCTTTGGATGAAGAATCAGTTACTGGATTATGGGTTAGAATTTTCTAAAATACCTATTTAATGTGATAATTAAAGTGTTATTGCTATGACAGGTAATCTAGTTTAACACTCAATGACAAAGCACATCAGCATTAGGTACCATTTCATAAGGGAACATGTGATGAAAGGTGCAGTGGAATTGCATTTTGTTCCAATAGATCACCAACTAGCAGATATCTTCACAAAACCACTATGTGAAGCTACCTTTACAAGACTGGTAAATGAACTTGGAATGGTTTCAAGTTCTTTCTCCAAATCTGCTTAGTTTTTGTTCTCATGCATCAGACTTTATGATCAGTGTTTACAGATTATTTAATTTTCATATAATCTGTGTTCTAATTGAAATTCATTAAATGCTGATTGTTATCTGATGTGGAACTATATACTCTGATAAGTGTTTTTGAATGTTCTGTGACTATTCAATCCAATGAGGATAACTGTGCCAGATGCTGACCTAGTAGTCTTTAACATAATAGAAATCCCATGTTTGAATTAGTTGTTTATGTGGAAACTAATTAACACAAGCAAATTCTGATATTGAGCTTAGTCAAGTTTACTTTGTGTATCTTTTTACTAAGTCACAAACTAGATTCTTGCTTCTTATCTGTCAAATTCTGATGTCAGTAAATCTTAAGGATGAACTAAATGCTGATAAGCCTCACTTATCAAAGAAAATAAAATAAAATAAAAGTCAGGTACTCCTTTGAGATCTAGAGTAAATATGTGAAAGGGAAGACCCAAGTGCATTGCTGGTATTAAGTAATATGCATTAGAAAAGCAAATAAATTTTTCTTGGTGACTTTTCACATTCTCTGATTACTAGAGAAATACTTTGATAATAGCATAAATTCTGATAAGCAGTTGTGACTCACTTACACTGAGAAGCCACTGTAAAAAGGAATTTCAAAAGATGCATAAAATGAGCACAAACAGTTGAGGTGGACTCTTGCATAAATTTGTTATATAGTAGACTTCATGATTGATGACAGATTTTAAGCACTTTTCTTAGTTATGCCTTATTTCTAAGATGTACTGAAGTTTATCAGACTTTAATCTTTATCTGATATTCTGCTGAATACACACACTTTCACTCCATATGAATGATGAAAATTATTGTGGTGATTAAGTTGTTTCTGACAAACAGTTAAGTGTCATATGCATAAATTCTGAGGACAAGTTCTGATGATTAAACTCTGAAGAAAACAAGTCAGTCTTTGTATGAAGAATTACAGAAACAAACATTCACTTTTTGAGTAGAGAAGCCATATTCTGATGACCATTAAGTTCTGATAATAGTCAAGTTCTGATGTAAATCCTGATGGAAACTCTGATGCTTACGTGGCATTATTTATTTACTTAACTTATTTGTGGAAAATATTGAACGGTCATATTTAATCAGAATATAATTAGGTGAGATAAAAACAATCATAATCATTAAGGGTTAGTGGTAAACGTGTCTGTCCTGAAAAACTGCATGTGTACGGTAATTATTGCTTATTTCCCGTGCCCATTAACTCCTGCTTTAACTTTTTACTGACTGTTCACACATTTCCAGGTGTAAATTGTCTACCATGCTTCAAAAATTAACTGTTATGACATGGGCTGTATAAATAAGAGAGTTAAAAGATTTTCTAATCTTTTACCTACTTTTCTTATTCTCTCATCTCTCTTATTTCTCTCACCCACTAATATTCTCTGAAGCAGTTTTTTTTACAGGAATTTTCACAAACACCTTTCAAGCAATCTATTTTCTCATTTAATTTCTTACAGAGATGGTGAAGGGTTTTTAGCACATAAACGCAGCGAAAACGTAAATTTAATCTTAAAAAAACTAAAACCCTCAACAGGATCCATGCGAAAAATAATATTTAATTCGTAGTTCAGTATGTTTACCTTAAGAAGCTTTACGTTAATGGAAAGATGGAGGTCTTTAATAGCGATCCAAGAATGATGAACGGAGATCCTTAGCAGCTGCTCCTCAAGTGTGAAGCACTCCACCAGTATCCACCAAGAAAATGATGTAATGAATTAGAGTTTTGTAAACCTTTTTGGTTGAGGCAAAAATAGGGTTTATAATAGTATATTTATAGGCAAAATTTTCAGCTGAAAATTTTCCCATAAAATATTATTATTATTAACCCTTTATTATTCTCACTAATAATTAAAACACCTTTTAATTATTAATCCGTTTTCTAAACTCTTTAGAAATAATTCTCTCACTTGATTTAATTTCCAAAAATTAAATTCTTAATTAATAATATTAAGAACCTTTTCTTAATTAATTTATAATCAATTAAATCTCATTTAATCAATTATTAAATTTTCCAATTAATTATTTATTTCATAAATAAATAATTATCAGCCATTATTAATTAATTCATCCACCATTAAATCATTCTCTTTTATGGTGTGACCATGTAGGTTCAATATTAAGCCGGTAGTAAAAATAAATAATAATAAAACTATTTTATTATTATTTATATAAATTCTCTAATTCATTAAATATGATTAATCAATTAATCATATTTATTCTACATCGTGAGGGATACTTCTCAGCATATCGCGACTATCCGGATAATACGAATTCACTGCTTAGAATACCAATAACCTATTCAGTGAGTAGTTACCGTACAATTAATTCCTTCTACCCTGCAATGTCACGATTAAATACAAGGCATGAAACTTATGTCAAGCCTATCTTATTTAATCACTTGCTTTCCCATTCACTATGCTTAGTTCTATTTAATGTAAATTTGAAACTCCTTTCTAATTTCATTCACTCTGGCCAGAGATTCCTGAACTAACATAAGTGGATCAGCATTGAACATTCTCTTCCTACACTGGAAGGGGTAGATCCTTTATTGATCATACACTATCTTCATGTACAAATTCCTATACCCAGTAGAGCCCTTATAATTGTCCCTTGAGACTAAGAACTAAACCAAAGCATAGTTCAGTGTACACAAGATGACTATGATGACCTCAAGTCTAAGGATACTTGTACAACTATCACTATGTGAACAACTGCTGACACGTGAGTAAACTCCATCAGTTGTTCAGTTGTGTGAGTCATGTTCAGTGAACTTATTCTATAATAAGCACCTACATACTAGCTATAGTGTCACCACACAAATGTCTATGAGAACAGACATCCTTCATAATGAAGCAAGCATAGTATGTACCGATCTTTGCGGATTATTAATTACCAGTTAGTAATCCTACGACCAGGAACTATTTAAGTTTAGAGTTATCATCTTTTAGGTCTCATTATTATGATCTCATCACAATCCATAAAAAGCTTTACTCTAAACTGTGATATATCTTATTTAAACATTTAAATAGATAGAGCCCGCAATAAAAACAAAACAAGCCTTTTATTAATATCAATGAAATCAAAACAGATTACATAAAAGTTATTCCTAAATCCTCATACATGATTGGACTTAGGACATATCTCTTTCAGATGGCACCAAAAGACTTGATTTTCAATGGAGCTAAGTTTGTTCCTAACAACTACTCGTTTATTCTTAGCAAGGCTGAAGCTCCATCGAAACTTCACTTTATTTAGGATTTCCTTACTAATTCTAATATTGGGTATGCTGTGACCCAACCTGAAGCAATCTCTGAAACCCAAGTGCTGGAGTTTTGGAGATGTGGAATCTATGATGATGGTGGTGCTCAAGGGTCCCCAAGTATCATCTTTACAACAGGGGAGAATGAGCATGTCGTGACTTTGGCTACAGTTCGCCAAGCACTGCAACTACCTGAGAATTGCATTTATTCGACTGTTGAGGAGCCAGTTCTTCAACAAATGATGGCCAGTCTGGGGTATGAAAAGACATTGGCAAAGCTGGGTCAATTGAAGAGACCTTACATAAGGAGGGAATGGAGTTTCTTCTTTGACTGCATTACAAAGGCCTTCGCCATTAAATGTTCTAATTTCGATGCAATCCCTATACTCAGTCAACAAATCGGGTATACTCTCATTAATCATACTGATTTTAATTATGCAAGTGTTGTTTTAGGCTTTATTGGGGATAGGATGACAGAAGATAGGAATACTGTCTATTTTGCTAGATTCTGTTAGCTTATTTATAGTTTTTGTTGTGCTGATAAGCCCCAATTAGTTAGTGAATTAATTCCACCATTTAGACTAGCTAAAAGAACTTTTAATGACTTATTATCTCCTGATAATAAGAAGGCTGTGTTGAGACCCCTCCAAATTCCTATATCCGTCAAAAAAGCCTTAATAAACTATGATCCAGTTACATACACTGCACTATATCCTAATGTTCAACCTTCTGAACCTCAACCTTCAACTCCTACCACCACCACACAAACACCTCAAACGTCTCAATAGCAACCAACTATCAGGATATATTTCAAACCAACACAATCATCTCAACCATCAGCACATACCATCAGGCCTTCATCTTCCAAACCTTCTAAGAGGGAAAGGTCTGTTACTCAACCTCCACAAAAGCGAAGGAAGATGATTCTCAGAGATGAATCTGATAGTGAGGACACAATTGAAGCACAGGTTCATGCTTCAGAACTTGTGACAGTTGATGCTGAGAATGTTACTTCTCAAAAAGAAACTGCAGCTCAAAGTTCTGATACTTTGAAGAGGAAATCTGTAAGCTCTGATGCTGCAATAGCAACTCCTTCATTGGCAAGGAGATTGAAGAAAATGAGGGAAAAGAGGTATAATGCTAAATCTTCATCAAAAGATATTGAAGAAGCTGAGGAAGGGGATCAGGAATCTCTGATCTCAAAAGAGCCAATTATCATTGAAGCCCTTTCAGCTAAAGCCCAAGACATTGTTCCTTATACAGTGATCACTCCTACTGTTTCTCCAGTCAGAGAGACAACAGTTGAAGGTTCAGGATTAAGTCATGAAATTGATCTTCAAAGGATGATTATACCAACTGTTCTTTATTTGGAAGCTCCTATAGGAGCTCAGCCATCTATAGTCAACTCTCCAATCTTAGATGCTGAGATACCATCTACACCAGCTCTGGAGATAAATTCTGATGCTCAGAATTTAGATGATGTTATTCCTGACTCTCTAGTTGCATCACACACTCTTGTGATGTCAAAACATAATGAATCTTCCTCAAGTTCTGAAGACAGTATTTCTGTAGAGACTTCAGCTCCTATTCTGGGAAAGGAAGAATTGGTCAAGAAATTTGTTGAACATGATGCTCCTGTACCTTGGGAAGACACTCACAGGGGAGTTGAGTGGACCAAGAAGTGGAATGAATCATATTTTAATTCAAGCACCAAAATTCGGACAAAATATGTGTCAAAAGCTGAGGAATTATTGTCAAATTCTGATTTCAAGACTCAACTCAAGGTTACAGCTATGAGTACACGAAGTCTTCATGGTCTACATTCCATTACTCATGATAAGGTTGATACACTAAAGGAAAATGCTGATAAGCTAGATCTGCAGATCAAGCTTGACAAGAACAGATATATCCGACCTACTCTTGAGAAAATTGAAGCCATTGAGAAGATTCAAGAGAAGCAACAGGCCCAAATTACTGAGGTCCTACAAAATCAAGCTTCTCAGAAAGCTCAATTGGATGAGATCTAATCGTCAATTGAACTTCTTATCTCTCTCTTACTTCCTGATGATGCCAAAAAGGGGGAGAAGGTAGTTAAGTCCAAATGCTCACATACTCAAATACTGAAGAAGAAGGATGACAAAGGTGATGACCAGGGAAATTCTGATAAGAGCAGAGGTCAAGGAAAAGTTCAAGGAAAATGTTCTACACAGAACAAGTCAAGTTCTGATATTGTGAATGCTAAAAGTCTGAAGTCAAGTTCTGATAAGCAAAGTCTGATGTCAAGTTCTGATATCCTGATTCAGTCAGGATCTAAAGACTCTCAGAAGTTTTAACAAACTCTGAAGCTAAAGGGGAAGCGGACTACTGTTTATTACAAAGATCCTAAAATCCAGACACTTGATGAGGAGATAGCTAGAAGATTATTTTTGAAACAAAATCCAGGAATGGATTTGGAAACTCTCAAGGAGGAAGAAGCTAGATTTGCAGCTGAGAAGACAAATCTAAAGTCTAAAGCTTCTGATGCAAAGAAACCTCCAAGGCCTAAGGAAAAAGGCATTGTTATCAAGGAAAAGTCAAATTCTGAGGCTTCAAAGTCCAAGACTAGATCACAAACTGAGATTGATCCTAAGTCAAAGGGAAAAGAAAAGGTTGGTGAACCTTTAAAGATTCAAAAAAAGATAAGTTCTTCTGTTTCAGTCTATCAAGCTACAATGCCTGATGATGATTTGATAGAAGATGAAACTGTTCAAATTCTGAAAAGAAGAAAGTTAATTGAAGAATCT
The DNA here is from genome assembly GCF_009905375.1 of Apium graveolens. Lineage (NCBI taxonomy): Eukaryota > Viridiplantae > Streptophyta > Magnoliopsida > Apiales > Apiaceae > Apium > Apium graveolens. Next base: position 79,066,060 of record NC_133656.1, read on the forward strand.
AAAACAACCTATGACATTGCTCAAGTTGTTCAGAATGAAGAACAACAAGCTACAGAAGAAACAGGAAATTCTGATCAAGCTATCAAGACATCAACTACTGACAATGCTCAAGTTGATTTGAAAAAAATGACAATTGCTGATAAGAAGAAGTTGTTATGGAAGAAAGCTACTCCAGTTGAACCAAAATCCAATCTTATGATTAATCAACTCGCAAAGTTTGGGTTGAGAGCCAAATAACCTAGAGATAGAGCTGGATTAGTTTCTGATGAAGAAAAGATACAAATAGGAGTAGAAGTTACTCTAAGAGATCCTTTCATGTTGACAGACAAACTATATGAACAAATCAAACAAAAGCACCTTGACAAAGTGTTGTCTGCTCAAATTGTGATAGATGCTCATGATAAAGAAAATCTAAAAGAGAAGTTGATCTTATTTCTCAATGATGGAAGAACTTACAGACTAACTGATACTGATGTGCTACAGAAGTCTGTCAGAGAGCTTCAACATATTAACTATCTTCTGAAAGTAAAATCTGATGTTACAAAAAGATGGTCAGAATACATTTTGAAGGCTATAAGAGATCTTCTCAGAATCTCTGGTATAAAGGCTTCTCAGTACATTCCAATGATTACTGAAGATGATGGAAGAGAAATTCCTATATTGAAGAACTCTGATAAGGTGGAAGTTATTCTGAAAGGAGGATGCTTATGTTATAATGAAGACTCGTCACATCCTAGAGTTATCAAACTTGGTGATGGACTTGAAAGAACATCAATTCAAGCTCTCATAACAGCCATTTATCAAATTGGTGACAATAATGATGAAGAACTTATGCAGGTCAAAGCACAGTTAGTTGAAGTTCTGAGAAAAGCTGAAGATAAGCTGGTAAAAGATTTTGTTAAGAATCATTATGGATTCAGATTGATCCAGTGATGTTGGTAAAGCTGCATGTTTTGTAAGTTATAGTTAATAGTCTTATTAAACTCTCATTGCATTTGAACTTAAATGTTTTTGACATCATCAAATCTATTAACTTGTATATTTTTGCATAATTTACAAGTTGGGGGAGATTGTTAGATATATTTGAGATGTCATGTCTAATATATTTCATGTTTCGTTTTCAGATCTTAACAAACAAGAAATATCAGGACTTACTGGAATCAGTACTTACTGGAAGTCAGAAGATAGATATCAGAACTTAAGGTCATATCAGAACTTAAGTACGAGAGGACTTACAGTTAAGAAAGGAAGCTGATTTACAGGATAGAAGATCGAGACTAAAATAAAAGAAGATATGCATGAAAAGAGTTAGAAGATAAGAAGACTTGTATAAGATATATGATTGATATATTTTAGGAGACAGAATTATATTCCATATCAATTAGAAGTTATCTTGTAACTGTGAACTATATAAACACAGACATAGGTTTACACTATATGTGTATCATTATCGAGAAGATCATACATTGTAACCTAGCAGCTCTTAGTGATATTTGTTCATCACTGAGAGAGAACAGTTCCATTATAACAGAGTTTATTATATTAAATATATTTTTTTACTATTACTTGTGTTCAAAATTGATTTGATTGTAATAACACTGTATTCAACCCCCTTCTACAGTGTTGTGTGCCCTAACAGTTATTGTCTTGGAAATGAAAAAATATTACCAGAGTGTATCAATCCACAAGTGATTATTATAACAGTCCCAAAAGTGATTAAGTCTTACCACGGGTGTAACCTTTATTTAAGGTTAGACCGGCGGCCAAATATATGTTTCTTCATTATTATCTTACATAAGACATACTTGTAAATAAGCCGAACTAAAAACAACTGAAAACCAATCCAGCTTATTCGATCTACCTGGGATACTACACCAAACATCCTTCGAAGCAGCTGGTCGTTTCCTACCCATTTCCTGACCGTGAGTTACATGATAGGCATCTTGATTCACTATTGTGTTGTGTCAATTTAAGACAACAAGTGTGAGCTTTAATGTCCAACATAATAATGTACAGTATGAAAAGACTATATGAGAAATTTATGACTGATTCCATATTCCATAAATATGTTTGTTTAGAAATAGTTATTCTAGGTGATATACACCTTCTTTCAAAATAATTCTTTTATTGACTTATTAGTCTGCAAATACCTTATTGGTAAACCCAACACCTAGGCTTGGGTTACAGTATTGCATCTCAATTCCAATTGGAAGAATATAGGACATTCACTAGAGCCACCACATATGATGATCAGTTGTAATACGGAAATCTGTAACCTTTTCTACTAATAGAAGGACGACACCTTCGTATCCCGGTTCTCATCCTTGCCACATTCGGGCTATGTTTCCCATTTCATGTATGCACACACTTCATAGGTTCCTGAGTACACAGAGTACCTTCGCCTGCGGTACCTTTGGTAGTCTCCCTAGTATTTATCGTACTAGAGTCTACCCCTCCTTGTCCTTTGAAGAATCTTATCATATCTCGAGAACTCGAACCACATCGAAGTTCCCCAAGCGCTTTGCTTGTTGATAGAAATAACTCATCTCATATGTATATATATGTACTTCTGAGAATTTTTGGAGGAAGTTCTAAGATAATATCAGTTGACCATTATCAACAATAAATAAATAAGGGGGAGTTTCTTTTGAAACTATATTCAAAATATTTAAAATACGTCGAGATAATATTTTCGACGATCCGAAATAATTAGAATGATTTTCAAAAACTCAGAAAATATTTAAAATCAAGTCTTACTATTTTTAAATCATATTACATCATTTAATAAATATTTAATAATTAAATAATAATTGTTGAATAATTAAACCTCTAACAATTATATTTTAAAAGAATACTTGAAATAATATTCCCTGTAACGACCGAGAAAATTACGCTTATATTATATTATAATAAAGATTATTTATGTGTATTATTATGTAATCAAATGTGTTGAGTCATAAAACCCTAACTGTTATGTGTTATGTGTTGTCTGTTTTGATCGGAATGTGTTTCGGATAATTATTGAGTGTTTTATTATAAGTTATAGGTTTTATTTCAAAAACCTTACAACTCAAATAGTGTTTTAAAAGCCCATATTTTAAAAAAAATTATTGGCCTTATTTTGCCAAAACGGCCTATATCATATCGCTATTTTGAACACCTAGATGTTTTACAAATTTACCTTTTTCACCAAAAATGGTTTTTCTAGAACCCTTTGGGAGTCAAAAACCCCACAAAAATCACATTTTTATTTTTATATGATCATGAATTTATCAAATATCATTTTTCTTTGCATTTTAGTAATATTCACAATTTTTGGGAATTTTTGACATATATTTTGTATTTATTGGATAAATAAAAATTATAATTGATACCCAATAATTATAAAAATTGGAGCTAAATATTTTTATTAGATGTGTTATTAGCCCCTTAATTTTATTTAGGGGTATTATTTTAGTAAATATAAATAGCTGGTTAATTGTTAAATATTCATTAATTAATTATAAAAAAACAGAAAAATCAAGAAATTAGTTGTGTGGGTGAAGAACATGGCAGAGATTAATCCATAGATTTGAAGGTGATTTTGTTATCCGATTTGATCATGTAAGTAACCGTTTTGAAGCTTCTGAATCGTAGTTTCTGATTATGTAATTGTTTTTGCTGTTGAATTACTCGATTTTTAATTCGTATTTTCGGGTTTATTTCTTCTAATTCAGGTTTGATGATTTGCTAGTTTTTTGACGATTCTATTAATAGGAAAGTATAAATTGTCAAATTTATGTTTGTTTGGCACTGGTTTCGTCAATTTTGGGGTTGATTTCGTCCTCGTTGGAGAACCGCCGCCGCGACAGTGTTTTTCGTTTTCCGACGACGTTGTCGATGATTGGAGAAGAAGGAAGGTGGGAGGAAGTTGGTGTGGTGGCCAGGAAACGATCACGCAGAGAAACAGGATTTAAATCATTGTTTTGGTCATCGTTTTTGCCTCGCCAGAAACTGTCACCGTCGCCGGATTCTGGGACGACGACGACTGTTTTTCATAACCCGAGTCGACCCGATTTCCACCCGGGAAACTGAAAGAGATATGTCCTAAGTCCAATCATGTATGAGGATTTAGGAATAACTTTTATGTAATCTATTTTGATTTCATTGATATTAATAAAAGGCTTGTTTTATTTTTATTGCGGGCTCTATCTATTTAAATGTTTAAATAAGATATACCACAGTTTAGAATAAAGCTTTTTATGGATTGTGATGAGATCATAATAATGAGACCTAAAAGATGATAACTCTAAACTTAAATAGTTCCTGGTCGTAGGATTACTAACTGCTAATTAATAATCCGCAAAGATCGGTACATACTATGCTTGCTTCATTATGAAGGATGTCTGTTCTCATAGACATTTGTGTGGTGACACTATAGCTAGTATGTAGGTGCTTATTATAGAATAAGTTCACTGAACATGACTCACATAGCTGAACAACTGATGGAGTTCACTCACGTGTCAGCAGTTGTTCATATAGTGATAGTTGTACAAGTATCCTTAGACTTGAGGTCATCATAGTCATCTTGTGTACACTGAACTATGCTTTGGTTTAGTTCTTAGTCTCAAGGGACAATTATAAGGGCTCTACTGGGTATAGGAATTTGTACACGAAGATAGTGTATGATCAATAAAGGATCTACCCCTTCCAGTGTAGGAAGAGAATGTTCAATGCTGATCCACTTATGTTAGTTCAGGAATCTCTGACCAGAGTGAATGAAATTAGAAAGGAGTTTCTAATTTATATTAAATAGAACTAAGCATAGTGAATGGGAAAGTAAGTGATTAAATAAGATAGGCTTGACACAAGTTCCATGCCTTGTATTTAATCGTGACATTGCAGGGTAGAAGGAATTAATTGTACGGTAACTACTCACTGAATAGGTTATTGGTATTCTAAGCAGTGAATTCGTATTATTCGGATAGTCGCGATATGCTGAAAAGTATGCCTCACGATGTAGAATAAATATGATTAATTAATCAATCATATTTAATGAATTAGAGAATTTATATAAATAATGATAAAATAGTTTTATTATTATTTATTTCTACTACCGGCTTAATATTGAACCTACAGGGTCACACCATAAAAGAGAATGATTTAATGGTGGAGGATTTAATTAATAATGGCTGATAATTATTTATTTATGAAATAAATATTTAATTGGCAAATTTAATAATTGATTAAATGAGAATTAATTGATTATAAATTAATTAAGAAAAGGTTCTTAATATTATTAATTAAGAATTTAATTTTTGGAAATTAAATCAAGTGAGAGAATTATTTCTAAAGAGTTTAGAAAAAAGGATTAATAATTAAAAGGTGTTTTAATTATTAGTGAGAATAATAAAGGGTTAATAATAATAATTTTTTATGGGAAAATTTTCAGCTGAAATTTTTTCCTATAAATATACTATTATAGACCATATTTTTTCCTAAACCAAAAAGATTTACAAAACCCTAATTCTCTCCATCTCCTCCTCCTTCATTACATCGTTTTCTTGGTGGATACCGGTGGAGTGCTTCACACTTGAGGAGCAGCTGCTAAGGATCTTCGTTCATCGTTCTTGGATCATTATTAAAGACCTCAATCTTTCCATTAACGTAAAGCTTCTTAAGTAAACATACTGAACTACGAATTAAATATTATTTTTCGCAAGGATCCTGCGGAGGGTTTCAGTTTTTTTTAAGATTAAATTTACGTTTTCGCTGCGTTTATGTGCTAAAACCCCTTTATATGTGACCTGGGTTTGATCCACCAAAACCCAAACTCATTTCCTGAATTGTGTTTCTGGAATATCATTTATTTCTTTATATTTTGTAAAATCAAAATCATTTTTATTAATTCTAAAAATCTATTAAAAATTAGTTTTAAATTCTGAAAATTTCTATAATTATTTTCTAAATTATTTTATTAATTTAGAAATTCAAAATTGAATATTTATTATTTAATAATTAAGTAATTAATTAATAAATAAGCTTAAAAATATATCGAATAATATGATTAATAACTCGATAATTATCTGAATAATGCGAGTAACTCGTATTTGTACGAGTAGTTGATCGATAAGTTGAATTTTTATTCGAGAGATAGTTTATTTATTCGAAGAGTGTCGTAAAAGTTATTCTTTTATCGAATAATTATTCTTAAATAATCGATTTAGTCGAATAATTGATAATAATTTGTGAATAATTGTAATAAATGGTAATTAATTCTAATAATTAAGGATTAATTATTTTAAATAATCTTTTAAAAATATAATTAAGGTTTATTTAATTGTGATTAATTATTTATAATTGATTTATAATTAGTTAAATCTTGTTTATTGCGTAATAATTAAACCGTTAGTCCGATTTGAATAAAACGAAGACCCTTAGACTCCAAAAAATGACATGATTCCATTAAAGATGATTATAAATCATAATTTCTTCCGAAAGCGAGTCGTTTGCGATAGTTAATTGCTTTTAGGCCCTATTAGGGGTAGAATCGAGCCTAATAAATTCCGAAAAATGATAAATTGAACCAGATAGTGTTTGTTAATGCGAGTTCAAATCTAGTATCGATTCTAAAAGTAATAGTATGTTTAAAATTAATTATGTGCCTTATGTACTATATGCTTTACGTGATTATGTGAACTTTATGTGTTATATAATAATATGTGAGTCTGATAAAATCGAATGGGTAGGCTATTAGGGCTACATGGTATCAATTCGAGATACGCGTATGAAGTAAGTTATCTAACGAATATCTTTCCTTGATAGATTTTGTACCAACAAGGCAAATCAAGCTAGAGGCAGAAGGCAGTGAGGCATACGAGGTGAAGTGCACACCAGGAAAGTTTTTCCCCTATTCTAAATTCAGAATAGTGAAATATACCCCACTTTTCCATATCAATTACACTTTGATAATTCTTGTTTACATATACTGATACACAAATATTGATTCTTGTCCTATTTTATTTCGATTCTTGATTTCTCCCAATTTATTGAATCCTCTATTCATATTCCAATGTTGATACCGTTACTTATATATACTCTGATATATCCTGATGTTGGATACATCAAAAGCATACCGATTGTTCCGGATGCTAAGCTATGGACTGGATGGTTACGATACGGGCCTGGTATTAACCACACCCTTGATTATGAGGCCATAGTTTCCTGGGTACCCCTTATATTGGTTAGGTCTATGTAGTTGGGTATAGATCCGCACTGTATCCTGACTGATCAGCAGGTTACAGTGCATATGTTGGTTTTTGTTTCCAGTCTTGTTCATTTGACACTCGCTAGCAATGGCAATTTATTATTTTTTACAGAAATAGATGGTTTTTCAAACCGGCAGATTATCGGTTCATTTATTCTTCTCTCTTTACAGTATATATACTGTTGCAGGCTTGTTGAGCAATTTTGGCTCGCCCCCTTTTTATTGTTATTCATATTGTTTTTCAGTTAAGATTGAGAATGAAACCCATCAGAACCCGCATAGTCAAGAAGCGAGTCAAGCAGCCGGACCCTCTAATACCAATGGTGTTTGTCCCTATCCCAGAAGAGATCTTTGAGTTTCCAGATCAGGTGTAGCAGGATAAGTAATAGTTGTAGTTTGAATAAAATTTGTTTAGTTTAAAATATGTAATTAGAATAAATTTTTGTAACAAAGAGAATTCTTGAAATAGTTGTTTAGTTGGTTTGTCGTTCTTGTTTTCAATCCTTGACCTTGAAAAGATCCAGAGTAGTAGTATTTCGGGGTAATTATTTTATTTATATTATGCTTGTACAGGTTTAGTGAGTAGTTAGTGTTAATAATGCCTCAAATCTATACCCCGAATTTGGAGGGTGTTATAGTTGGCATCAGAGCTTAGGTTTTGGCCCTTAAAAACAAGAACATTAGAGTTAAGATAAGATAGAAAGATCATATGAGATAGGGATAATGGTATTAGGGTTGTTTGTTGGTTAGATTAGGAATTTGTGAGTTTTAGGCATGTGGTTTGATTTTCCTTGTGTTGTGGTTATTATGTTAAATGGCTTCTTCGACATCATCATCCGAGCGTACTGCATCAGACCCGGTATTACCCCCAACAGCAGTTCAGGAGTTTCCTCCATTACCACCACCATTACCACAGAGACTTGCGCCAGAACAGTTTCCGGTACCCCCTGCACCAGAGTGGAAGGACTTAGAGCCGCAGATTCCAGCACCACAGCCAGAGAATCCACAGTTCCAGCCACAGCCAGAGCCACCTATGTATATACCCCAGGAGCAGCCTGTATTATATCCCTCACCATTGGCTATTTATGCACCAGTACCTAGGATATACCAGTTTCCTCAGCAGGAGTTCATGGATGAGGTAGTTATGGACCAGCCATTACCTACCCAGGGTTCCCAGATGATCTTTGTGAGCCTTATATAGTGTCTTACCAGAGATTCCAGAGTGAGAGGAAGGAGAGAGTGAGATGGCAGGACCAGTGCCGATAGATACTTGGATTGTTTGAGACTAGAGAGGATGGGCCGGTCAGAGCACTTCAGTCAGACTATATACTGAGGGAGAGGCTACGTCAGATATATCGAGCTGATCTCAAGAGATGGTTGATTTGAGACAGCAGGATGTGCGCACCGAGGCCGTGTATCGTAGGGCGATGAGAGTGACTGAGGTCGTACTAGAGGTGCTACAGCAGGAGTTGAGCCATGTGCCACCCGGATTTTTGATTTCAGATGACAGTAGAGTGTTGTACCCTGTGTATTATATGTAGATAGATGCAGCATAGTATAGTATGAACTTCTTTCATGATCAGCTTTATAAGGTGATTGTTGAAACCCCTTCAAATTATTCCTTCTTCAAAATATTGTTTTCTAATTGGGACAAGCAGTGATGTGGTGTGACAATTTGTCGAAATGACAAAGAGTCTGGTGGGACGCCACCTAATTATGTGTTATGTGCCATATGAAATGACATACTGGCCATCTTGAGTACTAATATGGTTGTCTCATTCCTATTTAAATCATTATTCATTCTTTCTTCCTCACCCCTGATTTTTTTATTCATGATTCCTTCCGATTATTTCCTTGTACTCTTATCCCTTACAAAAAAAAATCTAATCAGAATCATATACACAAATTCCTTCTTGTGTAAGGTCTATCTTTTGAATGTTTTAAAAAGAAAGTAAAATGAACCCGTGTAGCAGATAAAGTTACGTAATAAGTATGAACAATTGCAAGCTGATGGATGGTGGACATTTACGTGGAGAGAAGAATTTTTATGCCGATAGCAGGATAGTTGCGAGGACATTAAATCAAAGGCGGGGATCTGCATACATGATACGTTGCAAGTATGAGATTTTGGCATGAATGGGAGTAATTAGCAAATCGTATGAGGTAAAGTAACTAGAGAAATAAGAAAGTAAAGCTGCATCTATCAGATGAGGCAAATGATCGATTGGACAACGGAGACGAATGAAGAAATCCTTAATGATAACCAGATAATCGATTAACACGTTGTGAAAATGAAGCATACCTCAATCATGTGGGAGATATTTATCATGAAGATTCAAGATCAAAGAAATGCTAGAATACGAATAAACTTTGAGAGAAAAATGGAATGTTACGACCTAGGTACCATAATTCAATGTTCTGACTTTAGACCTGGATCGACTAACATAAAGTCCCAAGGTATGGAACCCCAGAAAGAGGCTGCGTTCATCAAGGAATGATTGGGCTTTCACATTCAAGTAAATGAGTTGTGGTAAAATTAATGCTTGTAGCTGGGTCAGCAAAGAAGGTTCAATGTGGAAAGACATAAGGGGAGATGAAGGTATGGTGGTTTGACTGCAACAATTTTTAAGATGTGAAGCTTTAAAACTAAACGAACTCATTCACAAGATTATAAGAGGGTTGATTGAGACCAGGTGTTGGTCATCAAAAGTTGAACAAGTTAATTAATAAGAATAAGTGTATATTGCCGAGGATGGACGAATTGTTAAGTAGAGAGCTTAATTTGAAACATGAAATAGAAGAATTCTAGAATAAATTATAATTATATTCAGTATTGATATTCTGTTATAATCAAAAGATATGAGAAAGGTCATGGTATCATCAGAATTATTCGCTATAATTCTAGGTTGAACTAAAATACGGGTTGTACTGGTTAGTATTATATGCGGTGGTGACATAATAAGTTTAGAAGGTGGCAGTGAATTGGTATATTTGAAGGTTGATTGTTGTTTGTTTGAGTGACTGTTGATTACTTGATTAATTGTTGGTGTCGGCTTGAGCCCGACTGGTAGTCAATAATATTAAAGGAGATGCTGCCCAAATTTCCAAAAATTACCCTACTTTTGAAGATAGAAAGTATACTTCCGTGTGTTATTGATATTCATGTTGATACTCCAAATAATTGTGATCTCGATTCTTGAAAGAGATTGTTACAGCCAATCCGACTATATATAATTGGTCTTTGATTTTGTTTATCTAGTCATCACTTGGTGCAAATGATCAATTAAGTAAGTTAATTGGTTAATTTTACCAATTAATGGTTAGTTAGATGGAAATCGATTCCAATTAGATTAAGTCAAATTTTGATGTGACTTTCTAATCTGAAATCAAAGCGATGAGGAATTTGGAAAAGGTATGAACACCAGTAGAATTCAGAAGTTGCGACAAGTGCATGAGGCTTTACTTGGATGAATATGCCTTTGTAATAGATAAAAGAAATAAAAATTTATTTTTATGGACAAGTGAGAAAAATGTTTTCAAGAACTAAAGATTGAAGATAGAGCAAAGAGAAGGAAGGAAAGGAAGAAGGGAGGCGGACTAAAGAGGAGATTAATAATCACACCAATATGGATTTTATTAGCCAGTCAAAGAGATTTTATCATCTACAATAAAGTTTTATCAAAGGACATCTTGTTTCTAAATTGTTTTGATAATCATACAATAAATGATTTGTCGAGTATTTATGTTTTGGATAAAGTGTGAGATACAGCTTTAATTCAGTTTTCGATTGATGTTGATACTTAGGTTATTGTTAAATATCGAAAGTGGTATTAATATAGATGATTGATGTTTACTTCAGAATGCGATGTTGTGAGCATCAAAGTTCGTATTAATATCTAATTTGATATGACAGTAAAATGAGTATTAATGTCAAGAGTTCGGTTTCGAAGGAGCTATAAGAATGAAGAACGAAAATAAGAAAGGAAGTGGAATCAAAAAGGGTGATGAAGAGACTTTATAAGATGCCAGGATTACCTCCAGATTGAGAAATTGAATTCACTATTAATTTGGCACCAGGGACTGAACCAATTTTAAAAGCCCCGTATCGAATGGCGCCTGTTGAAATGAAGGAATTAGCAAAGCAATTGTAGGATCTTCTCGAAAAAGGAATCATAAGGCCCAGTTTATCTCCATGGGGTGCACCGGTGTTGTTCATAAGAAAAAGAAGGACGGTAGCATGTGACAATGTATCGATTATCGTGAGCTGAATAAGTTAACTATCAAGAACAAATATCCTTTGCCCCGAATCGATGACTTATTTGATCAATTGAAAGGAAGGACATGGTTTTCAAAAATCGATTTGCGATCAGGCTATCACCAATTGAAAATAAAGGCAGAAGATATTCTAAAGACTGCACTCCAAACGAGATGTGGACACTACAAATTCCTTGTGATGGCGTTTGGGCTAACCAATGCACCAGCAGCATTCATGGATTTGATGAACCGAGTATTTAAGAAGTACCTGGATAAGTTTATCATTACATTTATTGATGACATCTTGATCTATTTGAAGACTGAAGAAGAACATGCAGCACACTTGAGAATGACATTGGAGACATTGAGGAAAGAATAGATTTATGTTAGATATATTTGATAATGTCATGGCTAATATGATTTATGTTTAGTTTTCGGATCTTACTTAAACAGGATAAATCAGTACTTACTGGAAGTCAGGACTTAAGGATATCAGTACTTATATTATCAGGAGATAATCATCAGAAGATGGATATCAGAACTTAAGTACTGAAGGACGTTCAGATAAGGACAGCAGCTGATTAAAGGAAAGAAGATCGAGATAAACATAAGAAGAGATATGCACGAAGAAGGAATTCTATGAAGAATAGAATACTCGAAAGAAAAGATATCTGATTGATATATTTTAGGAAGCAAAATTATATTCCATATCAATTAGCAATTATCTTGTAACTGTGTAGTATATAAACACAGACATAGGGTTTCACTATAAGTGTTATCATTATCGAAAATATTATTCATTATAACCCTAGCAGCTCTCGTGATATTTGTTCATCACTGAGAGGTAACAGTTCCATACTGTAACAGAGTTTATTGTTTCAATAAAGTTTGTTCTCTGTTACTTGAGTTATTAAAGTTCGATTTGATTGTACTTTACACTGTATTCAACCCCTCTACAGTGTGTGTGTGACCTAACAAGTGGTATCAGAGCCTATCTGTTAACGCACAAACAGTTTAAGATCCAAACACAATCATGTCTGACACAGAAACTCCAACTAAGCCTACCAAAACTGAAGAACCTCCAAAGACACAAATTCAAAGTCGGTATGAGACCATCAGAGTTCCCATACTGAGACCATCTGAATATGCCATATGGAAGGTGAGGATGACCATGTTTCTGGAAGCCACAGATCCAGAATATCTTGATAGAATTAAGGAAGGACCTCACAAACCAACCAAGCTCGCTGTTGCAGTTGCAGGTGAAACAGCAAAGACTGTACCAAAGGAGAAGAGTGATTATACTGCTGAAGATATCGCATCAATTGCTAAGGATGCTAAGGTACGACACTTACTGCATAGTGCCATTGATAATGTAATGTCAAATAGGGTAATTAACTGTAAGACTGCAAAGGAGATATGGGATGCTCTGGAAACAAGGTGTCAGGGAACTGATACAATTAAAAAGAACAGGAAGACAATACTCACTCAAGAGTATGAATACTTTGACTCAAAGGCTAATGAGTCATTGACTGATTTATATGATAGATTTGTCAAACTCTTGAATGATTTGTTACTGGTTAATAAGGAGTATGATCTTGAAGATTCAAACCTTAAATTCCTGTTAGCTCTTCCTGAATGCTGGGATTTGAAGGCTACAACAATAAGAGACAACTACAATCTTGATGAAATTTATGGAATGCTCAAGACTCATGAACTTGAGATGGAACAAAGAAGCAAGAGGAAAGGAGGAAAGTCAAGGACAGTTGCTCTTAAGGCTGAAAAAGAATCCCCCAAGGCAGCTACCTCAAGGAAAGACAAGGGTAAAGCTCTTTTCATAAAGTCTGATACTGAGTCATCAAGTTCTGAAAGTGATGATGACTCAGATTCTGAAAGCTTGCCTGAGACTGATGTTGATGAGGAGATGATGAAGCTGTGTGCTCTTATGGTGAAAGGGATCATAAAGATTGCATACAGGAAGTTCAGGAAGGGAAAGAAGTTTTCCAGGAAAGGCACAAGTTCTGATAAGAAGAATTTCAGAAGATCTGAGGGCAGAGGAGGAAAGTCTGATAGAGGAGATTATACCAATGTCAAATGCTATAACTGTGGTGAGAAAGGCCACATATCTCCTGATTGCAAGAAAGTGAAGGGTGACAAAGGAAAGGCTCTTGTCATAAAGAAGAAAAGCTTAACAAACACCTCAGACTCTGAAAGTGAGGAGAATTATGCTTTGATGGCAAATGCTGATAAAGCAAGTGCTGAAAGCAGTTCTGAAGCTGCTGAATCAAAGGTACCTCAGACTACTTATGATTTTCATACTGATGATATTAATGAGTTGAGAAGATATCTTAAAACCATGTTTGTTAGTTATAGAGATCAAACTTTAACATGTGAAAGATTAACTTCTGAAAATCTTGCTTTTAAGAAAAGAAATGATTTCTTAGAAAAAGAGTTAGTTATGTTCCATCAAACTCAGAAGGACAGAGATGATGCTTTTTATGTTAGGGATGAAGTGCTAAAAATGAATGAATCTCTAAAAACTGAGTTAGAATAGGAAAGAGAGATTATCAGGACTTGGACTAACTCTGGCAGAACAACTCAAAATTTGCTAAGTAGTGAAAATTGGAAAGAGGGCTTAGGTTATGGAGAGGATAAGAATGATAAAGGAACTGTAGAAATTAAACCTGTTGTTAAGCAAAAGCCAAAGTTAAAACATATTAAGTTTATAACTGTAAAGTCTGATAATGAGAAATCAGAAGTTAAAGAAGGATTAACTTCTGACAAACTTAAACAGGAAAAGACAGCTGAAGTAAACATAGGTTTAATGACTAAGAAGCAGCTTAAGCATAAGCTGAAAGATGTTAAAAATGCAAACAAGGTAAAATCACCTAGGAAAAATAGGAATGGAAAGGAAGGTGTGAATAAAAGCAATGATAATAAGCCTGTTCCTAAAGCTTCTAGGAAAATGTGTCATAACTGTGGAAGTTCTAACCATCTAGCCTCTTTTTGCAGGAAGAATAAGAACATAAACTCCTTACCTTCAAAGTCAGGAGTTAAGAGTCAGTCTGTTAGATATAAGCCACAAAATCCTTGTTTTCATTGTGGTAGTTTATGGCATTCCATTTATACTTGTAAGGAATATCATAGTTTGTACTATGATTATTATCAAATAAAACCTTCTTTAAAGAAAGTTTCCATTGTTCCTTCTAGTGTAAATTCTGATTCAAAGTCTGATAGTAAGTTCTGATAAGAAAAATGTTAACATAAACTCTGATGCTAAATCCGCTGCAAATGTTAACAAACTTGATAAGGCCAAAGGATCCAAGCAAGTCTGGGTCCTTAAAACTAATCATTAGTGGTCTTTGTGATTGCAGGGCAACAGGAAAAATATCCTAGTTCTGGACAGTGGATGTTCAGGACATATGACTAGAAATAAAGCCCTGCTATCAGACTTTGTGGAGAAAGCTGGCCCAAGTGTTTCTTATGGAGATGGCAACATTGGAAAAACATTGGGATATGGCAATATCAATCTTGGGAATGTCATCATTAAAGAAGTAGCTCTGGTCTCAGGACTTAAACACAATCTGCTCAGTATAAGTCAAATATGTGACAGAGGTTATCATGTTGATTTCTTTGAAGAACACTGTGAAGTTGTGAGTAAATCTACAGGCAAAGTTGTTCTGAAAGGATACAGGCGTGGTAACATTTATGAAGCTAAGCTTTCAACAAGTACTGATGGTTCTGCAATCTATCTGATGAGTAGAGGATCAATTGAAGAAAGCTGGAATTGGCACAAGAAACTCTCTCATTTAAATTTCAACAATATAAATGAGTTGGTCAAGAAAGATCTTGTGAGAGGACTACCAAAGTCAGTATTTGCTCCTGATGGCCTTTGTGATTCTTGTCAGAAGGCCAAACAAAGAAAATCTTCATTCAAGAGCAAGACTGAATCATCAATTCTTGAGCCTTATCACCTTCTACATGTTGATCTATTTGGTCCAGTAAATGTCATGTCTATTGCAAAGAAGAAATATGTTATGGTCATAGTGGATGAGTTCACCAGATATACATGGGTGTATTTCTTGCACACAAAAAGTGAAACTGCATCTATCTTGATTGATCATGTCAAACAACTGGATAAGTTGGTCAAAGATTCTGTGAAGACAATAAGGAGTGATAATGGCACTGAGTTCAAGAATTTAATAATGGAAGAGTTCTGCAAAAACCATGGAATTAAGCAGGAATACTCTGCTCCTGGAACTCCACAGCAAAATGGAGTTGTTGAAAGGAAAAATAGAACTCTCATTGAAGCTGCACGTACAATGCTTGAAGAAGCAAAGCTTCCAACCTATTTCTGGGCTGAAGCTGTGCAGACTGCTTGTTTTACTCAAAATGCAACACTCATTAACAAGCAAGGAAAGACACCATATGAGATGGTGAAGAAAAAGAAGCCAAATCTGAAGTATTTTCATATATTTGGATGCAAGTGTTTTGTTCTTAAGACTCATCCTGAACAGCTATCCAAATTTGATCTAAAAGCTGATGAAGGAATCTTTGTTGGATATCCACTTTCCATAAAAGCCTTCAGAGTCTATAACTTGAGAACAAGAGTGGTCATGGAATCTATCAATGTCTCTTTTGATGACAAGAAGATTACTGGACTTGAAGATTTTATTGATGATGATCAGCTGAGATTTGAAAATGAAGACTCAAATTCTGATACTGATAATCCTGACAATCTAAGTCCTGATACTGCAAACTCTGATGGATTAAACTCTGATGTTATTGAAACTGTGGTGACTACGCCAAAGGAAGATGCACCTATGCAGGGAGAGCATACTCAAGATCTTACCACATCTCAAGAAACATCAGAACATTTCTGAAGAATCCAACTCAGAGAGCATAGTTTCAGGGGGAGCATCAGAAAATGAAAATGAAGACAACATGGATCATGGGGGAGCATCCAGTTCTAGAGAAAACCTTCCAACTGCAAGGAAGTGGACTAAATCACATACACCTGATTTGATAATTGGAAATCCTGATGCAGGTGTCAGAACTAGAACAGGTACTTCAAACGAATGTCTTTACAATTCTTTTCTTTCTCAGACTGAGCCAAAAAAAGTGGAAGAAGCTCTTCAAGATGCTGATTGGGTGCAAGCAATGCAGGAAGAGTTAAATGAATTTGAAAGAAACAAAGTCTGGACCCTAGTGCCAAGACCAAAGAATAGATCTGTTGTTGGTACAAAGTGGGTATTCAGAAACAAAACTGATAGTGATGGCATAATTACAAGGAATAAGGCAAGGCTGGTTGCAAAAGGATATTCTCAATAGGAGGGAATTGATTATGATGAAACATTTGCACCAATTGCTAGATTGGAAGCCATAAGGATATTTTTTGCTTATATTGCTCACAAAAAGTTTATTGTCTTTCAAAGGGATGTGAAAAGTGCTTTTCTCAATGGAGAATTGGAGGAAGAAGTATATGTTGAACAACCTTCAGGCTTTGTAGATTCCAATATCCAGATTATGTCTACATGCTTGATAAAGCACTTTATGGACTTAAGCAAGCTCCTAGAGCATGGTATGAGACTTTAGCTCAGTTTCTTCTGGAAAGTGGATTTAACAGAGGAACTATAGACAAAACACTGTTCTACCTCAACCATGGAAAGGACTTACTTCTGGTCCAGATTTATGTTGATGATATCATTTTTGGATCTACAAATGACAGAC
Organism: Apium graveolens; assembly: GCF_009905375.1. Lineage (NCBI taxonomy): Eukaryota > Viridiplantae > Streptophyta > Magnoliopsida > Apiales > Apiaceae > Apium > Apium graveolens. The sequence goes on from NC_133656.1 coordinate 79,083,287, forward strand.
TTTGCAAAAAGTTTGCCAAACTGATGCAGTCAAGGTATCAGATGAGTATGATGGGGGAACTTAGCTATTTTCTGGGCCTTCAAGTCAAGCAGAATGAAGAAGGCACTTTTATTTGTCAAACTAAGTACACCAGAAACTTGCTGAAGAAATTTGGAATGCAAGATTGTTTAAGTGCATCCACTCCCATGGCCACTGCAACCAAAATGGACAAGGATACTGGTAAATCAGTAGATATTACTGATTACAGAGGTATGATTGGATCTTTACTCTATCTAACTGCTAGTAGACCAGATATCATGTATGCTACCTGTCTTTGTGCAAGATTTCAAGCAGATCCAAGAGAACCTCACTTAACAGTTGTGAAAAGAATTTTCAAGTATCTTAAAGGAACAGTTGATCTGGGATTGTGATATCCCAGAGAATCAGATTTTAAACTAATAGGTTACTCAGATGCAGATTTTGCAGGTTGCAAAATTGACAAGAAAAGCACAAGTGGAAACTGCCAATTTCTTGGAGGCAGATTGGTTTCTTGGTTTAGCAAGAAACAAAAGTCAATTTCCACATCAACTCTAGAAGCAGAGTATATTGTTGCAGGAAGCTGTTGTGCATAGATTCTTTGGATGAAGAATCAGTTACTGGATTATGGGTTAACATATTTCAAAATCCCTATTCACTGTGATAATCAAAGTGCTATTGTTATGACAGGTAATCCAGTTCAACACTCTATGACAAAGCACATCAGCATCAGGTACCACTTCATCAGGGAACATGTGGATGAAGGTACAGTGGAATTGCACTTTGTTCCGACAGATCAACAACTAGCAGATATCTTCACAAAACCATTGTGTGAAGCTACTTTTACAAGATTGGTAAATGAACTTGGAATGGTTTTAGGTTCTTTCTCTAAATCTGCTTAGTTTTGTTCTGATGCATCAGACTTTATGATCAGTATTTACAGAATTTACTCTCTTTGTGTATTCTGTGCTTAATTGAAAAATTTTCTTAAGTACTGACTGTTGTCTGATATAAGTTTCTAAACTCTAAAAATGATATGTCTGTTTATGTAATTATTCGATCCTATGAGGATACCTGTGCTAGATACTGACCTAGTAATCTTTAATAAACTAGGGATCCCATGTTAGAAGTAATTATTTCTGTGGAAATCTATTGACACAAGCAAATTCTGATATTGAGCTTAGTTGAGTTTACTTTGTCTATCTTATTACTAAGTCACAAACTAGAATAATGCTTCTCATCTGTTAAGTTCTGATGCTAGTAAATCTGTTGAATGTCCTAAGTGCTGATAAACCTCTCTTATCAAAAGAAAAAGAAAAGAATCAAGGATTAAAATTAGGTACTCCTTTGAGATCTAGAGTAAAAATGTGGAAGGAACGACCCAAGTGCATTGCTGGTATTAAGTAAATATGCATCAGAAAAGCAAAATATTTTCTTGGTGACTTTTCACACTCTATGGTTACTGGAGAAATACTCTGATAATAGCATAAATTCTGATAAGCAGTCGTGACTCACTTACACTGAGAAGCCACTGTAAAATGGAATTTAAAAAGATGCACAAAATTAGCACAAAATAGTTGAGATGGATTCAAGCATGAACTCATTCAATAGTAGGTTTCAGAATAATGACAGATTTTTAGTAAAGTTTTAGTTATGCCTTATTTCTAAGATGTACTGAAGTGAATCAGACTTTACTCTTTGTCTGATATTTAGCTTAATGCACACACTAAACACTCCATATGAATGATGAAAATTACTGTGGTGATCAATGTTATTTTAGATGAACAGTTTCTGTGTCACATTGCACAAATTCTGAGGACAAGTTCTGATTGCACGTTCTGATGATTAAATTCTGAAGAATCTATATCAGAATTTGTGTGAGGACTTACTAAGAAGGCATTCATTTTTTGAGTTAAGAAATCATGTTCTGATGACTGTTAAGTTCTGATATAAGTCTAAGTTCTGATATTAAATTCTGATTCTTTACTTGACTTATTTGTAGATAAAATTTAAAAACAGTCTCAGTTTAAACCAGAATATGGTGAAGTGGAAGATTAACAGTCACTATATTTAGGGATAGTGGTAGTCGTACATGCACAGTCATTTTTACTTGCTACTTGTGCGCATTAAACCATGTTTTACCTTTCCAATGACTGTTTTTTTTTCTTTTTCCAAGTCTGGGGAGACGAGGTAGAATTAATTCTACCCGTCAGCATTAAATTTTTTTGCGTCTCCTGGCATTCTTTTGCCTATATAAACAACCACTTCACATCAGCCTTCACATCAAATCTTTTATCACAAACTCACCTTCATAATCTTTATATCAAAAACACCATGGTCAATTACAATATGTTTTTGAACTATGAAACATTTAACATGGAGCTGAGCTGTGAAGCCTGGCAGCAGGAATGGCACGTCACTGCCATTCCTGATGAGATATGGGACTCGGTTCCCCAGGAGGTACTCACCCGCCTCCTGTTCTTCCACATGGACTACCATCGCCATCTGGAGCGATTGGAGGAGGAAAGGCTGGAAGCTCTCCGCCAGCAAGAGCGAATCATACGACTCGCTATTCTGTTTGTCGAGAGTAGGAAGAAGAAATGATTTATTTTCTTCTTCCTGTTTTTCTTCATCGTCAGCCTTGCCCTGCTTCTTGAGCTAGGACTAAGGCCGTTGATGTTAGGTTTAGCAGCTTAGGACAATCTTGTAAAAGTTCTGATGTACTTTAAATTTCATGAATGTATTCTCTCAATATATTAATGAAACTTCTTTTTTTTGCAAGTTCTTGTCTCTGAGATGTTCTGAAATGCATTGATAAATCCTGATAAATATTCATATTCTGATGACCATTATAATTTAAATCTAACTTAAGTTCTGATTTTACGTTATCAGTACTTGTTCCCTTGATTTATTTTGGTCATTCTCACTCGATTTTTTTTTCTAGTTATATTGGTGTTGTAGTGAAAAATAATTGAATAAGTGGAAACAGTTTCAATTTTGAATTAAAACTGACTTACCTTGATTAATGGAATCATTGGGTAAGTGGAACGGTTTTTCCTTGAAAAACTACAAGTGGGTAAGTAATGATTACTGTTTTCCCATGCCCATTAACTATTCATTATTACTGCATGTCTGACAGGTGTCCAACGGTTACATTTTTTTCAAAAGTATAAGTAAGACAGAGAGAGGATTTTCTAATCTTTTATTCACTTTTCTACTTTATCTCTCTATTTGCTTTTACTCTCTTTCTTCTCCTGACGTTGGTTTTTCATATAGACATTTTATCAAACACCTAACAGGCACTCTTAAATCTCGATTATTTTCATGGCACCTAAGGATTTGATCATTGATGGAGCTAAATTTGTTCCAAATAACTATGTTGCAGTTCTTGATAATGTTGAAGCTCCGTCTGAGTTGCATTTTGTGCAAGATCTTCTTGCACACAGTGAAATTGGGTATGCATTGACCCAACCTTCAACCTTTTCGAGCCAACAAGTTCTGACATTTTGGAGGACTGGAAACTTTGATAATGGTGGTCCAAATGGTACTCCTAGTATTGTTTTCGAAGTGGATGATTCCACATATGGGGTAACTCCTGGTACAATTCGCAAGGCCCTACATCTACCAGAAGAATGTACTTTTTCAACCCCAGAGGAATCAGCTCTTCAGGAGTTAATGGCCAGTTTGGGGTATGAGCAGTTGAAACGGGCTCATATCAGGAGGGAATGGAGCTTCTTCTTCGACTGCATCACTAAATCTTTTGGGAATAAGTGTTCAAATTTTGTTGCCATCCCTATATTGAGTCAGCACATCGGGTATGCTATCATTAACCAAACTCATTTTGATTTTGCAACTGCTGTGATAGGTTTTATTGGGGATAGGATGACAGAGGATAGGAATGTTGTCTACTTTGCTAGATTCTGCCAGCTTATATATACTTTTTGTACTGATGAACCTCAGTTAGCCAGTACCTTAACTCCACCTTTCAAAGTTGCAAAACGTTACTTTAATGACCTGGTAAATGCTGACACGAAGAAACAAGTGGTTAGACCTTTACAGATTCCTTAGTCTGTAAAACAGATCTTGGTAAATGCTGATCCTGAATCCTATAAATCTGTTTATCCCAATGTCCAACCAACCACCATATCTCAAACGCCACAATAACCATCAGAACATACCACTCATACTACTCAACCTACCCTCAGGACATATCTCAAATCATATCTCTCCACTTCCCAGACAGCTCAACCTTCATCCTTAGCACCTACTGTGAAGCCTTCATCTTCCGAGCCTAAGAGGACAAAGACTGTTCCTCAAACACCTCAGAAGAGAAGGAGGATTGTTTTGAGAGATGAATCTGATAGTGAGGAATAGGTTCCTACTTCAGAACCTGTTGATAAAGAAGCTGAGAAAGTGACTTCTCAGAAGGATTCTGGAATTGGGGGATCTAAGCTTCTCAAAAGGCTTAGAAGAATGACTGTTGATGAAACTCCCAAGGAATCCATATCTTCAAAGTGATACAAGAAACAGAGGGCAAAAAGGCCAGTTTCAGATGATGAAGAAGCAGCAGCTAAGGAAGGAGATCAGGAATCTCTGATCTCACAAGAAAAAGAATCTGCTAAAGTCACTACTTCTCCATCAACTCCAACTCAGGAAGCTGTTACTGAAAAGGCCAACACACCATCTGTGTCTCCTGTTCAAAAGTCTATATCTTCTGTTGACCCAGGCACAAGTGCTGATATTGATATCCAGAACTTGGTTGTGCCTGAAGTACTTTATTTAGAAGCTCCAACAACAACTAATCCATCAACTACACCTGTTACTGATGCTGTTCAAACTCCAGAATTATCTACTACACCTTATCTGCATCTAGATGCTGATGATCAGAATATAGGTGAGCATCAGGATATGGCTGTTGATCAGAACTTGGAACCAGATCAACAATTAGAGGATGCTGCTGAAGCCTCCATTGCTACTCATACTGTTGTTTTATCAGAAGATACTGATTCTGTAAGTTCTGATGCTGCAAATGCTGGAGATACTGGTGATGTTGCTCTACTGCAGATGCTGATGAAGCAGGTCCTTCAGGACATGCCCCTCAACAAACAGCTCTTAAATCTGAACTTGTTAAGAAGTTTGTTACCAGAGAAGCACCAGTGCCTTGGAGTGAAACTCCTGCTGGTCAGGAGTGGACTAAGGAATGGAACTCAATTACTTGTGTTCCATCTGCAAAGAATCTGGCTGAGCACTTGACAAAAGCTGATGAGATGTTAAATACTGATGATTTCAAAACACAGCTTAGAGTCACTGCATTGAGTACTAAACATCTACAAGGTCTCCATTCAACTACTCATGCAGAGCTATACAAGATTCAGGAAGAATTTATCAAACAGGAACACATTCAGAAAATTGACAAGAAAAAGTTCTTCCAGCCTACCTTTGACAGAGTTGCTTATATTGAGAAGACTCAAGAGAAACAACAAGCTCAGATTGATGATATTCTGAAAAATCAATCTTCTTAGCAATCTCAACTTGATGAAATCCAAGCCTCAGTGGAATTGCTTGTCTCTCTTCTTTTACCTGCTGATGCCAAAAAGGGGGAGAAAGTAATTAAGTCCAAATGCAAGACTGATAAGACACTGAAGGGGAAGGATGATGAAAGGGATGACCAAGGAAACTCTGGAATGGGTAGGTCATAGTCAAGGTAGAGGTTTCTCATCAAGAAAATCTGAAATCACAAGTCACAGGACAAGTTCTGATACTGGAAAAAGAATTAGTTCTGCTACTGGTAAAATGATAAGTTCTGATGAACTTTTAAATCTTGATGAAGAAATGTCAAGACAGTTATTTCTTCAGGAAAATCCAGGAATGGACTTGGAGAGTTTAATGGAAGAAGAAGCCAGACTTAAATCAGAAAAAGTCACATCTAAATCTGAAGCTTTTGGTAAAAAGACACTTCCAAAACTCAAAGGCATTGTGATAAAAGAAAGGACAAATACTGAAGCAATATTGGCTAAATCACAACCGCAGATAGATCCAAGATCCAAGGGTAAAGAAAAAGTTGGTGAACCTATCAAGGTTTATGTGCCTCCTGTGAATGAAGAAATCATTGATGAAAAGGATGATCTTGCTCTGACTTCAAGAAAAGTTTTTAAGACAACCTCTGACATGGCTCAAGTTGTTCAGAGTCAAGAGATAGTAAGTTCTGATATTTCGAAGAAGCAAGTAACCTCTGACATAGCTCAAGTTAACTTGATATCAGAAGATAAATTAAAGAAACTCCTACCAGGATTCACTAAAGCAAAACAGACTCAACCTTTGAAGACTGCTGCAAGTGGTTTTGAAGCAAGAGTAGTTACTGGAAAGGAAGCAAGAGATAAAACTGGATTGGGAAGTGCTGATGAAAGAAGAATACAGAACACTACCAATGATCCAACTTCCTTGAGTGAACCAGGTATTGGAGCAACTCCTGAGAGATTGAATCAACTGGAATCTGTACAAATGGTTTACCATACCTACTTGAAAGAACACATCTTGTTGTACTTTATGACAGATGGTAGGGTTTATCATATAAGGCAAAATGCCATTCCATTGAAGTATTTTGAAGAATTGGAGCATGTACTATTCTTACTTCAAGTGAATGACAGATTGACAGGAAGTGCTGCAAACTATTTGAAAAAATCAGATTCAGAGACAGAAAAGGCTTTATTCTGTTAAGTCTGACAGCACATATGTTCCAAAGTACAGAGATCACAAGGGTGATATAGTTGAAATGAAGCCCAACACTGCTAAGATTATAACTACCTTTCTGGGTTACAGGGTTGTAGAATTCAATCTTGAGTCGGATAAAGCTTATTTGATCAGACTGGATCAGGATATAAGAAAAGCTAAGATTAATGATCTCAGGGCTGCAATCTTTCAAATTGGTGAAGATACTGCAGAGCTTAAAGATGCTAAAAGGAGGATGATTGATGAACTTAGATATGCTGAGAGATGTTTGTTGAAGAACTATCTCTGAACAACTCCTGAAATTAGAGAGATCAGAAGATGAAGCCAAGTCAAGATCTATAACTGATTAAATTCTGATATTTGTACAGACTTAAGCTGTTATCAGAAGTTAAATATTGGTAAAGTTTTAAGGACTGTAAGTTGTAGTTATCTAGTCTAATTCTCATGCATTTGTACTTAATGTTTTTGACATCATCAAATATCTGTTAAACTTGTATATTATGCTAATTTACAAGTTGGGGGAGATTGTTAGATATATTTGATAATGTCATGGCTAATATGATTTATGTTTAGTTTTCAGATCTTACTTAAACAGGATAAATCAGTACTTACTGGAAGTCAGGACTTAAGGATATCAGTACTTATATTATCAGGAGATAATCATCAGAAGATGGATATCAGAACTTAAGTACTGAAGGACGTTCAGATAAGGATAGCAGCTGATTAAAGGAAAGAAGATCGAGATAAACATAAGAAGAGATATGCATGAAGAAGGAATTCTATGAAGAATAAAATACTTGGAAGAAAAGATATCTGATTGATATATTTTAGGAAGCAGAATTATATTCCATATTAATTAGCAATTATCTTGTAACTGTGTAGTATATAAACACAGACATAGGGTTTACACTATAAGTGTTATCATTATCGAAAATATTATTCATTGTAACCCTAGCAGCTCTCGTGATATTTGTTCATCACTGAGAGGTAACAGTTCCATACTGTAACAGAGTTTATTGTTTCAATAAAGTTTGTTTTCTGTTACTTGAGTTATTAAAGTTTGATTTGATTGTACTTTACACTGTATTCACCCCCTCTACAGTGTGTGTGTGACCAAACACTTTATGTGAAATTTTCAAAATATAAATTTTGGTTGAAGAAAGTGCAATTTCTAGGACATCATCAGTGTTGAAGGAATTCAAGTCGATCCAGCAAAGATTGAAGCTATTTTAAATTGGGAAAGACCGAAGACAGCGACGGAAGTCAGAAGTTTCTTGAGATTAGCAAGTTATTATAGAAGATTTGTTAAAGATTTTACAAAGATAGCCACGCCATTGACCAAGTTGACCCGGAAGAATGAAAAATTTGAATGGAATGAGAAATGCGAGGAAAGTTTCAAAGAATTGAAGAATCGATTGGTAACCGCGCCTGTACTTGTTTTACCTGATGATCAAGGAGACTTTGTCATTTATAGCGATGCTTCATATCGAGGACTTGGATGTGTTTTGATGCAACATTGTAATGTAATTGCATACGCTTCTAGACAATTAAAGCCTCATGAGCAGAAATATCAGACGCATGATCTGGAGCTAGCAGCAATCGTATTCGCATTGAAACTCTGGAGACATTATCTTTATGGTGAAAGATGTGAGATTTACATGGATCATAAAAGTCTGAAGTATATTTTCACACAGAAAGAGCTCAACATGCGACAGTGACGTTGGCTAGAGCTAATCAAAGATTACGACGTCTCAATTAATTATCATCCAGGCAAAGCTAATGTTGTAGCAGATGCGTTGAGTCGAAAGGAAAGATTAAAACTGTTAACATCTTCAGAAGACTTGATCAAAGAATTCGATAAATTGGAAATTAAAGTTCGTGTGCTAGAAAGCTCTATTAAAATGATTTATGCCATGACTTTTCAGCCAGAATTATTGGAGAAGATAAGAAGATATCAAGAAGAAATAGTGAATCACGAAATCGATAATTTGTTAGGAAAAGAAATTACCAGCCAGAAAGATGACAAGGGAATTTTTCGAGTTGCTTCGAGAATCTGGATACCTAATGTATCAGAATTGAAAGCGAAAATTTTGCAAGATGCTCACAGCTCAAGATATTCAATTCATCCCGGAAGCACCAAGATGTATATAGATCTGAAGGAAAAATTTTGGTGGCCAGATATGAAGAAAGAGATAGCGGAATGGGTCAGTAAGTGTTACACGTGTCAATGAGTCAAAGCTGAACATCAACGCCCAAGCAGATTACTACAACCACTAGATATTCCAGAATGGAAATGGGAGCATTTAGCAATGGATTTCGTAGTAGGATTACCAAGGACGAGGGAAAATCACGATGCGATTTGGGTTGTTATCGACAGATTAACGAAGTCAGCACATTTTCTTCCGATCAACGAAAGGTTTTCACTGGACAAGTTAGTACATCTATATCTCAAGGAAATAGTGATGCGTCATGGAGTACCTGTATCTATCATATCAAATCGAGATCCCCGTTTTAATTCGAGATTTTGGAGACAATTCCAGGAGTGTCTAGGAACTAACTTAAATATGAGTACCGCTTATCACCCACAGACGGATGAGCAGAGTGAAAGGACTATTTAGACAATTGAAGATATGCTACGTGTATGCATGATAGATTTCGAAGGCAATTGGGACGAGCACTTACCGCTAGTGGAATTCTCTTACAACAATAGCTATTATGCGAGTATCGGAATGCCACCTTATGAAGCTTTATATGGAAGAAAATGCAGATCACCTACATGTTGGGATGAAGTTGGAGAGCGCAAGATTCTAGGTCCAGAAATAATTCAGCAGACCAAGGAAAAGGTAGAACTTATTCGCAAGCGACTCGAAGCAGCACATAATCGACAGCGTAAATATGCAGATCCAGTTAGAAAGGATGTGGACTATCAAGAAGGAGAGCATGTATTGTTAAAATTATCGCCATGGAAGGGATTGACTAGGTTTGGCAACAAGGGCAAGCTAAAGCCTCGTTACGTCGGACCATTTGAAATTCTGAAAAGAGTCAGAAAAGTTACGTACAAATTAGCTTTACCGCCACATATGCAGAATATTCATAATGTATTCCATGTGTCCATGCTTAAGAAGTATAACCCTGATACAAGGCATGTAATAGAGTATGAGCCAATAGAACTTCAGGCAGATTTGTCGTATATAGAGCAGCCGGTAAGAATTTTAGATCGGTAAGAGAGAGTATTAAGAAATAAGTTTGTACCATTAGTGAGAGTTTTTTGGAGGAATCCGTGGTTGAAGAATTAACCTGGGAGCTTGAGAGTGATATGTTAGAAAAGTACCCTCTGTTATTTTCATAGTGTGATTTTGAGGACATAATCCTATTAAGGGGGGGGCAAGAATGTAACGACCGAGAAAATTACGCTTGTATTATATTATAATAAAGATAATTTATGTGTATTATTATGTAATCAAATGTGTTGAGTCGTAAAACCCTAACTGTTATGTGCTTTGTGTTGTCTGTTTTGATCGAAATGTGTTTCGGATAATTATTGAGTGTTTTATTATAAGTTATAGGTTTTATTTCAAAAACCGTACATCTCTAATAGTGTTTTAAAAGCCCATATTTCAAACAAAATTATTGGCCATATTTTTCCAAGAACGACCAATATCATATCGCTATTTTGAACCCCTGGACGTTTAAAAAATTTACCTTTTTTACCAAAAATGATTTTTCCGGACTCCTTTGGGAGTCAAAAACCCCACAAAAATCACATTTTTATTTTTATATGATCATGAAATTATCAAAAATCATTTTTCTTTACATTTTTGTAATATTCACAATTTTTGGGAATTTTTGACATATATATTGTACTTATTGGATAAATAAAAATTTAAAAATTGATACCCAATAATTATAAAAATTGGGGACAAATATTTTTATTAGATGTGTTATTAGCCCCTTACTTTTATTTAGGGGTATTATTTTAGTAAATATAAATAGCTGGTTAATTGTTAATTATTCATTAATTAATTATAAAAAACAGAAAAAATCAAGAAATTAGTTGTGTGGGTGAAGAACAGGGCAGAGATTAATCCATAGATTTGAAGGTGATTTTGTTATCCGATTTGATCATGTAAGTAACCGTTTTGAAGCTTGTGAATCGTAGTTTCTGATTATGTAATTGTTTTTGCTGTTGAATTACTCAATTTTTAATTCGTATTTTCAGGTTTATTTCTTCGAATTCGGGTTTGATGATTTGCTAGTTGTTTGATGATTCTGTTAATTGGAAAGTATAGATCATCGAATTTATGTTTGTTTGGCACCGGTTTCGTCAATTTTGGTGTTGATTTCGTCCTCGTTGGATAACCGCCGTCGCGACAGTGTTCTTCATTTTTTGACGACGTTGTCGATGATTGGAGACGAAGGAAGGCGGGAGGAAGTTGGTGTGGTGGCCAGGAAACGATCACACGGAGAAACGGGATTGAAATCATTGTTTTGGTCATCGTTTTGCCTTGCCGGAAACCGTCACCGTCGCCGGATTCTGGGATGGCGACGGCTGTTCTTCATAACCCGAGTCGTCCCGGTTTCGACATGGGCAACGACCCGGGTTTGATCCCCCAAAACCCAAACTCATTTCCTGAATTGTGTTTCTGGAATATTACTTATTTATTTATATTTTATAAAATCAAAATCAGTTTTATTAAAAATTAGTTTTAAATTCTGAAAATTTCTATAATTAATTTCTAAATTATTTTATTAATTTAGAAATTCGAAATTGATTATTTATTTATTTATTTATTTATTTATTTATCTATCTATTATTAAATAATTAAGTAATTAATTAATAAATAGAGTTAAAAATATATCGAATAATATGATTAATAATTCGATAATTATCCGAACAATACGAGTAACTCTTATCTATACGAGGAGTTGATCGATAAGTTGGATTATTATTCGAGCGATAGTTTATTTATTCGAAAAGTGTCATAATAGTTATTCGTATCGAATAATTATTCGTAAATAATCGATTTAGTCTAATAATTGATAATAATTTGTGAATAATTGTAATAAATGGTAATTAATTCAAATAATTAAGGATTAATTATTTTAAATTACAATAAATATTAAATAATTATTTAAAAATATAATTAAGATTTATTTAATTGTGATTAATTAATTATAATTGATTTATAATTAGTTAAATCTTGTTTATTGCGTAATAATTAAACCGTGAGTCCGATTTGAGTAAAATGAAGACCCTTAGACTCCGAAAAATGACCTGATTCCATTAAAAATGATTATAAATCATAATTTCTTCCAAAAGCGAGTCGTTTTGTGATAGTTAATTGCTTGTAGGCCCTATTAGAGTAGAATCGAGCCTAATAAATTCCGAAAAATGATAAATCGAACCAGATAGTATTTGTTAATGCGAGTTCAAATCTAGTATCGATTCTAAAAATAATAATAATTCTAAAATTAATTATGTGCCTTATGTGCTATGTACTTTACGTGATTATGTGAACTTTATGTGTTATATAATAATATGTGAGTCTGATAGAATCGAATGGGTAGACTATTAGGGCTACGTGGTATCAATTCGTGATACGCGTATGAAGTAAGTTATCTAAACGAATATATTTCCATGATAAATTCCGTACCAACAAGGCAAATCAAGCCAGAGGCAGAAGGCAGTGAGGCATACGAGGTGAAGTGCACACCAGACAAGTTTTTCCCCTATTCTTAATTCAGAATAGTGAAATATACCCCACTTTTCCATATCAATTACACTTTGATAATTCTTGTTTGCATATACTGATACACAAATATTGATTCTTGTTCTATTTTATTTCGATTCTTGATTTCTTCCAATTTATTGAATCCTTTATTCATATTCCAATGTTGATACCGTTACTTATATATACTCTGATATATCCTGATGTTGGGATATATCAAAAGCATACCGATTATTCCGGATGCTAAGCTATGGACTGGATGGTTACAATACGGGCTTGGTATTAACCGGACCCTTGATTATGAGGCCATAGTTGCCTGGGTACCCCTTATGTTGGTTGGGTCTATGCATTTGGGTATAGATCTGCACTGTATCCTGATTGATCACCAGGTTACAGTGCATATGTTGGTTTTTATTTTCAGTCTTGTTCATTTGGCACTCGCCAGCAATGTCAATTTATTATTCTTTATAGAAACAGATGGTTGTTCAAACGAGCAGATTATCGGTTCATTTATTCTTCTTTCTTTACACTATATATACTGTTGCAGGCTTGTTGAGCAATTTTGGCTCACCCCTTTATATTGTTATTCACATTGTTTTTCAGTTAAGATTGAGAATGAAACCCATCAAAACCCGCATAGTCAAGAAGCGAGTCAATCAGCCGGACCCTCTAATACCAAGGGTGTTTGTCCCTATCCTAGAAGAGAGCTTTGAGTTGCCAGATTAGGTGTAGCAGGATAAGTAATAGTCGTAGTTTGAATAAAAGTTGTTTAGTTTAAAATGTGTAATTAGAATAAAGTTTTGTAACAAAGAGAATTCTTGAGATAGTTGTTTAGTTGGTTTGTCGTTCTTGGTTTCAATCCTTAACCTTGAAAAGATCCTGAGTAGTAGTAGTTCGAGGTAATTATTTTATTTATATTATGCTTGTACAGGTTTAGTGAGTAGTTAGTGTTAATAATGCCTCAAATCTATACCCCAGATTTGGAGGGTGTTACATTCCCCAACTAATTTATGTTTAAACAATTAAAGTAATCTTTAATAGATATAAGTAATCGAGTTCGAAATAAACAATTATTGGAGAATACTTCTCCTATTTAAAATGAATATCTGAAATAATATTCATTGTTCAAGTGATTAAACATAGTTGAGGGAATTCGATCTTTGGAAATCGTTTTTAAATAAATTCGAGGTATTTAATACTTCGCAAGTGGACATCGAGTCCCTTGGAATAAAATAAGTACGGACTTTTGATCGTCAGAAACATCGCCGGGATGATTCCCGGGTTTTCATTTTATAACTCTGACCGACTCTCGATCTTATGATTTATACCTCACTCTTTATGGTAGCGCTAAAATATTCTACGATATATACATCGTAAATTCAATCATTATTGATGCGTAAAAACTCGTAATGTTTTTATCATGGCAAACATGGAATTTGTACGAAAGACAGTAAATCAACTTTTCACAACACAACAGTATATGGAGTCGGGTTCGTAAACTTGCCTGGGTACTTTGAAGTGGAGAGTGCTCCAGGGTCCGCCCGAAAATCTATAATTATAAACAATTATCGTTTCATTAGATTATGTTCGTATTTGTCGTTACTTGTACATACGTGATACTTATTAATCATTCACACAACTCACTTTACTCTTATTATTCCAATAAGTACAAGTACTTGTCATATTCTCTTTCTTTCCGAAATCCTTATGTCCGTTAACGTCTTTTACATTTCGACCCTCAGATCCGCTCGCGATTCTTAAGGGTTTCTATTCGCGCGGTCTTGGCTCCGATATTTATTTAAAATTGAAAAATCCATATTTTCACTTGAAATTTTTATGGAAGTTAATAAACTCTATTTATTACTCTCTGTAAATATTTCATGATTTTTGAATATTCGTAAGTCGGTCATTTCTATTTCCAAAGTTCATAATTCGTAGCAGTTTTATCGCGTAAATCGTTTTAACTAAAATGGTCGTAACTTTTGATCCGTAAATCGAAATTAAGCGATTCAAGCACCTAAACTATCCTCATAACATTTACTATCATAATCAAGTCTTATTTATTTTCAAGAAACTACAGTTTATACTTTCTGTAACTTTGCAGAAAACTTATGATAACATTTTGTTCATTTAACGACGTTACGATTACGATCCGAGTTTTGTTTACGCTCTAAATCATCAACCAACTATCAACAATCACCATACCATCATCTCAATACTAACTCCTCTCAAGAACATCATGTTTTTCTTGAGGCAATAATCATCAACCTTAATACTAACTAACTAAACATCATAAAAATAACAAATCAAGTACCAAAACTAGGTTTACAACTAAGATCTTAGAGTTTCTTGAAAATTAAACCATAAATAAAGTTTGGTCAAGGAATTATATCTTTATTGAAAGCTGTAACTATTTTCTTCTTGATGGTTGAACCTTGGGAGAGATTGGTTGTGCTTAAGGGTCCGAAATCATGCCATGAAAATCAAGAAACCAAGAAAACTTACTATTCTACACTATTCATCATCACTTTCATGAATTTATTTCACCATTCAAACCTTATTGAAATGCTCTCAAAAATTTATGTTACCTTAGTTTAGTATGTAGGAAGCTTGGGAATTAATTTTAGAATTTTTCCATGGCTATGATTTTGATTTCCTCCTCCTTTTGGTTTTTGCCGAATTGAGCTAAGAAAGAGAGAGAAGAGAAAATTTTGTTGGCTTCTTGGATACTTCTTGTAAAATGATATGTTTTTTTGTATATATATAATCCTAGTATTGTCATATCTTGCCATATTTCATCCAATCTAGCTAGCTATCCTATTTTCCAAGCTATAATACTAGCTTAGTACTTTAGTTACTATTTCACTAGATAGGAAATCGTGTTCTCTAGCTAGGCTACTATTTGGTTATTAACCATGGTTACTTTATTACCTTGGTTAGCTTTTAGGATTAGCTTGGATCGATACGTTTATTTATTCGCTTACGTGTTTACTCGGTCGCTTATTCGTTTTCGTAATAAACCTTCGTAAACGGTTCGCGGAGTAAATCATTCCTTATACGTCCTTTACGTTTTGAAGCCTCGTAATTGGGTTTGAATTTGTAGGATTTTAGATTTATAATTATATCATGATTCTGGTATTCCTTGACTGTTCGTAGATACGGTCGTTTTTCAAAGTTCGTTTTCTTCGAAAACTAATAGCGTTTATATACACTTATTTGGTACGTATAATCGTGTTATCGACTCGAAAACTAAATTTCTCATGCACAACATAGTGTGGGATAAAAAAAATTCCCCGATTGTCAGGGTTACTATTCATCAAGCGTTTTACAAAGTCTCAAAAATTCGAGTTATTACACATATCCCAACCTTTCCCCTAACTACTTGATCAACTATGATCTTCTTAGCAAGATTGGGAGCATCAGTAAAAGCATGCAATTTGTTATCTAAATCTACATTCTTGCTCCGAAGATTTCCTCTTCCTCAAGGTGCTTCTTAATCTTAAGCTCTAAATATTGATTTTATGCTTAAAATTTTCCATAGTGACATTGTCAAGAACTAACTTATCATTTTCAATTTCTTAACTTCTTCTTTTAAGTCACCCATAGTGGCCACAGTACATCTTAGTATAGTATATCAATTTTGTAGACTTCTCTTAAGGTAGTATATTGTTCAACACATTCCTTAGTCTTGCATTGTACCTTAAGAATATCATAAGAAACTGCATTGTTGTACACTAAGACGGTTTGTCTAAAAGCAATACAATGTTCATTCTCACATAAATTATCAGCAGGTAAAGTACGAACAATTGGAAATGGTACCTTTGAAGAAGATTTTGCCTTCAGTGCCAGATTTTCCATATTGCTCTTCTTCATCATCAGTATCATCCCAACTCTTCCCTTCAGCTATGTAAGATTTCACTAAATACTTCTTCGAACTATCATAGTCCTTTTTCTGGTAAGCTTTCCCATTATCCTTTGCTTGGTGGACTTTTTGCATTCAGTGGCAAAATGTCCAATCTCATCACAATTATAGCATTTGAACTTAATTCTGTCAACCCACTACGACATAGAAGACCTATTTGCACGTTTTTGTATGGTGTTGCCTTAGAAAACGTTGCAATAGATATGAAATTAAGGCCTTATCACAACACTCCGATTTGAGTGCTACCATAGCCACAAAGACATGTTGTTATAGCTCAATATATCTCCAATATTGACATAGATGTCTTCCCTATTGTAACTGACGAGCATGTGTTGCTATAGACGGCTGCACAAATAAATTTTTTATTTCCGCTCAAAATTTAATTTACCTTTTAAAATAATTAATTTGAAAGAAATAAATTATTGAGTTTTGGAGAAAGTAAAAGCACGCAAATGAATAAAATATTCATATTTTATCAATATTGAAAATTTTTATTTAAATTTTAAATGAATATGTAATAAGTATCAATATTAATAATTTTTTGAATTAAATCAGTAAAAAATTAATTTTTAAAAATTACAGCCTATAATAATTTTAATTTTTATAAATTAATTAAAATAATAAATTAATTATTATAATTATATTTTTCTAATTTAAAATATTTGATAATATTTATAAAAACGCGAAAATAGAAATGATTTATTGGGCTGGGCTACTGAAATTTGGGTTAGGCCTCTAAATTTATATAGAGCAGGAAGTGAAATTTTTGGACAAGAGAAGAGGGGGAAACCAATTGGGGAAACTAAGGGGCTGTTTAGTTCAACATTTTTCGAGGAAACTTTTCTTAGAAAATAGAAAATTTTGAATATGTGTTCAACTTGCATATTTTATAAAATGAAAACTAGAAAAATGGAAAACACGGTTTTCCAAGATTTATAACTAGGAATGAGAAAATTCTGGAAAACAGTTTTTTATTGTTTTCTAACCTAATATCCACACATTCTAACCCTAATATACACACATTCACAACCTTTTTATTCACTACATTTTTATATAAGATATGCATAATATATTATTATATTGTTTGTTATGGAAATACATGAATAATATTATAGTAATACAATTAATATTATTATATTAATACATTTGTTTTGAAATAAAAACAAAACAAACTTGCATAAAATTTAAAAGTTTTATATTAATGAGATAATCATAAATAAATTGTTAACATAATAGTACATAAAAGTTGATATATAATACAAATATTGAATACTATATAAATATAATTAAATAATATAAAAACAAGTTTTCATAATATAATTTTTGTTTACAATAACATAATTTATATTTGTTCATTCATCTCCGATGTCACTTCCTCATTCAATTTCTCCTCCGGTAAATCTAGAATTGAAGAGACGCGAGGTATCATGCTCCGTCTCATCGTCCTTACCCCCCCCCCCCTCTCTCCCTCCATCTCTCTCTCTCCCTCTCTCTCATTTCACTTCTTATGTCTTTTGTATTTTATATCATCAATTGCTTCCATAAATTAAGCTATTTGGATAAATCTAACGAATACAGTTTAGGTTATTAACTATTAAATGTAGGTGTAACTGTTTGATGATTTTAATTGATTTTGATGTGTATATATACTTTATGAATTAGGTCGTGTTTAAATTGAAATGTTTCCTTCCTAAATGGATGTACATTTCTAGGGAATGATTTAACATTTTAGGTCTCACTTTGGTTATGGAATTGGTTTCTATTCTGGGGGATCTCAAAATTAAGGGTTGAGTTAGATTTATCACTTTGGTTATGGAATTGGTTTATATTTTGGTTGATTTTGAAATTAAGGGTTAAGTTAGATATATACATGATTGCAGAAATGTTGATTCTAGCCAATTTGGGGATACTTGTTATAATTATGGAGTGATATGCTCTTAAACAATGGTAGAGTGTAGACATTAATGTATTGTCTTTTGTAAGTGATTTTAATTTTGATAATGTTGTTTCCACACTTTCTGCGTATAGTGTAAATAAAAATAAAAATCTTACTTATGACAACATACATAGCTGGGAAAGGATTGAAGTGTTTCCTTCCTAAATTGACGTTCATTGCTAGGGAATGGAAATGGATTTGTGAATGATCCTAAAAGTATTTACTACCAGAATACTTCATATCAAATTCCTTTTTTCTACTAGTTCACGCTTGTAATGGTTTTACCATTTGGTGTCTCACTTTGGTTATGGTATTGGTTTCTATTCAGGGGGATTTTGAAATTAAGGGTTGAGTTAGTTTTATACATGGTTGTAGAAATGTTGATTCTAGCCGATTGGGGGATACTTGTTATTATTATGTATTGTTTCTTGTAAATGTTTTGAATTTTGATAATGTTGAAGGAAATTTTCCACACCTTTTGTAATGAATCGATAATGTAGTAACGTGTTCCTTGTTTTCAAATGTATGAACCTAATTCAACATTGCAATAGCATTTTTTTTTTGCAAAATGGCTTGCTTTAAAATTGCGTGATCAGACAGGGTCACAGGGCTACTGATCCGAATTTACATAATAATGAAATATAAAAAGAAGAGGAACTATAACATTGTACATCAAGAAAGGACATCAAAAATAAAGGAATCTGATGATCTTCCAAGTGTAAGCTTCTTCTTTTTCCAGGAGTCCAACATGCGCAGCTGCTAGTTTTCCACTCAACGTTATATTTGAGGTTCACCCTCATTTCTTGTCATTAATTATATAATCTTAATTATCTCCAGACTATCTTCTCATATTTTATCTTCATATGCCTGTCAATCAATGGCTTCTCTACTCTCAATGTTCTTTGCTCCTATTTTCACTACATTTAGTGAAACTCCTTCTATGTTTGTTCGGTCACCTTTCGTCCTATCCAACAGGAATAACCGTGTTTGGAAAATTTCTGTGAAGTCGTCTAATGGCTCGCCTGATATTTGTCCTGTGATTCGTGCACATAGCTCAGTGGGTATTTTTTATTGCTTCAATTAATATAGCAATGTTTTACTGCGTGTTCTTTAAGGTTGTTGATTGTTTGATGTTTAACTTTCTTTTGTAGATTATAATCCTGATGTTTGATGTTTAACAAGCTTAGCAAATTAGGTCAAGCCATAGAAAAGAATGATCTGCCTACGGCTGCTTCTGTTCTTAGCGAAAAGAGTGATGCAGAATGGGTTCAAAAGACAAATGCAGCCCTCGTCGAGGTCTTTATTAAGATGCTCTAAGACACATATGATCAAACTCTTGCTTAAATGGTACTTATGTTTTTTGTTTACTTTACAAACAGTTGAGCTCTAGCCCTGAGAAAAAAGCTGATGTTGATACCGTTAACTCCTCTTTGTCTACTTTGATATTGTCAGGTTAATCTTCAAACTCTCTAAGTCTAAATCTCATTCTACTAAGCATAACAGGATCAAAATTCTCCTTTTCTGCAGGCTCCCAATATATCTGAAACTTGTGATATAGCGTATGTGTTCATCTCGCCTTCATACTAAATTATCAGTAAAGTTTAAAATTGCAGTTCTAAATGTAAACACTAATACATCTGTTAATCATGTTGAATGCTATAATTAAGAACCGGTGCAGGGTTCCATTGGTCAGTACTACTTCTTTAGCATTTAACTGAGCTAAATACTGTACATAATCGAAGAGGATTACTAAAACATTAATAAAGGTGTTTTGCTGTAAATGACTTGTATTGATAATAGATTCCTTATTTAGGTGAAAGGTATTAATTCTGGTGTTCAATTTACCAGTGCCACTATCCTATCACATTGCTGAAGTTTATGCAGTGCCATTATCCTATTCATTTCCATTATCCTATCGCATTGCTGAAGTTTTTGAAGTAGGTCACTGAATCATGTTGCTCGTGTTGCAGGTCTCACATACCTGGTTTATCCAGGGGCGGTGCTTTCTAGGTTTGAGCATTTACTAGGAGTGTACTGGTTGGCTGGTGAAACTATTCACAAGATCAATATTGACCAGGCATGCTAAACTATCTAGCTGATGTGATCACTTTCGAAGTTTGTAGCATGGTTTATGTTGTAGTTTAACCATCATGTGTACACACTACTTTTCCAGGGCTCTGAACTAGGCATTAATAAGTTTGATATACAGACTGTAAAACTTGCTGGTAATTTATTATTGCTTATTGTGCCGTTACTTTGTGTGACTGTGGAAACTTCCTTTTAATCCTACTCTCATCAATTCTTTGCCTGTGTTAAATAAATTTAATTTTAGTCTTTGCAGAAATCATTCTTTGAGCAGTTGTCCTATCTTCTAGATGAAGTTAAATTGGTGCTTTCTGCAGTTAGTAAGTTGCAGGGAACATAGGTACTTGTTCATAGAGGAGTTTATGAAGTTGCAAAGAGAATCTATGGGCAATTAAAACCAATTATAATGGATCACCTGGTGAAGGAACAAAATTGAGTTTCACTGGCCATTGTTTTGGGAGTAGTGTCTCACTGTTAGTTAACTTAATGTTACTTACTAGGAAAGTTGTCAAGCCACCTGCTCTCAGAGGTGGTTTTATAGACTGAACGTGTACTTTTATAGAACTTGTTATGAACTTGTTATAGTTCATGAATGATAGTAGAATGTAATTTTTATAGAATTTGGTTCAACTCTTTGTAATGATTCATGAATTTTATATTTATTAATTTAATTTGAGTTTTATATTTTGGATATAAATATTTGTCTAATTAATATTATATTTATAAAAATTTAAAGAAAAATAAACAAAAAACTAAATATGAATATTTTAAAAATTACTGATGTGGGGCCCACATGATGGGGTCTATTTTTTGTCAGTTAGTATACCTATTGCAACACAAAATCGGTGTTGCTATACTTTGAAAATCCTGTTGCTATTAATATCTATAGCAACATATTTTGTTGTGTTACCATAAATTCACTAAGGTTAGATACCTATAGTGACGGTTTTAGACCCAAAACTGAAAAAGTGTTGCAATAGACCTCTTTTTGCCTAGAGCAACATTTTTAGGGGTCTATAGCAACACAATTTTGGTGTTGCTAAAAGCCATCTATGGCGTAGTGACCATCATTAGCTTGTAGCCAGATCATGAAGATGAACTTGACCCCTTTTCTATATAGCTACTGCCAGAATCCCTCTGACCAGTCTTTCTTCAAAATTTGAGATTACTAAACATTACAGCAAGATTGGCCATGCTGGGATTCATACTATGCAGCTCTTATATAGTATAATCCTCACTTGGATTATCAGAGAAGTTTTCGTTATCCATCTTAACTTCAAAGGGCCTTTCATCTTTAGACTTTGACTTTACAATAGTTATGTCTAACTCTTTGTAGTCACTTGCAACAAGTGTAGTGGTCTTAAGTAATTCATCATTCTTGTTATCAACTGTTCCGCCACCATATATGATTTTCCTTTGTTCTTGCTCCTTCTGACGAGTTTTCATCTTTCCATATAACTTCTCAAGAGACATTGTTTCAAAATCATCCCGTTTACGAACCGACGGAGATTTATTATCCAGGTGGTGAGGTAAGATCAACATGAACTTCCAGTTGGTTTATCTTTAAGGGTAAGTCTTCCCATGTATACTCAGTTCATTCAACAATTTATTCAGTCTTTCAAACACATGAGTTATACTTTTTCCAGAAAGAGATTTAAACGCCTTATATTGAGAAGTCAAAATATCCAGTCGATTTTGCCTAGCGTCTGCAGATCCCTCCATCAGCAGTTCTATGGTTTCCCACATATGCTTGCCACTCTCACAGACCATAATTTGGTGACTCAAATCATCATCCATAGAATTCACCAAATTAAGTTATAGTCATCCATCCAATCCAATTAACTCTTTATCCCTTTCAGTCCATTCAGCTTCACGACATGGAATTCGTGTTTCAGTAATAGTTGGATGTTCTTTCAATGATACATGTCTTTCATTCTTTAAGACATTCATATTATGGATTTAATGCCCGAATATACAAAAGTATATTTTTCTTCCATAGATTATACCGCAGTTCATCGAACTGAGGAACCTTAATACCACTAACTTTCTGACTACTCATATTTTTAGATCTGAGAAAATTTGCAATATAGCATCTCAAAATACAGGAACCCAGTTAGTCAACAATACCAAAATCCAATCAAGTCAAACCGACAAACCCAAAATCAGATATACACCAACTAAAACATTCACACTCTCCGTACAAACAAAATAAAAAACAAAGCTCGTTAATCTAACAGATATGATCTGCATATCGATCAACAAGCTCTGATACCAATTGTTAGGTCCAAAAGGTACATATAGAGAGGAGTGAATGTATGTTCTTCATTTTAAATGATTAAATGCAGCGGAATATAAATCAAACAAACACATATTCAAAGTATAAATATTCGGAGGTTTGCTTATAATATGGAATAAAAAATATTTTATGCTACGAATTATTCTAAAGAGATAAAGTTTTATCAAATGATAAGCAATACAAGCTATTCAGCTATATCTAATAAGTGATATCAACAAGTAAGACTTTAATTGGTGTGAAGAAAATTGGGCAGCATTTCTCCTAATAAAAACCTTAAAACAATCAAACTCAACTCTCACAAAAATAATTCTGTAGAGTTTTGTTACCATATTGCTGGAGAATACTCCGCGTTAGTTCATTGATCTGATGGATATATAGTGATGTGACTTGATTGAGAATATAGGGACATGTGGCACATTGTAATCCATTCATTTGGACTTGGAATGCTACTAATTGCCATTAGAATGTTACAAATCGACCAAGGAAATGCTAGAAATTGACCATGTCTTCTTCTCCATCTACAAATCGACCTTGGGGCCCTCTAGATGCTACAAATCGACCATGTAGAGCTCCTTGTCGAGAATATAACTTCCCCTAGCTTGGAAATTGACAATAGAATGCTTCACATATCGACAAAAATGAGAGAGAAAGATTATAGGCATTCTCATGTGCATGATAGTAACATCTCTTGTCCTTTCTTTGAATTTTCAAACTTACAAATCGATAATACACCTTCGAATGAAGCTAGTAATTGCCCACATCATTCTTGGAAGACTAGAAATCGACAATAGAAGCTTAATACCTTAGAAATCGACCAAAGAAAGAAAGATAAGGTTTGTTACTTGTAGTAGCCTTTTCTTCAATTTTGACAGATCCATTACCAAGACTTTTGTTCACATCATTGACATTAGTATGTGTAGTGCAAAACACCTATCCTCTGTCTGACATGTAAAACTGTAGTACTCACACATAAGATTTTTATGATGCCCTCCCGATACGGGGTAAAGATCGGAGGATCACTACTCAATAATATAATACATATATACGGAAAATAATAATATAATAAGATAACAACCCTGTACACTAATCCGGATCTTCAACAGGTAATGGTGTGAAACAAGCATCTATATATAAATTAAAAAAAAAAGAAAATTATTGGTACCAACAGTCTATCAAAGATTCTCTACCTGCGAAGGCACTTCGAGCCTAATTAGATGTAGAAGTCCATCGTTAACGTTCTTTCTAGCGTTCCCTTAAATATCTCCATGTTTATGCTTTACTGTCAGGGTTAAAAAATAACGGAATGAGCTAGAAAAGCTCATCAAGTAACTATCCAAAAAAATAAAATAAAAAGATTATTATTATAAACCATAGTTACAAATTCTTAAGAGAGGTTTAAAATTACGGTTCTTTTCAGAGAAATCATTATTTTTATAAAACATTATTTTCATGAAAACCTTTTCTTTTCTCAAATCTTTCATAAAAACTGTTCTTTATCAAAACATTTTCTTCCAAAATAGTTCCTTCATCAGGATTTTACTTTCGTTCAAGAAAATTATCTCAATTTTAAAACAGTCCAATCATATAGACATTTCTTTATAGAAAACATCAAATATTTCTTTATTCGAACTCACCTTCATTTTCAATAACCATCTTATTTTTTAAAATAGTCCAATCATCCGGAAATTTCTTTTACATAAAATATTTTATTCGATTGGAGTGTATAACGCTTTGGATTGCACGGGTGATCAGCCACGTACAATCCCCATACCAGACTTTACAGCCCATCTGGACGTGAATAGGGTATCCATAAGGCCATATATATATATAGACTTTCAAATTCCAGCCCTCACTGCTCTTCATAATCACATAGCTAGACAGGCGTTACTCGGCCACTTACGCCTTCAATCAATAAAAATCCGTAGAAATCATTTAGATTGAAATCTTTCACTTTTCAAAATGCTTTTCATTTTTAAATCATTACCCACCTTTGAAATTATTGAGATATATCAAGTATGAAATTATTCTTAATTTCAATTGCAGAAAACATAACTACGTTCACATACAGTAAAGTATACCAAAAGAAGCATTACTTAGTAACTCATACGTATTATCAATTTGAAAGCATTTGCATTTGAAATAAAAGCATGATATTCAGAAATAAAGAAACACGTCATTTTCTTGCATAAATCTGGTCATAAGGTGACATTAGGTATTTAAAAAAAATATAGTAAGCAAGAGTTGAAAAGTTACTTGTCTTAGACACATTCCTTCTTGACCAGATAAACCTACTTCACATCCCATAGCTTGGCTTTTACTTTCGTAAGCCTCACATTCTCGCCTTTCGATTCTTATACGCATTCCGTCTTGACCATATAACCTACTTCCCATCCTTAACTTGACTTTTGCTTTCCCAAGCCTCACATTCTCGCATTTTGAATCTACACGCATAAAATACACTACTTCGGTATCTTCTATAACAATCAGCGTTCACTCTGAACGTCTAAACCTAACTACCCCTTCTGTAATATCCGCGATATCGCGTGTAATTATTTTTATCAATAAATAATTTTTATATGATTATTATGTGATTTTTGGTGAATTATCTGATGATTGATGTGGATATGTGAGTGCTTATATGTGATACAGTATAAGTATGTTAATTTTATTATGACCAGAATAAAATATAGATAATTACGGTATTTTTCTGGTAATTTTTGGGCTGTTATATGATTTTATATTGATTTATGAATTTATTAATTATTTTCTGAATAATTACAAAATTATTTTATAAAGCCGGGAATCGTCCGACTTCAACCGTTTTTACGTTTTTACAACCCGAAACTCTTCTGAAAACTCCTTCTTAACCTAATCTAGTAATTCCGGACATTTTCCGTGTTTTGACTTTTTCAATCCGGATTACGGTTTGACCCGTGCGCGACCCGGCGCAAGATTTTCAATACGATAATTATTTTGATGTACCAACAAGACCCGTATTCTCGAAAGACGGGATATTATTACATTATTTTCGTATAAAGTGTTTTATAAGAAGCCTGGTTTGGATAATTATCCAGTTGGGTATCAAATCAGATCGTTTTTGCAGTTACTTAGTGGCTAAGCAACTGATTTAACGATCCAAAACGAACCAATATTCCAAAAATATATATAGCCCTTTTATTATTTTATTTTATTCGTAATAATCATAATTAATCAGTAAACAATAAGAAATACAGAGAAAAACCCTAAAAACGATACGTTCTTGAGAATCAAACGTACGAACGAAGACGTTGTCGAACTCCGATTCGGGCGTGCAACATATCAAAATGAAGCTCTCGAAAAGACCTTTCTGAATCAACCATCAATTTTGGTGCAGAAATTGAGGTATTTTTCTGATTTAATTATTATATTTCGAATTATTAATGAATTAAAATATGATTTTTTGTTCGAGATGTTGTTTGTGTGATTTGATGATTGCATGTTATAGAGCATTAAATTCTAAACATTTTGGTATATTATACTCTTGATTTGGAGTTCAATAACATGTTTAATTTTGAGTTTGATTTTCAGAATTAGAAATTAGGGTTTTTAAAACCATGAATGTTCTTAATTGGAATTAGGAACTTTTGATTCAGTTAACCTGGGTTTAATTGAGTTATACCAGTAGATAGATCGCGTTGAAACGGGTCAATTCATATACATAGTTTCTGTGTTGGAACTTTGAATCGAGTGGTCGGATTTTCAAGCATCTCGCCGGCGTTAATGGCGAGAGTCGCCAGGAACGGGGTTTTAGGGGGTGTATGTGATCTATTAAGCCGTGTCATTGTTGCTGTAACAAATTGGAATTGGTTGGTAACAGGATTCTGTAGTTCATCCGGCCGGGTTACGGGTTTCTTCCCGACCCGTTTTTCGAATTAACAGACCCGGTTTTGATCTGATCATCTCAAAAATATTTCTGAAAATTGTGTTTTTACCATTTGACCCCCAAAACTTCTGAAATCTTGCAAATAAAGGATGCTTGTTTTAAAAACTTACAGAAAACGGATTTCTATTTTAAAAATAATTTATTTATTATTTTAAAAATCAGAAAAATAGTTATTTAAATATTTTTAAATTTAGAAAATTGTTTTAATTTTTTATTTCTTAAAAACAAATTAAAATTATTTTATTAATTAATTTTAATTATTTTAATTAATCGATTAATTTATAATTAATTGATTAATTAATTTAATTAATTACTAATTAATTTTAATTGATTTAATAATTAGATTTAATTATTTAAAATTGATTTAAAAATTTCGAAAAATAGTTTCAAGTTTTAAAATATTATTTTAAATTATTTTCAAGACTCGATAATTATTATAAAATTATTTTAAAGTAAGATTCGGGTATTCGAACCCTATTATTTAATTATAAAATGATTCGGAGTCCCGTTTAAATTCCGAAAAATGTTCAAAAATTCGTATTAAATACCTGGAAAATTATTTTGACTCCGAATCTTCTTTGAAAAATTATTTTCATTGAATACCTTGCGTGCTATGTGGTACGTGCTATTTGGTTGATGTGTTATATGCCTATGTGGTTATTATTTGACTGTTTCAGTCATAACTTTCAATCCGTAGATCGGATTTGTGTAAAACGAAGGGTAGATAAAAGCTTATGACATTTATGTGACGATTAGAATAATATGAGTATGAATAATTGATAGATACTTGTGATGCCTAGCAGAGTTAGCGAGACATAGAAAAGGAAACCGGTGATCCATAAATGGAATCGAAGCGTAGAAAGAGAAGGAAAGTTATTGATAAACAGAAGCAAGGCATTGAAAGAGAAGAAAAGTGGTTGATGAGTAAAACTATTAGATGAGTACAAGTAAAGTGGAAATCATCAGTGATAAGGCAAGTACTTCTGAACCTTCTTCACGATATATTACAAATTTTTTTTTTGAACTGTTTCATAACATGTTGTTATTATTCAAAATAACTCATATTTTACATTGCAAGCGCTTTAAACTATTTAAGCTTGAACCCTGATTCTTATTGATCTTGAGCCATAAGCCTTATTCTTCATAAACCATTGATTGTTGAATTCCCAGATACGAGCCATATACATACGATACTACTCCACAAATACATATCTACCACATATTGATTCTGATATTAAATTTCTTAACATACCAACCCATATTCCTTGTTTAACAGAAGACCAATTCTTGGACCCCTTGAACCCTTGGTCTTCTACTTTCTGATTCTTTCCTTATTTGAAAGCCAATCTTTTTGAATTCCATGTTATGCCTTCATGGTGTTATGAATCACCCTATGCTTCAAGATAAATGTTGTTTACGATTCAGCTTATTGATTTACATTGATTATCATATTGAATTATTTTAGAATTGGATGGTTTTATAAATGTGGACCAGATTCGTGGTCGGACCGGATTCATGGTCATAATAGGCCAATGCGTGCCTTGGATCCAGTATATAGAGCAAAGCTGGGAGCCTTGCTTGGGGTTAGTGTGTGACTGATCAGCAGCCTAACCTTAGTTTTTAAAATGAAAAGTAAATATCCAATTCTAATCATTGCTTATTCAGAAATTTGATTCTTCGGAATCATTTCAATTGGTGATTGTTTATCCTCAATTTTTGCTATTATTACTTGCTGAGCTAGTAAGCTCACTCTTGTAAAATTTTTATGTTTTCAACAGTTGAAAAGAAAAGTGTTGGTAACGAGGATTCCCTGTCTAGTGTGCGAGCTAGGATTTTCGGTTAAGTTGGATCGAGCTAGAAGGAACTTATTATTATAGATGAGTTATGTAAGATTGTAAGTACGATATCATTAGCCATTGTAAGTTGAATTAGTTGGGACTTAGTACGATGTAATAAAAGTTAGGGTTGTGGCTTGTTTTCATACTTTAACCTGTTGCGATCCGTGGTTGTGTAAAGAAGGGTCAATGCATATAATATTTAATACACAGGTTTATATATTGTGTATGTAGTGAGCCTCAAACTTCTGACCCGGGTTTGGAGGGCATCACACTTTCGATTCTCGTACAGTAAATACATACGTCATAAAATACATATACTTCACATATACCATACTGGTATACACATATACGATCAACACATAGCGGGTAGCACATCGTCACGTCAAGTCATATTTTAACTGGTTTCGAAAATATTTTAAAAACTATCATGTCTTTATTAAACCATTTGAGTCATGTAAATTGGGTTTGAACCTTTTGATAAAATATTTAACAAAAGTCAAGTATAAAAGATTTTTGGTTCTTAAAATAATATTTGAAAATAACTTAACTTAATTAGAGTCAGTTACTATTTAATTAAATCCCTAGTCAATAAAACTAATTGATTAACTCTCTTTAAACGATTAATTAAATCAAAGAAAGATTATCTAAATAGAATTTAAAACCAATTAGAGCAAGTTGATTTAAACAAGGATATCTATTTTCGAAAACATTTTAGTATTAAACAAATAGGTTAATAAAATATATAAGTGCGCATCTCGTTTTAAAAGTTAAATAAATTTTTAGAAAATTTTGGGAGCATTCCTCTATTTTATTAACGATCAGTCGATCTCAAGTCGACACAACAACAATCAATTCAATTTAATCAATCAACAATCTTACGGTCATACACTAATATAATAATTATCACATTATTTCTCCCAATCACTTATTTTCATGACTAAATACTCGGTCATAACCTAGCCGAGCTTTATACATTTTAATCGATATTAAATCGAATCGAAATTCCACTATTTAGTCATTAAGAATTCTGAAAATTTACACAACAACACGTACATCATCAAACTCACATTCAAAATAGCCAATCAGTTTACTAATCAAAAATTTCTCAATAAAATGAGACCAATTATGCAATAACACGAACTGAAAATTCATAAGCCTCGCATACAATGAATATAACAGTTATTTATTAAATTTTAGGACTCGGTTTTTAACATCACCATACACCACCGGCTCACCGGAGCTCATCGGCGGTGGCGGAAATGTTCCGGTGGTACCCATAAACCGGGTTTACAACCAAAACACCACCGATTCGTTTGTACAATTTATAAGACCCTTATTTTCATCAAGAATAAAAAAAAACAGAGGATTCGAACCCGACCCGAAGTGGGTGGTTCAAAACCGACATATACATACAACATTACATGCATACAGGTATGAATCGTAGAGGAACTTAGATCGAGCCAAAATGTATAACAAAAATGAACTAAAAATCAGAGAATCGCACTCGACCTGAAGTGGGTCTTGTAAATTCGAACTATATACATCTATATATATACACGCAAGAATTTAGTAGAAGAAGATATGCGATGATTAAAATCGAGCCTAAAATCAAAGAAATTGGACAAAACGTTGGTACATAGAGAGAAGTTGAGAGAGGTAAGAGAGAGAGGGAGCTAGGGATTTGAGAGAGAGATACACATATACGATGCACAAATGAACAGGGAATGGGCTGGTTAAATGGGCTAACTGATCCAGGGGCATATTAGTAATTCGATCATTTTTATTTTGGTTTTTTATACTTGAATTTCCTTAAGTAAAAATCCTAAAAAGGTTCTTGTAAATTATAAAAATGCTCTGAAATAGTTCGTAACAATTGAAATATCATTTTTAAAACAGATGTATTATGAAAGTAAAGTAAGAACAGATGAATCAAATAACAACTTATATTGATCTTTAATAAACTGTTACAAAACTCTCTCAAGAACAATATTCTTAAGAGCTGCTAGGTTATGTGAATACTCAAGTTAAGCACCACCTTTAAAGTGTTAATGTAACGCCCTCCAAATCCGAGGTCTAGATCTAGGGGTTACTTACTAACCTTTAATATAATACAAACCTGTTTAGCAATTATGCAAATATATATCTAACTCTTTTACATCTATTCAGGATCTTTTAAGGTTGAGGCATAAAAACAAGAACAACACACTATCTTTATTAGAAACCCAACTATAACATCTTATAGAAATCTCTTTATTATAAACCATTATCTAAACAAGTTTTAAACTAAATTCATTTTATTCAAAAAAACACACCACATCTATCTACACCACACCTGCTCAGGTGGCTCAAAGCTCTCTTTTTTTATTGGGATTAACACCTTTTGTGCTAGAGGATCCCGCTGTTTGACAGGCTTCTTTACCACGTGAGTCCGAATAGGTTTCATTATCTTTCTTAACTGAAAAAGACAAAGTGAATAATAACAAAAAGGGGTGAGCCATAATTTGCTCAACAAGTCTACAATATATAACTAGTAATATAAGA
Organism: Apium graveolens; assembly: GCF_009905375.1. Taxonomy (NCBI): domain Eukaryota; kingdom Viridiplantae; phylum Streptophyta; class Magnoliopsida; order Apiales; family Apiaceae; genus Apium; species Apium graveolens. The sequence continues at coordinate 79,114,300 of NC_133656.1, forward strand.
AAGCTAAATGAACTGGTAATCTGATTGTATTTGTAACTATGTATTCCTGTAAGGGAAAATGAAGGCCACTATCAGCGATTATCAATAAACTAGACTGGACATAAGTTCGCACCAATATCCTGCTGATCAGTCACGATACAGTGCAGATCTATACCTCTATGTATAGATCCATTCGGGTACCCAGGCTCTACGGCCCAAAACATGGATCCAGTTAATTCTCAGTCCATAGGATCAAGTGTATACCTTATCCTCACCATCAACATCTAGTCCACAGATGAGCAACCGGAACAATCGGTATGCTTTGATGTATCCCAACATCAGAATATATCCGGATATATAATGTGTAATCTATTGGAATATGAATAGAGTATTCAGTGTATCAGGAGAAATCATGAATCGAAATGAAATACAAACAAAAGAACAATAATTTTGTATCAATGTATGTGAATGGGAATTATCAGTGTTTAACCGAATTGAGAATCTGAATAGAAGAAAGCAATTTACTATTCTGGATTTAGAATAGGGGAAAACTTGTCTGTTACGCGATTTACTGCAAATATATCACAGTTTTCTAACACTGGCTGGATCCGCCTTATTGGCTTCGTATCTATCAAAGAAAGATACTCATTTAATCGACACGTATCTTAATCGCGTCTCAAACCGACTTCACGTAGCCCTTATCGTCTACTCGTACGATTAAAACTGACTCGTATAATAATTACTAATAATTAGGACTTGATTAACCACATAAGTCACATAGTCATTCTAGGTTTAAAATATTTTTGGAATCGATATCGGATTAATATTCGCATTATCAGACAATTTTTAGCTCATTTCCTAATTTTCGGAATTTATTGGACTCGTCTCTATAATTAATAGGGTCTATAAATAAATAAATATCAAAAGCCGACTTGATTCCAAAAAAATTATGATTTAAAACTATTTTATTGAAAATAAATCATTTTTCTGAGTCAAAGGGCTTTTGTTTCGTTTAAATTGGATAAACGGTTCAATTATTATTAAATAAATAGGGATAAATCAATTTATTATTTAAAATAATCAATTATTCAAAATAATTGAACCTCAAATATATTTTTAAATAATTATTTAGGAAAAATCAGAATTAAAAATAATTTTTCCATAATTTTTGGAATTAAAATAAATTTATAATGAATTATTGAAAATAAATTGATTAATTATCAAAATATTTAATCATTTTCAAATAATTACTAATTAATAAATAAATAATAAGTAATTAAAGAAATAAATAATTTCGAATTTTAGAAAATATTTCAGATTTATTTATAAAATAAATCAATTAATTAATTAATCAATTTATTTAAATAAATAAAACTGATTTTTAGAATTTATAAAAAAAATAAAATAAAAAATTCAATAATAGTTTTCAGAAAATAGAATTGGGTTTGAATGGATCAAAACCGGATCAATACATTGGTTGAAACTGGGTCACCAAGAACATCCCAAGTCAGGATGAACTGGCCGGAAAATTCCTAGAATCCGACGAGATCTCCGGACTCCGGCCACGTTCCGTTCAGCCTTAAATCATCACCGTTTGGAGTGATTTTTTAGGGGTTTTCATTGCAAATCACATCAACAACTCAACCCAACAATCCTCTAACCAGAATCATCCCAGAAACTTACTCTCCGGCCAAAATCGATTGAACACCGGCCAATCTCCGGCCAACTTCCAATCTATCGATTCTGTACATGAAACTCGAAGGTTAATAGCTGAATCAAAACTTATTCACTACATAATGAAACCCCTATCATTTAACATACCAAAAATCACTCAAACTAAAAAACAATTAAATCAAAAATCGAGTATAAACCCTAATAATCGAATTTCACTATCCAAGAATCGTTTGATGAAAATAAATACATGAATCAATTGTAAATCATCATCTAAAATTATCCCAACCATCAAATCAATCTAATAACCCTAGAATCAAAAAGCCCTAATTCAAATATAAACCTTAAAAAATCAAAATAAAAAATATACGAATGAAAACATGAAATTGATGTTGTAAACCGAAAGAACAGATACAAACCTTCGATTTGAATACTTATACGACTGTATTTGATGCCGAAAATCGATCAAAATCACTGCTAGATTGTTCAACCCGAAATCAAAACCGTACCCGTTCTTTAGAGAATTTTCAAAATTTTCAGAATTTTTTTATAATTTAATCATAATTAATTAATAATAATTAGGTTATTTATAGTAGGTAAAGTAATACTCCTAATTAAAATTAAGGCCCTAATTTTACATCTAATAAAATTAATTGGCCCTTAGTTAATAATTTTTTAGTATAAATTTTTAATATTAAATATATAAAATATATATGCCTAGAATTCCTAAAAATTGTGAATAATTCAAAAATACAAAGAAATGGAATAATTGAAAGCCCCATAATTTTATAAAAAATAGAAATATGATATTTGTGGGGTTTTTGACACCCAAATGGACCCGAAAAAGTCATTTTTCGTGAAACGAGAATATTACTAAAATAACTGGATGTTCAGAATAATGATATGGTACAAGCCATACTAGGAAAAATAAGCCCAATTATTATTTGAAATATCAGCTATTAAAACAAAGTTCGGGTCATATAACTTTTGATACGAAAGCTTTTAATACAAAATTAAATACCCGATAAGTACCCGGAAAATACACTGACGATACAGAACACATATAGCACATAACAGCTAAGGTTTTATGACTAAATACACTTAATGATATAATAAAACACATAATTTCACCTTTATTATGATATAATATAATCGTAATTTCCCGGTCGTTACAGTTAACCTATTATGTGTTTATATACTTGTAAGTCATATGTCATAGCCTATTTGTATATTCGAGGATTCAACTCAACTCAAATAAGAATGTAATAAGTAAATAGTGGATCTACCGTCAGAGAGATCTCGCAAAGTAATATCTGTCAAAGGATTCAGAAACAAGGTTCATCTACAGACTTGAGGAGTTAATTCACTGGAAGAAGTTCAAGAAGTTGATCATGCCTCAGTGATATAAATCAAGATCGTGGATTTAATCAAGTGACAGAGATCTCGCCAGGGTATCAATTAATTACAAGGATTTAATCTGAAGAAAATCAAAGTGTCAAAGTCAAGACATGAAGAAACGTCACGGAAGTTAGTCACTCATGAACCAGACAGTACATCGAGTGTCAACGTTGAAGTGGTGGAATTGATTCATAATTTCAATGATTTTCAGAAGATATTCAGAAGATTGGTTGCTGCTCAGGATTAGTATTAATTCTCTATTAATTAATTAAGTCATATAATTTAATTAAGAAAATAAATTATATCTGTAAAGATTAATTTATTGATTAATTAAATTAATTGATTAATTAATTCTGAATTAATATTTAGAATTTTCAGAATTTTTAATTGGTTAAAATCTGTTTTAATTCCAAAAAGACAACTGATTGTATTAGTATGACAATCGGTATGACAATCAATAGTCATACCGAAAGTCATGCTAATTCAGTTGATTGTCTTACCAGAATTATTATTAGATTAAAATCACTTATTAATTCAGCAAAAACAATCTGCTTGAACTACTATGACAATCGGTATGACAATTGATTGTCATACCGAAAGTCTTGCTAGTTCATTTTGATTGTCTTGCTAGTTCTAAGGATAGTCCTAACGATTGTCTTGCTGAGCTCATGATTGTCTTGCCATTTCTATTCTATTCTGTTGATTAAAAAGAAGCAGACAAGCAGCAGTTCACTACATCTCAATCATACAGAACACATTCAAGAACATAGCAGCCGCCTAAGAAATATTTCATTGTTCTCTGCTGAAATTCAAAGATCAATTTCTAGATTGCAAAGTTAAATCCAATCAACTAGAAATCATTCTCTTGTTCTTGTGTAACAATCTAGCGGATCAAAATCCCTAGAACTTAATCTCAAATCGCGTTTAGCATTTGATTCTAATTATTGCAAAAATAGAAAAAGTTCATGTCGAATTTATTCTAGATTTGTGATAATTGATTTGAGATTAATACCTTGTAATCGATACAGTTGTTGTAACACCTTTCAAGTTTAATAATATTTTTATTTAACTTGAATTTTGTTTCACATTTTTTATTCCGCATTTATTCGATTATTTGGTAACGTTTGTATTCAACCCCCCCCCCTTCTACAAACACATTGGGACCTAACAATTGGTATCAGAGCCTTCTGATTAACGAACAAATCAAGATTCTAGACTTTTGTGATTTTTCAACTCTTTGAATTTTTATTCATTCAAAAATTCATAATGACTTCACATAAAGTTGGAACCGTTAAAATTCCACAATTTGATAAAGAGAATTATATTATGTGGAAGAAGAAGATGCTCTTGTTTTTACAAGTTACAAATCCCAAATATTCAAGCTTGTTAAAGAAGGGTATAAAAACTCCGATGGTTATTGAACCGGAGGTAATAATAGATGGTGTGGTGACTACTAAAGCTAGAACCTATCCAAAAGAGCCCGAAGATTTTACTCCTGTTGAGAAGGAAGAAGCCTTCTTGGATGCCAGCCTTCAATTAATATTAATTGATTCCCTTGATCCCTTGATGAACAGACATGTGATGAACTGTAAAAATTTTAAACACATGTGGGAAACTATTGAGGTAATTAATGAAGGCACATAGGAAGTTAGGGAGAACAAGTTGGAAATCCTAACCTCTGAATATGAACATTTCAAATCAAATCCAGGAGAAGGAATTACTAAAGTGTTTGAGAGGTACAATGCGTTGATCAACAACCTGAACATCAATGGAAAGTATTATTCAATCAGGGAGGTCAACAAAAAGTTCCTTTTAACACTGCCAGCTCATCTTGAACATAGAATCACTGCCATTAGAGAAGCTAGAGATCTGAGTGAGATTTCTTTGGACAGGCTCTATGGAGTGTTAAAAACTTATGAGTTGGAGCAGATTCAACAGAAGGAAGTCTACGGGAAGGATAGAATGGTCAGCACATCTAATGCACTTGTAGCTGAAGGTCAACAACAACAACAATCTCAACAGTTAGAAAGAATGGTACAGTTTTCCAAGGGTGAGGAAAATGAGTTAGTAGCAGAATATGATCCTCCTACTACAAATCAATCAAGTGATGATTTTTATTCCTTGGAAGAGCTGGAGCAATTGGAAGATGAATCAATGGCCCAAATTGTCAAGAGATTCTCCCATGTCAGATTCAGGAGGAATCCCAAGCTTAAGTACAAGTCCAACTACAACAAATTCCAGAAAGGTGGATCTTCATCCTCTAACATCGGCAGTGGTGGGTACAAAACAGGGATGGTTGATCGGAGCACCATTAGATGCTATAACTGCAATTAGTTGGGACACTTTGCCACAGAATGTAGGAAGCCAAAGCAAGTAAGAAAGAACTCTGAAAGGGCTTATCTGGCAAAGGGAAGAAGCTGGGATGATACTGATAGTGAAGATGAAGAAGAAGGAAATCTTGCTCTTATGGCTATTGATGGAAAAGCTTCATCGTCAAGAATAGAGGTAAAACTTTCTGATGCTGAAATGGTTTATCATCTAAGAGGTAACTTAGATTGTGCACGTCGTGATAATGAACTGTTAAGTTTACAGATCACAGACCTTGAGAAAGAGGTCAATGAATTAAGACTTGTGCACATTAATCAAGACAAATTAAAAAGAACAGGTATCTTTTCTAGAGAATAGAGTTGACTGTTATAGAAAACTCGAAACTATTCTCAAAGACAAGATCACCGGTCTTGAGACTAAGGTTAGAGCCTACTTCAATTCTTGTTCGAAGGCTAAAGAGTTCTACAGTAAGCAAGCTGTTAATCAAACATCTGGAATAGGTTATGATTACAATGCTGCTATTGGAGAATTAGGCATAAACTCCCCTCCTCATGTCTGTGCTAAAGGGAGGGAAGTACCACATGTGCTTAAGGGTGTTGATGAACCCCTCTATAAAGCATCAATTGCTGAACCATTTGATGCGACCTCTTCTGTTATTCAAGAAGAAATACGTGCTGAAGATCTTGCTAATGAGAAGGTTGTTTCCAAGTCAAGTGTGTCGAAAGTTCCAGTCAAAGTTGTGAAAGCAACTGAGACTAACTCAGACACACATGAGTAACAAAAATGCCATGTCTACCATGCATAAATTACCTGCTGTTAATCACTCTCATAAAGCATGTAGTGTTGCTAATTGTATGTCTTGTGCTTTTAATATGATGTATGCTTATTTTAATGGTAAGCATGTGTCTAATGATAAGACTACTCCTCGTCAGCGTGTGAATAACAAGAAACATGATAGGTCTAAGACTGCTAGTCCTTCTAAGGCTAGAAAGGAGACATTTGTGCCTAAGCCTAACCAGAAATTTGTTAAGGCTATTTACAAGGTCAAATGTTCAGTCATTGAGAATGTTGAGATCGTTAAAATTAAAAATGTTGTTTTGCCTGACAAAGGACAATTCTACAAGTATGCCGGGCCCAACCAAGTTTGGGTTCCGAAGAAGGTCTAATCCATTTGAAGTGCAGGGCATTAAACAGGTGTAACCGGTAGTATGGATTCTTGACAGTGGATCATCAAGACATATGACCGGAGATAGAGCCCTGCTATCAAATGAGGATTGAGAAAGCTGGCCCCCTGGTTACCTTTGGAGATAACAGCAAAGGTTTATCTGAGGGATATGGCTGTTTGCAAGCTGGATATGTTATCAGTGAAATTTTGTATATTGTGCTAGGTTATTATCAGGAAGCAGTATTTAACATATAGCACTAGTGACAAGACTTGAGAATATTACGACATATCAGACACCTGCTGCACATTACACTTGGAATTGTACTCTAGTAAGATGTGTACAAGTGTACTCCTGATTGGTGAGTCAAAAGAGGAAGTCAGTGCACCACAGTTCATGGACTTTGCAGTTGCAGATCTATTGGACTATGCAATCTCTTCTTCACAATCTCACTTCAGGTTGGTATGAACGAGTATACTGCTCAAGCAATCGTCAAGGACATGGTATGGCACTCTAACAGAAGTTATAATTTTATATGAATAAGTAGAGTCGTCATATTAGTAACTATCTTATCACTAAGCACAATCATATTGTTTTATATGTGCAGTGGTATATTGTTAATGCAACATAACAATTAGTATCTAAAGTACTTGACAAGTATCGGTCAATGATATGTTGTTAACATTATGTTGCAGATATTTGTAAGCTTTTGACATGAATGAGAATTACTTAGACTTTACCCTAAGTGATCAATGTTTTATCAAAAACTCATTCATATTGAAAAACAAAATCAAACTTCTTTCTACATTAGTGATTTTTTATTTCATGTAAAATCTTTTGAAATCACTATTGTAAATCATTTTCTCTCTATTACCATATGTTCTGTGTTACAGGTTCAGTCTCCAATGACTTTCTTTCATTGACAGTCATGAGGTTGAAAACCCACAACATCTATCCCAGACTATAAAGACAATCACAAAAACAGAACCAACCAACACTCTCTTACCACTAAATATAGTATGAATGAGCGTGAGGGAGATAGTGCCTTAGTGCACCACATAAGGAAGGTTCTGTAGTCAACCCAGTAGCTCTGTCTCCTACATAGATGAGTAGTATTTAAACCGAGACAACTGCTAACCCCCATACATCTTCTCAAAAAGATGTAATGGTTGAAAAGGCATAAAAACAGTTACTAGATTCATTCTCTCAACAGGGTGTGTCTATTGAAATTTGCCTGTCGGCCAAGGTATCCGATGTAGTGTCACCACTTCAAACATAAACAATTCTTGATGCACAAGGAGAGGTTACACATACAAAGGATGAGTTGACAGAAACAAGAGTTTCGACCATTTTAAGGTCAAATTCGATTGTTCAAGGTTCGTTAGTGGACCAATTGCCTTTACAGGTGTTAGGAGAGGATACTGATCCAAAAGCCATATGTCAGTGGTCAGTGTCTACCTCCCCAGGCTTAAATCCCCTGGATGCATCTGCGGATAGTGGATCTGACATAGGCACAGATCGGCAACTTGTTGACAATGATTCAGATATTACCTGATGAGTCACAAGGAAATGTCTTCACAAACATTAGAAGGGAACTTTGATCTTTATGCTAAATTCGTTGGATCATTGTTTACCTTCCCAGAATTCAAATCTGGAACCCTAAAAGGGAAACTAGCAACTTGTAGATTATGACTCAGATTCATCTGAAGAGTTTAACAAGGATGGGGATTTGTGAACTCCCATTGCACCACCTGTGACCTCCTTAAGGATGGCTAAGGTGATTTTCCTTGCAGGTACAGCTGAAGTATGGAGCTATGAGAGGAGTGATACACTTGTGAGAATGAGTGTAAACACGAGTGGAGAGAAGAGTGAAACACATGTGAGGTACACTAAAACACAATCACACACTCACAGTGAGGAAGAAAGAGAAACTACTTGTTATTTCTTTTCCAACCAAGTGAAATATGAGAACTCCTTCAGACGACGGCATACATTCCTTCTTTAAGGGGGAGATAAAAGCTTAAGTAATAGTTTGGAGGATTCCTCAACTAAGGGGGAGAAATAGCAGGGAGGAAGAAAAAGATCCTATATGTACACTACACCACACCATTGTTGTTTGTAACTACGGATCCTATTGTACGGGAGAGGTGGTAAACACAAGGTGATTTCCTAGTAAGGGAAGAAGCTGTTAGGGGAGTACCATTGGTTTTTATCTGCGGATCCTATTGTAAGGGAGAGGTGGTAAAACGAAGGTGATCTTCTTTAATCAGTTGATTCTCATAGGGGGAGAAGCAAGAGATATGGGCTTCTCAACAGGAAATGTGGTTGTACAAATGAAGATGGAACTACTTGAAGATATGTTCAGTCTAGAGGAACATCTACTTGGAATCTGGAAAATGTTAAATCTCATCCAGAACTTTTCTGCTATTTACTTTGCATGTATGTTTATATCTTTTTCTTATTTGTTAGTTGAGTTATCCTCTAGGTATTTGTGTGTTATTGTCTAACAAACAAATAGGGGGAGATTGTAAGTCATATGTCATAGCCTATTTGTATATTCGAGGATTCAACTCAACTCAAATAAGAATGTAATAAGTAAATAGTGGATCTACCGTCAGAGAGATCTCGCAAAGTAATATCTGTCAAAGGATTCAGAAACAAGGTTCATCTACAGACTTGAGGAGTTAATTCACTGGAAGAAGTTCAAGAAGTTGATCATGCCTCAGTGATATAAATCAAGATCGTGGATTTAATCAAGTGACAGAGATCTCGCCAGGGTATCAATTAATTACAAGGATTTAATCTGAAGAAAATCAAAGTGTCAAAGTCAAGACATGAAGAAACGTCACGGAAGTTAGTCACTCATGAACCAGACAGTACATCGAGTGTCAACGTTGAAGTGGTGGAATTGATTCATAATTTCAATGATTTTCAGAAGATATTCAGAAGATTGGTTGCTGCTCAGGATTAGTATTAATTCTCTATTAATTAATTAAGTCATATAATTTAATTAAGAAAATAAATTATATCTATAAAGATTAATTTATTGATTAATTAAATTAATTGATTAATTAATTCTGAATTAATATTTAGAATTTTCAGAATTTTTAATTGGTTAAAATCTGTTTTAATTCCAAAAAGACAACTGATTGTATTAGTATGACAATCGGTATGACAATCAATAGTCATACCGAAAGTCATGCTAATTCAGTTGATTGTCTTACCAGAATTATTATTAGATTAAAATCACTTATTAATTCAGCAAAAACAATCTGCTTGAACTACTATGACAATCGGTATGACAATTGATTGTCATACCGAAAGTCTTGCTAGTTCATTCTGATTGTCTTGCTAGTTCTAAGGATAGTCCTACCGATTGTCTTGCTGAGCTCAGGATTGTCTTGCCAGGTCAATTCTATTCTGTTGATTAAAAAGAAGCAGACAAACAGCAGTTCACTACATCTCAATCATACAGAACACATTCAAGAACACAGCAGCCGCCTAAGAAATATTTCATTATTCTCTGCTGAAATTCAAAGATCAATTTCTAGATTGCAAAGTTAATCCAATCAACTAGAAATCATTCTCTTGTTCTTGTGTAACAATCTAGCGGATCAAAATCCCTAGAACTTAATCTCAAAGCGCGTTTAGCATTTGATTCTAATTATTGCAAAAATAGAAAAAGTTCATGTCGAATTTATTCTAGATTTGTGATAATTGATTTGAGATTAATACCTTGTAATCGATACAGTTGTTGTAACACCTTTCAAGTTTAATAATATTTTTATTTAACTTGAATTTTGTTTCACATTTTTTATTCCGCATTTATTCGATTATTTGGTAACGTTTGTATTCAACCCCCCCCCCTTCTACAAACACATTGGGACCTAACAATACTATCTAAATCAATCACTATCAATCACAAGACATGTTACAGTATAATTCTACCACTTTCTATACATATCCAAATCAACTACGATCCTATAAATCAGCACCTTCTGATTTATCTCGCAGTTCTAACTTGTCATCCAAGTCATTCTCAATAGATAACCTGATCAATGGATATATGCTATAGCTTTGAAGATATTCATATGTAGATATCAATGGATGACTGAATAGATTGTCAACGGATAATCATATCCTTGATCATATCCTGATTTCTCTGTCAAATCCTGGCGCCTTGATAAATCTGGATTCCTTACATAGACAGTTCCTAACAATTTCCCCCAATTTATGCTTTGCAGAAAAAGCATAAATTCCATTTTAATGTCTAGTGCCAAAAACCAAAGAGACAAATTGTAGAGTACAAAGCATATTTTGTTTCAAGCTTGAATCTTCATATTTCTTGATGAACTCTGCAGTATCTCTGAACAAAAATTTTAACCCTGTCATCAATTTTCTTCAACAATATCTCTTCTAATCTAATTTTCAAGTTCTTATCAAACCCAGATTTATCTGACAGTTGATGAATAGCAGCTCTTAAGTTTCTAATAGGAGTTCTTTCAATCATCAACTCCTCCAGTGTCACATAGCAAGCTTTAAAACCATCAGGATTCATAGTTATGTGTCTCTGTGTAAGAACATTTTCAATCACAGCTTCTCCTTTCTTCATGTTGATTTTTTGCCCTTTAAAATTTATGTTTGTAGTAATGTATGATCCAAATTAATATTTACCATCATCCAGTATCCTTCTTCTGATATTGGCAAGAATTATTTTTGATGATAACCTTGAAATTTCATCTTCAACTCTTAGCAAATAGTGAATATATTTTAATTCCTTTGTAGACATGATCAGAAGTTCATCCAGTGAAAGAACTTGAACTTGATCAAGAATAATCTTCACAACTTCAAGTCTATCCAGATGATCAGCAGTTACTTCTTGACCAGGACTATCAGCAAGAGTGAAGTTCAACAACTTTTAGCTGACAAGTTTAGCTTCATGATTTCCTATTCCAGCTCTTGTGAATGGTTCAATCAACTTGAGATTTTCGGCTTGTACTAACCAAGACTGCTTATTTCTCATGGTATTAGAATCTGGTAAACCATTCATCCTTATTCCTCCAGAAGTAAAGATCAGTTTATCATTACCAATAAGATCAACAATATTCCTCCATTTGTACTTATTCTTGATCTTTGGAAATACTTGAGCTTTCCTTTCAGCTCTTTTATATAACATCTTCATATTTGTACTCCTCCAAATATTCCCTTTAGATCTTTTAAGCATATTTTTGTATGTTTAATTTGCTTTGTCAACAGCAATTCTGATTTTTCCTTCCCGTGCCCTTTCTTCTTTGTCAAAAACCATTTCTTCTTCTTTGAAATTTTTAGCATTAAATGCTTCAAAATAAGTAAAGAGAATATGTAAATCCATCCGAAATAGAATGTCTTCTTCTTCAGTTTTAATAGGATCAGGAAAAGAATCAAAACTTGTATCTTTGTTATCAGGATTTGAACTTGGAGTAAAAAGAGCAGCGTCTAGATTAGATCCATTTGATCTACCCTTTGAGACTTGAGTTAGCTGTGTAGTTTGATTTTGAATTCCAGTTCCAGTCTGAACTATAGTTTGAACTATCACAACATCAGAGGTCTTCTTTGCTTGCTTATCACCATCATCATCAGAATTGGTATTTCTCCTCAAAACTAATTCAGGTCGACACTTTGTCTTTGGTACTATCTCTTTTTTTAGGAATCTAGACTTTGTAGAAGAGAGAGAATAGCATCCAAATTAGAATTTGTTGCAATCTGACCATCCTACAGAGTTGTCATCTTCTTAGACATGAGATCTTGATTAGCCTCCATACTGAACATCCTCTTTATCAAGCCATTATGTTTGTTTGTGCCTTTAATAGTTATATAAAGATCAGCAATCTTTTCCATAAGATCATCATTATCTTGTTTAAGTGCATAGACAAAAGAATGCAATCTTTCGACTAAAATTATTGTGGCCTTGATAGATGCTTTCATATTAGAATTGGAAACCATATAAACAGCATGATCAGCTAAAGTTTGAGAAGATTCCAAATAGATCTTTTCACTCGGTGATCTCCAGGAGTGATTCCATTAATGAACCCTGTGAGGAGGAAGAGTAGGAGCATGACTAGATGATGAACCAAAAGTAGACAGTTTAGATGCTTCAATTCTAGCTTTCAGAGCATCATCATCAGGATTCTCATCATCAGACTCATCATTATCTCCAGAAAATTTCTCAGATCATCAGATTCAGTATCAGAAACTATGCCTTTGAGTTTCAAATCAGGACGTGACTCAGAAGGTTTAGTTACCTGTAAATATCCTGAAAGAAAAGAATCATAAGTACCTAAATCTCTCTGTTCTTTTAAAGTGATCTCATCACTTCTCACACCACTCATCTCATAACTTTTAATAGTCCGAGTTTCCTCATAAAGATTAACTAAATCCAGACACGCAACTACCTTTCCTTTTCCAGGTAAGGATCCTGCCGCTCTTCAATTCTATTTTTCACTAAATATTTTCTCTCATTCTCATATGAAAGGCTCAGAGAAGTTTGTCCTACAGAAATAAGAGATGGCTGAGAAGACTTGTTTGTGATCATATGGCTAGAGGTATTCCTTTGTAAAGGTCTAATCGTAGTCATGTCATCAAATAATATAGAGTGTAAAGGATTTGTACCTTGCGGAGTAGAAACCATTGGTGAGGCCTTAAGTGGTTGTACCAAGATGGCGTATGTAGAAGTTACCAGTACATCGGGATGTATTGTGTCAGGTTCAGTTGCATCAGAAATTATCCTTGAATCAGGAATATGCTGCTTGCGAGGAGTTGACCCTATATCAGGATGTGTAAAGAAGTCTGCAACAGAACTTTGAACTGTTGGTTCTCGTGTGACTCAAGGTTTAGAAGCTTCTTCAATCCTTTGAACCGAAGGTTCTTGTGTGCTTCCCTCAAAAATAGGATAATATATAACAACATCTATTTGAGAAATGTGCTCCTGATGAGCTTCCATGTCCTGTACTGTCTTCCGAATATCATCAGCCACAGAAATATGACTTCCTTGAGCAATGTCAGGAATAGTCAAAAGAATCTCAGTGCTTGCACCTACACTTTGAGCAGGTGGTTCTTGTATAGATGGGGCATTAACAGGTGCATCTTCACTATGAGAAGATGGTTCTTATGGATTGTACCCCTTCTGTGGTGATTGAAGCTTGGTCTTTTTACTGATATAAACTGTTGAAGTCTTTGTTAGAATTATTTTTCGTATTTATCTAAAGTTGACACAAATAAAATAGGTAAGTTGAATAAGTCTCAAGCAATGGAGACAATTTAGGAAACAATGGAATTATTAGGGAGAAATTGTAGGAAGTAGTTTGTGATTGATTTACTTGTTATTTTTTTTCCTGTTTTCTAGCATATGATGTAATCTTGTTTTTCAATATAAGCTTGTAAACACTTGGAGAAGATTGTGACCTGCAATATACAGACTTTATATTCATCAAAAATCAGTTTCATATACATCTTATTCGCTATATTCTGGTACCAGAGCTACGAAGTTTAGGCCATGCCTAAAATTCAACCCAAAAACACAAAGATTGTAATGGAAACGTCCAAAACAAAGGAAGGAGCATTTGGTCTATACTATCTGATGCTAACGTGAAGCAACTAAACAACATGGTCTCTAAAGATGAAGGTGTTCATGAAGGCGTAAGGAGTATGGGGTGCGATTGAATAGATTGACCCCGAGACAACCGTGGAGGACAAAACGGTGCAGATGGCCCTAACAGTGAATTATCTGGGCGTGTTAAAGGATATATTATTGACCATTTCCTATAAAGAAACGGCCAAAGAATCATGAGACGCAATCAAAATACTGTGTATGGCTGAAGAGCGGGTAAAGGAGGCAAAAGTGCAAACATTGAAAGGAGAGTTTGAATCTCTTGTCATGAAAAAAACTGACCAGGTGGATGACTTTTATATGAAGCTGATTGTAATTATGACACACATAAGGGTTCTTGGAGAAAAATGGAGGAAGCAAGTGTAGTAAGGAAAATCTTGCGCGCAGTCCCTGGAAAGTTTCTTCAAATCGCCTTAAACATTGAGAAATTTAGAGATATGAAGACTATGAAAGTTGAAGAAGTAATTGGGCGTCTCAAGGCCCATGAAGAAAGAATGAAAGGGAGGTCCGAAAGCTTTGGAGGACAACTTCTGCTCACAAAAGAAGACTGGGCAAAGAGAACAACCAATTATGGTGGTACGAATATTCAAACTCAGAGGACGAGAGGTGGATATGGTTTCCGTGGGAGAAGAAGAGGAAATACTTGATTTAATGGAAATGGCAGAGGTCGTCAAGAACAATCCAGCAGAATTGAAGGGACAAACAAGGTTATCAAAACACCGCATAATAGAAGTACAATCAAGTGTTTTAACTGTAACGTGTATGGCCATTATGCAGCCGAATGCAGGAAACCACGAAGAGAGAGAGAGAGAGAGAGAGAGAGAGAGAGAGAGAGAGAGAGAGAGAGAGAGAGAGAGAGAGAGAGAGAGAGAGAGAGAGAGAGAGAGAAAAGAGCAAAGAACAGACCCCGGAGTCCAACCTTAAAAAATTTGAAGATGATGAACCCACCCTTCTGTTGTCAGGAACTGATCAGGACGAAGGAGGAACAGTGCTATTGAATGAAGAAAAAGTTTTTCCTGATATCAGTCGAG
The DNA here is from genome assembly GCF_009905375.1 of Apium graveolens. NCBI lineage: Eukaryota > Viridiplantae > Streptophyta > Magnoliopsida > Apiales > Apiaceae > Apium > Apium graveolens. The sequence continues at coordinate 79,129,515 of NC_133656.1, forward strand.
ACGGAAGCACAAAATCAGACAACAACCTGTGGTACCTGGATAACGGTGCCAGTCATCATATGACTGGACACCGTGAGAAGTTCAGTGAGTTAAATAAAAATGTGACAGGAAATGTGCGTTTTGGATATGGATCCACCGTTAAAATTGAAGGAAAAGGTATGATTGTATTTAAGTGTAAAAATAGAGATGAGCTAAAATTGAAGAATGTCTATTTCATTCCATCATTGTGTAACAATATTATATCTCTTGGGCAATTTTCTAAAAATGGCAATAAGGTTGTACTAAATGGAGATAACCTGTGGGTATATGATAGTCATGGAAGGCTTTTAATGAAAGTGCAGAGATCAGCAAACAGGTTATATAAGATAGTAATTGAAGAGTACAATCCAGTGTGTATGTTGTAAAAAATGGAGGAGTTATCTTGGCTTTGGCACTCAAGATTGGGACATATAAATTTTCAAGCATTGCACACGATGTCCAGCAAAGAGATGGCCCAAGATTTGCCCAGATTGATGCAACTTAAAGGAGCTTGTAGTGGTTGCCTACTGTCCAAATAAGCACGGAATCCGTTTCCATCCAAATCTAAGTTCGTGACAAAAGAAAAGCTGGAACTAATCCATGCCGATTTATGTGGCCCATTTACTCCGCCAACTCCAGCTGGGAACATGTACTTGTTTCGTTAGTCGATGATTATAGTCATGCCATGTGGGTATATATGTTGAGATACAAGGACCAGGCACTCGAAATATTTAAGCATTTCAAGGTAGTGGTAGAAAAGGAGGCAAAGAATACTATCAAAACCTTGAGGACGGATAGAGGCGGAGAATTCAACTCAAAAGAATTCAATGACTTCTGTGCAAATGCCGGTATAAAGAGGCATCTAACCGTACCTTACACTCCACAACAAAATAGAGTTATAGAGAGGCGGAATAGAACAGTGGTAGGAATGATCAGGAGTTTATTGAAAGAGAAAAGTATGCCAGCAACAATGTGGGGGAGAGGCCACGAGACATTCAGTGTATATCTTGAACAGACTACCAACAAAAGCCATGGTAGGAGAGACACCCTATGAGGCCTGGACAGGATACAAGCCAAAACTGAGTCATATTCACGTATTTGGTTGCTTGGCACATGTGAAGGTTCAGAAGGTGGGACTAGGAAAACTCGATGACAGAAGCGAGCATATGTTCTATATTGGAAAAGAACCTGGAACAAAAGCTCACAGGTTTTATAACCCAACTACCGAGAGGTTACATATAAGCCGTGATGTTGTATTTGAAGAAGGAAAAGGATGGGACTGGGACCATGGAGATGTGAAAGAAGAAAAGGCGGTCGACAGATTTATGCTTGTAAATACGAACACAAACACTGGGGATGATAGAGAGATTGGAACAGAGTCTCCACATACACCAAGGAGCTCGATCCAAGGAATTACTGGATATGATTTTCAAGCGTCTGGAAATTCAAGTGAGTCGGGATATTCAAGTGAATCTGGAAATTCAAGCGAGCCCAGGAAATTTCATTTGATAAGTGTGATTTATGATGAGACTTCGGAGATCGAGATCATGGATGAACTGCTGCTGCTGGGTGTTGAAGAACCAAAGACATTTGAGGAAGCCAAAGATAAAAAGAATGGAGCAAGGCTATAAGAGCCAAGATTAATGCTATTGAAAAGAATAAAACTTGGAGATTAACATAACTACCACCAGGACACAAACCCATCAGTTTGAAGAGGGTATACAAAGTCAAGAAGGACATGGAAGGTAACATAGTAAAGTATAAAGCTAGGCTTGTTGCCAGGGGTTTTGTACAGAAAAAGGGGATTGATTTTGATGAGGTATTTGTGTCTGTAACGATATTAGAAACTGTCAAGTTGTTGTTGGTATTGACAACAAAACAAAGATGGCAGGTGCATCATTTGGATGTAAAGTCGGCATTCTTAAATGGTGAAATTTTGGAGGAAGTCTATGTGACCCAGCCCGTTGGTTTCGAGAAAAGGAATGAGGAGCACACAGTTTATCGATTGTTGAAAGCTCTGTATGACCTTCGTCAGGAACCTAGAGCATGGTATTCACGGTTGAACAAATATTTGTGAAGCCTGGGTTTTACAAAATGTCCATATGATCATGCTTTGTATACAAAACAAGAAGGCCATGAGTTCTTGATAGTGGCAGTGTATGTCGACGATCTATTAGTGACAGGATGAAGCACTGGAAACATTCTGAAATTTAAGAAACAGATGGCGCAAGAGTTTGACATGAATGATATCGGAAAACTGGCATATTATCTCGGGTTGGAAGTAAATCAGAAGTTGGGTTATACAGAAACCAAGCAAACAACATATGGGAAAAAAATTCTTGATAAGGCAAACATGACGAACTATAAGCCTATTAAATACCCGATGGAGTCAAAAATTAAAATTGACAGAGATAAAGGTGGAGAGCTGGTGGATTCCACATTATTCAGGAGCATCATTGGTGAACTGAGGTACCTGGTACACACGCGTCCAGACATTGCTTACTCTGTGGGAGTTCTGAGCAGGTACATGAATAAACCCACCATGCTATATTACAATGTTGTGAAGAAAATATTACGGTATATCAATGGAACTTTGGAATACGGATTGGTGTACGTTCAAGGGACTGGAAATTACTTGTTAAGTGGATATTCTGATAGTGATCATGCCGAAAGTGTAGACGATAGGTAAGTTGAATAATTCTCAAGCAATTGAGACAATTTAGGAAGCAATGGAATTATCAGGGAGAAATTGTAGGAAGTAGTTTGTGATTGATTTTCTTGTTATTTGTTTTCCTGTTTTCTAGCATATGATGTTATCTTGTTTTTCAATATAAGCTTGTAAACACTTGGAGAAGATTGAGAACTACAATATACAGACTTCATATTCTCCAAAAATCAGTTTCATATACATCTTATTCACTACAATGTTTGCTTTTTTCTTGACAGAATTCTGTAGACCAACTTCCTTAGCAATTTCATCAATTCTGGATGTTTGAGAATCAATAATTGTCTCATTAGGATTTGTCATTATCTTGTCAGGAATTTCTTGAGACCTTTTAGGATTTGATGATGACCTATCAGGTTTTGTTGATTCCTGAACCAGAGCAATATTAGCCAATACACTAAGACCATCTTTTTGCGTTGAAACTCTTTCTGCTAATTTTATCAGTCTCCTTTTCTTAGATTTAGCAGCTGTGTTGAGTGGCATTTATGACACTTTATTATGCTCTAATAAGCTTTGAATTGGTGTATTTGTACTCAAGTAATTAAGTGTTTTAATGTGTTTTCTAGTGTTTTTGCATTTCAAGAACTATTCAGGTAATCAGGTGAATAGCATTATTTTGGTGCTAATTTGGTGTCCGGGTGGCGTTGGAATAAACACTCGTGGAAAGCCGGCTCGAAGAAGCAAGATTTAAGAAGAAATCTGAGTTTTTCCCAGAAGGACGGCGCGCCCGCGCTGTAATAGCGCGCGCCCGCGCCGTGATACCGTGCGCCCGCGCCGAGGCCGAATTTCAGAATCCTATTTCTACTATAATTCTAAAAGGGAAGGCTTCCAGATTTTTGAGGGCTGCTATATAAATAACTTTAGGTCGTTTTTAATATATATCAAGTAAGAGACTTACCAGAGCGCAAGGAGAAGAAGGCAAGAGACCTTTAGCACAATTCAACAAAGGCGAAGACGATCTAGTTTATTCTTGTGAATCTTTGTTTTGAGTTGTAATTTGGATGCTTGTTTCTTGTTTTGCTGAACCTATACTCTTGTTTGTACTTGGTTTTATATATTCTATAAAGACTACGTTTGTTATATCATGTTTTCATCGGAATTCACGTTGATGATGAGTCCGATTATGGGCTTATCGTTATCGTGGGGTTCTAGCGGATTTATTTATGGATTTCTTTGGTTAAATTGTTTGATGCCTTAGTATGTGGTGATTCTATGATACCCTAGTATTGGTTGTGCGTATTCGTCTTATGAGCGTCGCGAACTTATAAGATAGTGTGTTAATTCTTAATGAAGCGAAAGTGAATTTAAGAATTTAAAACTTTCCATGATAGCATAGGTTCTTGTATGTGTTATGCATGATTTTTAGATAATTTTAACCATCTTATTTGCCCTATATAATCAAGATAGATAACTTGTGCTTAAACCGTTATGTTGTCAAATTCTATAGACATATAGGGTCTCAATATAATTGGTGCCTATTCAGCTTCTATCACTTTTATGGATGTCTGGTAGAATGGTACTCGTGCAACGAAAGTTGGCGTTTATCAGTTTCGTGTTATCTGATTAGTGTCCTAACCATTGCATGCTAAGGTTAAGAATAATAAAGCTATTGAATGAAGTATTTAATGAAGTTAGAATCCCATGTTTGTCATATATATAAATTTAGTTACTCTTATTCTCGTAGTTATAATTGTTAGCGTAATTTTTAGTTATAAACAATCTCAATTTGTTATCCTCTTAGCATTGGATAATAACCATACATTGTTTCTTCGCATAAATTAGATAGTTAACCAATACAGTCTCTGTGGGAATGAACTAGAAAAGATTCTATACTACTTGCGAACTCGTATACTTGCGTGTATTATTAGCGCGTGTTTAGCGACTAACAAGTTTTTGGGCACCGCTGCCGGGGACTACTGTGTTAATTTATAATTTATGTGCTTTCCATCCGTGGTCGTTAAAGTTCATTAACTCGGACATTGTTACTTAATTGTTCTTTGTCTGGTTTCAGGTACTCTAGCGAGGGTGTATGCATACGCGTTCGCGTACTCGTAAGAGAATACTGGATAAAGCCGATGAAGAACTTGTGATAGTTCGTAGGGAAGTTTCTGAGGAAGAAAAGAAGTTAGAGGAAGAAGAGAAAGTTGAAAAGCCAATTGTAGTAGCTATGGGTGATCAAGAAGAAAATATGAAGGCTTTGATGGACTATTCTAAGCCAAATATTAATGACTTTCAGTCTAGCATCATCAGACCAGCCATCAGGGCTAACACTTTTGAGATTAAGTCGAGCACGACTCAGATGATACAGAACTCAGTTCATTTTGGGGGTTCTCCTACTGAAGACCCCAATATACACATCAGGGATTTCATCGAGATCTGTGACACTTTCAAATTCCACGATGTGACTGAGGATGCTATTAAGCTATGACACTTCCCATTCTCTCTGAGGGACAAGGCTAAGTGTTGGTTACACTCTCTACCAGCAGGGTCTATCTCCATGGGAAGATCTTGCTAAAAAGTTTCTTACTAAATTTTTTCCCATGGCGAAGACTGCTGCAATCAGAAATGCTCTTATCCAGTTCGCGCAGGAAACTGGAGAATCTCTGTGTGAGGCTTAGGATCGATATAAGGATATGCTAAGGAAGTTCCCACACCATGGCATTCCTGATTGGATGATTATCAATTGCTTCTACAATGGATTGGGTCCTACTTCTAGACTCATGCTTGATGCAGCATCAGGAGGAGCCTTGTGGGCTAAGAGCTACGATGAAGCTTATGAATTTATTGAACTGATGGCTGCTAATGAGTACCAGAATCCTTCTCAGAGACTTACTCAGGGAAAAGTAGCAGGAATTCTGGAGTTGGATGCAGCAACTGCTATCGCTGCCCAACTTAAGGCTTTGACAATGAAGGTGGACAACTTCCAGCGATCGCAGCAACCTGTTCCCGCCACCTATCATCCTAACAACCGCAATCATCCTAATTTCAGTTGGAGCAATGCTCAAAATGCGGTTCAACAGCCTTATCAGCAGTATCCAGCTAAGCAGTACAATCCCCCTGGTTTTCAGCAACCGCAGTATGCACCAAGACAACAACTCCAGCTGCAACAAGCTAATGAAAAATCTGAAATTAGAGGAGTTGAAGCTTATGTGCAAGAGTTAAGCTGTTTCTATCAAGACCTTGGAAAATCAAATTGGGCAAATTGTCAATGCCTTGCTAAATCGTCAACCTGGTACATTTCCTAGTGACACTGAAGTGCCAGGAAAGAGGGAAGCTAAGGAGCAGGTAAAGGCAATCACTTTGAGGTCTGGGAAAGTTGCGAAGCCCGAACAAACTCAAGAGTTGACTGAAGAAGTTGGGGCTAAGAAAGAAGCAAAACAGCAGGATGACAAAATGGAACCAAGGAAGACTACTGTTGAGCATACTCCGCCTGAGGGTAATACAGAGGAGAAACAGATCTATCCTCCACCGCCTTTTTTTAAGAGGCTGCAAAAGAAAAAGCTGGACAAGCAATTTGAGAAGTTTCTGGAGGTGTTCAAGAAACTTCATATCAACATACCTTTCGTTGAGGCTCTCGAACAGATGCCTAGTTATTCAAAGTTTATGAAAGGTATTTTCTCTCGGAAAGTGAAGCTAGATGATTTAGAGATTATCGCTCTTACGGAGGAATGCAGTGTTGTGCTACAAAAGAAGTTACCTCCGAAGCTTAAAGATCCAGGAAGCTTTACTATTCCATGTATTATTGGAAAAGTGTCTTTTGACATATGTTTATGTGACTTGGGAGCTAGCATCAATCTGATGCCTTTGTCAATCTTCAAGCAGTTGGATCTACCTGATCCTAAACCGATGTATATGACTTTACAATTGGCCGACCATTCTATTACATATTTGCGAGGTATAGTGGAGGATGTCTTGGTCATGGTTGATAAACTCATCTTTCCTGCTGATTTTGTAATTCTTGATTTCGAGGAGGATAAGAAGATTCTCATAATCTTGGGAAGACCTTTCTTGGCAACTGACCGAACCTTGATCGATGTGCAGAGGGTTAAGCTTACAATGCGAGTGCTGGATCAGGATGTTACCTTTAATGTGTTTAATGCTATGAAATTTCCTACTGATAATGAGGAGTGCTTAAAAGTGGAGTTGGTCGATTCGGTGGTCACATCGGAACTTGATCAACTGCTAAGGTCTGATGCCTTAGAAAAAGCCTTATTAGGGAATTCAGACAGTGAAGATGACGAAGATGAAGAACAATTGCAATATTTGAATGCTTCTCCCTGGAAAAGGAAGATTGATATGCCTTTTGAATCTCTTGGAATGGAAGAATTGAACAAAGCTCCTAAACGCCTCAAGCCTCTGATTGAGGAAGCTCCATCTCTTGAGCTTAAGCCTTTACCTGAGTATTTGAGGTATGCGTTTTTAGGTGATGCATCTACTCTGCCTGTTATTATTGCATCTGACCTTTCAGGTAGTGATGAGGAAAAGCTTTTGAGGATTCTGAGAGAGTTCAAATAGGCAATTGGATGAACTATAGCAGATATCAAGGGGATCAACCCTTCTTACTATATGCATAAAATTCTGCTAGAGGAAGGTAGCAAGCCTACAGTCGAGTAGCAAAGAAGACTTAATCCTATCATGAAGGAAGTAGTGAAGAAGGAAATTCTGAAGTGGCTAGATGCAGGGATTATTTATCCTATCTCTGACAGTTCATGGGTAAGCCCAGTTCAATGTGTACCAAAGAAAGGTGGAATTACCGTGGTAGCAAATGAAAAGAATGAGCTTATCTCTACCAGAACAGTCATGGGGTGGAGGGTCTGCATGGACTATCGGAAGCTGAACAAGGCCAATAGGAAGGACCACTTTCCATTGCCCTTCATTGATCAGATGCTTAACAGGTTGGCCGGTTATGAGTATTACTGTCTTTTGGATGGCTATTCGGGTTACAATCAGATTTGTATCGCTCTAGAAGATCAGGAGAAGACTACCTTCACTTGTCCATTTGGTACTTTTGCCTTCAAACGAGTTTCTTTGGTCTGTGTGGTGCACCAGCCACATTTTAGAGATGTATGATGGCCATCTTTTCTGACATGATTGGCCAGAATATGGAGGTGTTCATGGACGACTTCTCAGTCTTTGGCGATTCTTTTGATGAATGCTTGCAGAATCTGGGACACATTCTCAAGAGGTGTGTTGAGACCAATCTGGTTGTTAATTGGGAGAAATGTCATTTTATGGTGCGTCAGGGCATTATTCTCGAACACAAGGTTTCTAATAAAGGCCTAGAGGTGGACAAGGACAATGTGGGGGTCATTGAGAATCTTCCTCCACCAATTTATGTTAAGGAAATTCACATTTTTCTTGGTCATGCGGGTTTCTACAGGCGTTTCATCAAAGATTTCTTGAAAATTTCAAAGCCTTTGTGCAGTCTGTTAGAGAAAGATGTTCCTTTTAAATTCAATGACGAGTGCCTAGCAGCTTTTGAGACATTGAAGAAGAGTTTAATCACGGCACATATTAAAACTGCACCTGACTGGAATGAGCCTTTTGAGATGATGTGTGATGCAAGTGACTATGCAGTTGGAGCAGTTCTTGGGCAGAGAAAGAACAATATATTTCATGTGGTCTACTATGCTAGTAAGACTCTAAATGATGCTCAACTGAATTGCACTACTACGGAGAAAGAATTTTTGGCTATTGTCTACGGTTTTGAGAAATTTCGATCTTATCTACTTGGGACTAAGGTAACAGTTTTCACTAATCACGCCGCCATTCGATATCTCGTCTCAAAGAAGGACTCGAAGCCTAGATTGATTCGATGGGTTCTTTTGCTCCAAGAATTTGAACTAGAGATCAAGGACAAAAAATGAACTGAAAATCAAGTTGCTGATCATCTCTCGCTATTAGAGAATCCTAATCTACTTCATTGGACAAGACATTGATAAATAAGTCTTTTCTTGATGAGCAGCTGTTAGGAGTGCAAGAAGAAGAACCGTGGTTTGCAGACATTATGAACTATCTTGTGAGTAATATCATGCCTCCCGACTTATCTTATGATCAAAGGAAGAAGTTTCTTCATGAGGTGAAGTGGTATATGTGGGATGAGGCATTTCTTTTTCGCCAAGGAGCTAACCAAATCATTAGGAGATGTATTCCTTAAAGCGAAACAGGGGGATCTTACGAGATTGCCACTCAATGGCTTATGAAGGATATTATGGTGGAGAAAAGACAGAAGCTCGTGTTCTTCAAGCAGGTTTCTTTTGGCCAACATTGTTTGAAGATGCTCATCAGTTTGTTTTGAAATGTGATCAATGTCAACGTGTGGGTAATATGTCTAAAAGGGATGAGATGCCTCTTAATATACTTCTCGAGGTTGAGATATTCGATGTTTGGGGAATTGACTTCATGGGCCTTTTGTCTCATCTTGTAACAATCAGTATATCTTGTTGGCAGTTAATTATGTGTCGAAATGGGTTGAAGTTAAGGCATTTCCAATAAACGATGCGAAAGTGGTGCTTAATTTTCTGCACAACCAGATATTCATAAGGTTTGGAACTCCAAGAGTCATAATCAGTGATGAGGGGTCGCAGTTTTGTAATCGCAAGTTCACTGCAATGATGAAAAGGTATAATATGAATTATCACATCGCTACAGCTTATCATCCTCAGACAAATGGTCAAGCTGAGATATCTTACAGAGAGATCAAGCGCATTTTGGAAAAAGTGGTATGTCCATCAAGGAATGATTGGTCTTTGAAGCTTGATGAAGTTATTTGGGCGTATAGAACAGCATATAAGACTCCATTAGGAATGTCGCCATTTTAGTTGGTTTATGGTAAGGGGTGTCATTTACCTGTCGAGCTCGAGCATAAAGCATATTGGGCTTTGAAGAAATTGAATCTGGACTTGGATGCAGCTGGAAAGAAGAGGATGCTTCAGTTAAATGAACTTGACGAGTTTCGACTTCAAGCTTATGAGAACAACAAGATGTATAAGGAGAAAGTCAAGAGGTGGCACGATCGGGGTCTAGTGCTTAAGAAATTTATGCCAGGAAAGTTCTTTTATTCAACTCCCGTCTACGTCTTTTTCCTGGAAAGTTGAAGTCAAGATGGTCAGGTCCCTTCATAATCAAAACTGTGTTTCCACATGGAGCGGTGGAAATTTTTGAGAATGATCCGTGCCAAGCATTAATGGTCTACGGTTGAAGCATTATTATGACGACACGGCAACCCGCGAAGTGGTTAGTGCCATTTTATTATCTACTTAATCTCAAGATTCTACGTCGAGCTGGCGACGTAAAAGAAGCGCATCTTGGGAGGCAACCCAAGTTTGTTGTAAATTAGTAAGTAGAGGAAGCGAGAAGAAAAGAGAAAATCACAAAAAAATCAAAAAAATGGAAAAATTCAGGTCTGACTACAGAAGCCTGGCATGCCCGCGCTGTCCCAGCGCGCGGCCGTTCCATTTACACAGAAACACCGCGCGCCGCGCTGTTACAGCGCGCGGCCGCGCCATTTACACGGAAACATTGCGCACCCGCGTTGTTACAGCGCGCGGCCGCGCCGGTGAGGCAGAAGTAGCGGGCGCCCGCACCGTCCTAGCGCGCTCCCGCACCGTCCCAACACGCGGCCGCGCCGTTTCCCGACTTTGGAAAAAAATAAAAGGCAGTTAAGGGGGAAAACGGGAATTTTATCCCAAAATCAATTCCCAACCAAATTTTACTCCCCCACATCCCATAATTCCCTCTCCAAATCAAACCCATTACTCCCATTATTCCCATAATCAAATCCCACTTCTATTCCATATCTAATTCTCTTTTCACCACCTATATATACACATCTCATACACAAACTTCTTCACCAATTCACAAACTCTCAAATACAAATCCTCTCTCAAACACAACTCTTATTCTCTCTAATCAATTTCCATGGCACCAAGAGACAAAGAACTCAAGTCGATAGCAGCGCCACCGATTCTTCAACTTCGAGTGGTGTGAGGCCCAGGTTTTCTACTCTCGGGGCTGAGAAAGAGTACACGAGGTTTCCTGCATCTGGAAACGATAGTAAGCTTTTGAAGATGATCTTGGAGATGGGCTGGGTTCCTTTTTGCGAGGCACCAGCTGTTGTGCCTATGAGTGTGGTTTGTGAGTTCTATGTGAACGCCAAGGCCAAGAAGAATGGCTTCACTATGGTGTGAGGGAGGACGGTGGAGTATAGTGCAGAGGCTATCAGGACTATGATTGAGCAGCCCGCGAGAAAAGTGGGGCAGGATACCTGGAATGATAAGACTCCAGAAGACTTTGATCTGGATCTTATTGTTGCTACTCTGTGCCGGCCCGACACACATTAGAAGATCAAGAGGGGCACATTCGCCGAGTATTCTACATTCCCAGCATCCGGCATGAACAGGTTTACCCGTGCATGGAACACTTTTATATGTGCTAATATCATGCCATATTCGCATATGCATGAGATTACTATGGAGCGTGCACGTCTGCAATGGGATGGTGATATACCAGGGGATTCTGAGGTTCTTGAGGGGGAGCACTACGGGGTCTATTGAGTATGCGTCAGTGGTGATAAAGCTGTGTGTGGCAGTTGGTGTCCATTGGCCCGCACATAAGCAGTTGCAGATTCCGAGTGCTCCGATTAATAGCAGTACTTTGGCTACGATGCAGGAATGAGATGGAAGCAAGCTCGGTTTGAAGGGGCTTGGGTATTCTTTTGACCACCTACCTGGTGGGAGGCTAGCTGCTGGTCAAGCGAGCAGAACTGCATGGAGATCTTAGTTAGGAGATGAAGGAGGACCATCGCAACAACAGCAGGAGGTAGCAGGAGCGGACATGGGAGCTGGTTTAAATTTGACGCATTATAAGCATCTTGCGAGGAGGATGGATGCACGACATCCATAGTCATTTTACACAGGATCTCACCCAGGAACTTGGGACTGCATTTAGAGCCACCGAAGTTGACATTCAGTGGCCTGTATATGGTGAGGATTCCGTGTATCCGCCTCCTGACACACCTGACACTCCACCCCTTGAGGGTGAGGATTCTGATTCAAAGTAGGCATGCCTGATTCCTTACTATTACCTCCACTGAGGACAGTGAATATTTTAAGTTTGGGGGTAGTAGTTGAAGGAATATGTTTGTGTGAGTCTCATATAGTTGCATGTTCATGATAGTTTAGTTCATATAGTTTGCATATTTTTCCATGTAGTTTTTTTTATTTTGGTAGTTTTATGATAATTTGTTCATATAGTTTCATGCATTTGCATTATAACATGATCCCTTAGATAATTTTTCCGATTGACTTATGATATTGATGCTAGTGTAGTGATGTCGTATTTAGTGATGTTGAGTCTTATTGGATTGATTTGCATGCTAGAGACACTTGTATTTCACTAAGTCTTATAGGTTGCTAGAGTGTTAGATCACGATCATGGTTTATTTAATTTATCGAGGTTTAATCGCTTGTTTATATTTAGAATTTTGGGTATTCTCTTAATAATAAAAGACATGGATATTTAAAAATTAGAGAAATTGGATTTCATTACTAGTTGTGTGGCTAGGTGAAATGGCTAGTAGTCGGCTCATATTTTTATGAGTAGTCTAGGGTTGAATGAGATGGAACGAAACGCATTCATTCAGAAATTGTGAAAAGAAAAAAAAGAAAAAAGAGAAAAAAAAAAGAAAAAAAAAAGAATAAGTGTTATGTATAATTGATCACGAGTGGGCTCTTTAGTACTCGAGTTATTAAGTTCTTAGGGGACTTTGTGCCTAGTGACCTAAGGCTTTTATGGTCTGGGATCCGCTAACCTAACATTTGCTTTATGGGTGCTATTGTATAAGTCTTTTGTGGACCTCACTCATTGCACGATCAAATAAGAATACTTATGTTGTTTTGTTGTGAATAAAAGCATGAATCCATATAAAACTCCAATATAAGAATTGAAGTATTATAAGTTATTTTGAAACTAGCTTTTTATTTTATTTATAACCTTGCGATTGCCTTGATGAGTAGTGAGTCATGATTATTGATCTAATTACGATAGTATATCTGTAAGCATCTTCACACACGCACGTCTCTAGTTTGTAAGTTAATTTGTATGATTTGATTGATCTTCATGCGAATAACTGCATTTGTTGATATGTTGCTTGTTGGTTGGTTGAGTTATTCTATTGGGGATCGTTGCATTCATTTAGTTACATTCATGCATTTTTGTTTCTCGTTCTTTGAGTCTGTTTATGCTTGAGGACAAGCATCGATTCAAGTTTGGGGGTATGTTGAGTGGCATTTATGACACTTTATTATGCTCTAATAAGCTTTGAATTGGTGTATTTGTACTCAAGTTGTTAAGTGTTTTAATGTGTTTTCTAGTGTTTTTGCATTTCAGGCACTATTCAGGTAATCAGGTGAATTAGCATTGTTTTGGTGCTAATTTGATGTCCACGTGGTGTTGGAATAAAAACTCGTGGAAAGCCGGCTCGAAGTAGCAAGATTTAAGAAAAAATCTGATTTTTTCCCAGAAGGACGGCGCGCCCGCGCTGTGATAGCGCGCGACCGCACCGAGGCCGAATTTCAGAATCCTGTTTTTACTACAATTCTAAAAGGGAAGGCTTCCAGATTGTTGAGGGTTGCTATATAAATAACTTTAGGTCATTTTTAATAGATATCAAGTAAGAGACTAACCAAGGGCAAGGAGAAGACGACAAGAGACCTTTAGCACAATTCAATAAAGGCAAAGACGATCTAGTTTATTCTTGTGAATCTTTGTTTTGAGTTGTAATTTGGATGCTTGTTTCTTGTTTTGCTGAACCTATACTCTTGTTTGTACTTGGTTTTATTTATTCGTATAAAGACTATGTTTATTATATCATGTTTTCATCAGAACTCACGTTGATGATGAGTCCGATTATGGGCTAATCGTTATCGTGGGGTTCTAGCGGATTTATCTATGGATTTCTTTAGTTAAATTGTTTGATGCCTTAGTATATGGTGATTGTATGATATCCTAGAATTGGTTGTGCGTATTCGTCTTATGAGCGTCGCAAACTTATAAGATAGTGGGTTGATTCTTAATAAAGCGAAAGTGAATTTAAGGATTTAGAACTTGTCATGCTAGCATAGGTTCATGTATGTGTTATGCATGATTCGTAGGTAATTTTAACCATCTTACTTGCCCTATGTAATCAAGATAGATAACTTGTGCTTGAACCGTTATGTTGTCAACTTCTATAGACATATAGGGTCTCAATATAATCGGTGCCTATTCAGCTTCTATCTCTTTTGTAGATGTCTGGTAGAATGGTACTCGTGCAACAAAAGTTGGCGTTTATCAGTTTCGTGTTATTTGATTAGTGTCATCACCATTGCATGCTAAGGTTAAGAATAATAAAGCTATTGAATGAAGTATTTAATGAAGTTAGAATCCCATGTTTGTCATATATATTAATTCAGTTAATGTTATTCTCGTAGTTATAATTGTTAGCGTAATTCTTAGTTATAAACAATCTTAATTTGTTATCGTCTTACCATTGGATAATAACCATACATTGTTGCTTAGGTGCATAAATTAGATAGTTAACAAATACAGTCTCTGTGGGAACAAACTAGAAAAGATTATATACTACTTGCGAACTCGTATACTTGCGTGTATTATTAGCGCGTGTTTAGCGGCTAAAAAGTTTTTGGCGCCGTTGCCGGGGACTACAGTGTTAATTTATAATTTATGTGCTTTCCATCAGTGGTCGTTAAAGTTCATTAACTCAGACATTGTTACTTATTTGTTCTTTGTCTGGTTTCAGGTACTCTAGCGAGGGTGTATGCATAAGCGTTCGCGTACTCGTAATAGAACACTGGATAAAGCCGGAGAAGAACTTGTGGTAGTTCGTAGGGAAGTTTTTGAGGAAGGAAGTTAGAGGATGAAGAGAAAGTTGAAGAACCAATTGTAGTAGCTATGGGAGATCAAGAGGAAAATACGAAGGCTTTGATGGACTATTCTAAGCCTAAGATTAATGACATTCAGTCTAGCATCATCAGACCAGCCGTCAGGGCTAACACTTTTGAGATTACGTCGAGCACGACTCAGATGATATAGAACTCAGTTCAGTTTGGGGGTTCTCCTACTGAAGACCCCAATATGGACATCAGGGATTGCATCGAGATCTGCGATACTTTCAAATTCAACGATGTAGGTGAATAGAATGACCCATTTCTCAGCATCAACATTTGAATTCTCCCAAATCTGGATAATCTGTTTAAACCAAATTTTAGAAGGTGTAGTGAGAGCATACCCAATATCACTTTGGGCTAAAAATCCGGAATTACTTTGAAAACATCAGGAATTTCAATTTCATGCAAATGGGCTTTAAAGCTTGTAGCCGAAAAAGTCGTGTGATTAAACACATACTTAATAGCAGAGAAAGAAGAAACAAATTCAATAATAGTCATTCGAAGATTTGGGGTTTGAGCGAAGACATGAGAGTTCGGAAAAATTTTGTGAAAAGCAGTGTGTGTATAGTGTCTTCCTAAGATAGAGAATAATGAATAACCATGAACTGATTATATCAGATCGTGATAACAAAACATTAATACACATGGTATGTTCTGATTGGATAGAATAATTAATGGCAAAATTAATGTTTAATTCTAGTTAAACATGCACGACTTTCAAGTAGCATAAAAGATACTGTACCGGAAAACTAGCAATTATGCTACCATAAATATCCAAGTTATGGACAATTCTATAATAATGCACAAGAATAATTCACAAATATACTTAATTTAAATCAAGTATGACAATTCATAGTCCAATAGCTAATTTTTCATCCAAAGAATCTGAGCACAACAACTGCCAGCAGAAATATATTCAGCTTCAGCTATAGATGTAGATATTGATTTCTGCTTCTTGATTTGCCAAGTAACCAATCTACCACCCAAATACTGACAGCCACCTGAGGTACTCTTCCTTCCAATTTTGCATCCAACATAATCTGCATCAGAATAGCCAACTAGACTGAAATCTGATTCTCTTGTATACCATAAGCCAAGAGATTGAGTCCCCTACAGTATCTCAGAATTCTCTTTACAGTAATCAAATGAGGTTCCCTGGGTTTGGCCTGAAATCTTGCACACAAGCAGGTTGCGTACATAATATCTGGTCTACTAGCAGTTAGATAAAGCAATGAACCAATCATATCTCAGTAAGCAGTGACATCAATTTCTTTTCCTTGGTCTGGATCTAACTTTGTAGAAGTGTCCATTGGAGTTGCAGCAGTTGTATTTTCTTTCATATCAAACCGAGGCAATAGATTCTTTGTATACTTAGACTGATTAATGAAAATTCCCTCATCATTTTATGTAACTTGTAGTCCAAGAAAGTAACTCAACTCTCCCATCATGCTCATTTGGTACCTTGACTTCATAAGATCCGAAAATTTCTAGCACAACTTATTGTTAGTACACCCAAGGATAATATCATCAACGTAAATTTGCACCAAAAGCAGATCACTACCATTATTTATATAAAATAAGGTTTTGTCAATAGTACCTCTTTTGAAACCACTTTCAATCAGAAATTTAGCAAGTGTTTCATACCAGGCCATTGGTGCTTGTTTGAGTCCATATTAGGCTTTGTCAAGTCGGTACACATGATCGGAAAACTTGGGATCAATAAAGCCAGGTGGTTGCTCAACATATTCTTCTTCTTCTAATTCACCATTCAGAAAGGCACTCTTAACATCCATCTGAAAGACTTTGAACTTCTTGTGTGTAGCATATGCTAAGAAAATCCGAATAGCTTCCAGTCTTGCCACATGAGAAAATGTCTCATCATAACCATTGCCTTCTTGTTATGAATAGCCCTTTGCAACAAGTCTATCTTTGTTCCTGATTATTGTGCCATCTGTATTTGTCTTGTTCCTAAAAATCCATTTTGTACCAACAACTGATTTGTTCTTTTGGCCTCAGAACCAGTTTCCAAACTTCATTCCTTTCAAATTCATTCAACTCTTCCTGTATTGCTTGAATTCAGTCAGCATCTTTGAGTGCATCTTCTACTTTCTTTGGCTCCTCTTTAGAAAGAAAGTTGTGATAGAGGCATTCATGTTCAGTTGCACTTCTAGTTTGGAATCTAGCCTCAGGATTTCCAATGATAAGATCATGTGTATGATCTTTTGTCCATTTTACAGCCTTTGGCAGTTCAGTCTCATTTCCTTATACTTCCCCTGCACTTGTGCTATCATTTTCATGTGAAGTTCCCCTTGTATCAGTGCTATATGTTCCTGATTGAGAAGAGCTCCCATTTATAGACTGTTCACCAGACTAATCTTGATTTCCAGTTGAATGATTACCTCCTGATTAACTATCATTTGTTGAATTTAAAGAATTTCCAGTTGATCATGTATTTGTTGATTCATCAACTTCATCAGAATTTGAATCACTAGAGTGATCACTATCTGTGTGTGGATGTTTTTCCCCCTCAACATACGGATCTTCAAGAAGTAACACTAAATTAGGATCAGAATCTTCATCAGGATCAGGATTTAACTTGTCACCGGAATTGGAAAAGTATCAGGATTTGAATTATCTCCTAACTTGAGTCTTTTATTTGCAAACACAAGTTCTTCATGTGTATCTTCGTCAATTACAATGATCTTCTTGTCATAAAGGAAACATGAATTGATTCAACAATTATCCTTGTTCTCAGATTGAAAACTTTGTAGGCTTTCGATGAAGAGTATCCAACAAAAATCCACTCATCTGCTATCCTGTCAAATTTTCCAAGCATTTCAGGATGTGTCCTTAGAATAAAACACTTGCATCCAAAGATATGGAGATGCTTTAAGCTTGGCTTCTTTTCCTTGATTATTTGAGAAGAAGTTAATCCATGTATGTTAATCAGAGTAAGGTTTCGAGTGTAACAGGCAGTGTTGACAGCTTCAGCCCAAAAGTATATTGGTAGATTAGCTTCCACTAACATAGTCCTACCAGCTTCAATGAGTCAACTGTTTTTCCTTTCCCCAAATCCATTTTGTTACGGTGTTCCAGGTGCTGAGAATTGTTGAAGATTCCCCTGTATCTGCATATCTCATCCATCTTATTGTTTTTGAACTCAGTCCCATTGTCACTCCTTAGAATTTGCACTTTATAATATTTTCAATTAGTCTCAGATGATCCAAAAGAATTTATGTTGTTTCTTCTTTACTGTGCAAGAAAAACACCCAAGTAAATCTAGTATATTCATCAACAACTAGAGTATACCTTTTCTTGTTAATTGACATGACATTCACAGGGCCAAAGAGATCCAAATGCAGCATTTGATATGGCTTCTTGATGGTTGCTTCTGAATTGCTTTGAGGTTCTTCTTTGCTTGGCTTGTTGACATGCATCACACAAACCATCAGGGGAGTAGTACATGTTAGGTACACCTCTTACCAAGTCTCTCTTCACCAGTTCATTGAGATTATTAAAGTAGAGGTGAGAGAGCTTCTTGTGCCAATTCCAACTTTCATTTATTGATGCTTTGGTTACCAAACAAGTTTCAGGACCATCAGTATTTGTAAAAACTTTGGATTCATAAATGTTTCCATGTCTGTGGGCTTTGAAAATAATTTTCTTTGTGATCTTATGAATTAACTCACAGTGAGTGTCAGAGAACACAACATAGAAACCTCTGTCAGTAATTTGACTAATGCTCGACAGATTGTACTTTAGTCCATCTACCAGACTACGTTTGAGATGATGACATTTCCAATGATTGTATTACCATATCCCAATATTTTTCCTACATTTCCATCACCATAAGAAACCATTGGGCCATTCTTCTTCTCATATTCTAATAACAGGGATTTAGTTCCAGTCATATGTGTTGAACAACCACTGTCCAAGACAAGCACATTCTTCTTGTTACCCTGTAATCAGAAATATGGAAATCAGTTAGAATTTTTTAAGAACCCATACTTGTTGGGTCCTTTTTGACATCTTATGTATTTTTTTATTAGAAAACTTCTTGTCAGGATATAATTCGTCAGGAATTACTCCATTAGGATTTGTCTTGACAACTTTAACTCTATAAGATGTATGCACATTCAGTTTAGCAGTTTATTTAAAACAACATTTTTATTGAATTTTAGCAAACGATCATAATTGTTGTGATATAAACTATGATAATCTTTACAAGTGTAAATAGAATGCCAATTGCTACCATAATGAGAACAAAGGTTCTGGGGTTTGTGAAATACTGATCTACCACTAATATCGAACTCCGGAATCTTAGAAATTTTCTTTTTAGGCTTCCTACAATCAATAGCAATATGATTAGTATTACCATAGTTAAGACACGTTTTCCTAGGAGCATTAAGAATGAACTTATAGTTTCTTGTGTTATTTATTCCTTGTTTTCCATCTCCACCTCTCTTAGTCCTAGATTTGGGAGTCCTAGCAGTTAACTCACAGATTTTCTTGTATAACTGACTTTTAGAAAGAAGTCATATATTTTTGCTTTCCTTTTCTTTTATTTTAGTCTCTTCTTTTGCTTTATCAGAGACTCTAGGCTCAGTTTTCTTCTCATCAGAATTCTTAGAGGTACAACCAACTTCATAGACAGACTTCACTCCTTTTCCATCAGTTCTAACAAACTTAACATGAGTAGTGTTATTAATATCCTTATTGATATTCCTATCAGTAAATTTATTATAACCTAGACATTCTTTCCAAATTTTGTCATTGATGAAACTATGAAATTTCTTTCATAAAGTCATCCATGTTTTAAACACCTCTCTTTCATCCTCAAGAACTTTCTCTAGTATGGCATACTTGATGTTTATCTGAGTTTCATTATATTGGGTCTTCTTACATGCTTTTTCATTCTCATGCATGCATACTAACTCAGCTTCTAGAAAATCATTTATTTCTCTAAGCTTCTTATTATCAGCAATTAAATTGTCATAGTCAAGAGTCTTATTTTTAAAAGTGACATGCAAAGAGTATAAGAAAGTTTTCAGTTCAAATATGTTATCAATATCAATAGGGAATATAACAGAAGGTACCTTATCAGTTCCTGAAGCATCCTCTCCATGAGTTTCCATGACTGCATAGCATTCATCATCATTGTCAGAACCTGATGAGTCCATCCAGTCCTTGTTGGAGTTTGTTGTGACCAAAGCCTTTCCAGTTGACTTGGGGCCCTCAGAAGCTAGATGTCCCCTTTCACTGCAGTTGTAACAAGTCACTTTGGTGTTGTCAAACTTCCTTCCCTTGATGTTTGTTCATCAGTCTTTCTGAAACTGCCTTTGTCATCACTACAGAATCTTCTATTGAAACAACCTCTTTTTTGTGGTTTTGTAAATCTCATTCTTCTAAAGCCTTTTACTAGCATTATTGCCATTTCGACAACTTGAGGATCATCCAGATGAATCTTAAAATCCTCATTAGTATCTGTGTCAGGATCTGATGAATCATCAGTGTCTGACTCTTTCACCATGTTCCTTCTTCTTGACCTCGCACTCATCTTTTTATTGCCTTTATGAGTCTCAGCATTGAGAGCCACAGCCTTCATCCTCTGCCCTTTTCAATTCTTTCTTTGTTGAATCTCCATGTCATGAGTTTTCAGCATCACATACACTTCATCCAGAGTCAGTGAATCAAGATCATATTGATGCCTGATTATTGAGGCTTGAGTATCCTAATCTTCTGAAAGAGCTCTCAAAAACTTGGTGTTTGAGTCTTCTCTTTCATATTCCTTTCCAACCAATGATAGATCATTCAACATTGTCAGAAATCTATCATAGATGTCAGTAATTGACTCATCAGTCTTGGCATCAAATTGCTCATATTCTTGCACGACAACTCTTCTATTCTTCTTGATTGCCATTGTACCTTGACATTGTGTCTTCAAGGCATCCCATATTTCTTTTGCAGTCTTACAGGCAATTACCCTGTTAGACATCACATTGTCCAAACTATTGTGCATAATATTCTTGACTTTTGCATCCTTCAGCATTAAAGCCTTTTTCCTGATCTGACCACTTTGATCTTTCTTTCCTGATATAGTGTTCAGGAGCATCTACAGTCATAGCAACAGTTTCTATAGGATATGGAGGTCCTATTTTGATGATATCAATATATGTATCATCAATAGCTTCTAGAAATATCAATATTTTTACTCTCCATGTAGAGTAATCAGCTTTCTTCAGGATGGGAATTTTCATGCTTTCATACTTACTTCCAGACATCTTGACCTTTGCAAATTAACAGTTAATTTGACCGCTCTGATACCACTTGTTGCCCAATAAAGTAATTATTAAAGGGGGTTAGATACAATTACTAAACAAATTGATGTATTATGAAAGTAAATTAAGAACATATGAATCAAATAATAGTTTATATTGATCTTTAATAAATCGTTACAAAATTCTCTCAAGAACAATATTCTTAAGAGCTGCTAGGTTATGTGAATACTCAAGTTAAGCACCACCTTTAAAGTGTTAACCTATTCTGTGTTTATATACTACACAACTACAATCAATCACTATCAATAACAAGATATGTTACAGTATAATTCTACCACTTTCTATACATATATAAATCAACTACGATCCTATAAATCAGCACCTTCTAATTTATCTCACAATTCTGACTAGTCATCCAAGTCATTCTCAACAAATAACCTGATCAACGGAGACAGATATTCATATATAGATATCAACGGATGACTGAATAGATTGTCAATGGATGATAATGAAGTTTTCAATGGATAATCGTATCCTTGATCATATCCTGATTTATTGGCTAGATCCTCACTCCTTGATAAATCTTGATTCCTCACATAGACAGTTCCTAACAGTCTTCCGTAAATCTTTAGAAGCCTTAAAATCCTCTTCATACTTAAGACTCTCTCTCCTCTCTTTACTTGATTGTTTATTAATATATCACACTTTGTCAATTTTGTTGAAGTGTTACATTTCTTTATTCAAATCTTGCAAGTACATTTACAAATAAAAAATAATTTAAGAGGTATGAATAAGGAAATTGTGACGCCCTCAATCTCGGGGTTAGGAAATGAGGAACCACACACCATTAAACTAACAATAAATATACATAAACCCCGATTAACTATTAACAAAATCGAAACAGGATTAAGTTTGAGACAAGATTACAACTACCAACTAGAAAATATATATTACAACCCAAATTAATATTAATTCGTACGATCGATTCTGACTTGGAACCGACAGATATTCCATTGTATCTTTACAACTTTCCAACTAAAGCGCTTGCTCACACATCCTGTACTACCCGCTCTAGCATCTGGAAGCCTACGACATGGTAGGGGCCACCAGGTACGCTCTTACGAGCAGTGCGCCTAAGTCTGGCAATCCACTTGCTTAACTGTAATGGTTAGAACAAAGCAAAATATATGAGCACAAAAGCTCAGCAAGTAACTATATGACAGTTCTATAATGCAACAATAACAATATCAAAATAACTCTTGAGGCATTCTACTTTAAATCTCTAGGTGGCAGATTTCAAACTTTGGGTAAGCAAAGGTATCGAAAAAGGGTTTTGGGCTTTTAAGGATCAAGGATTATGACAGGGTGAAAGCCGACATTCATCACAAATCAATAGCTGGATCTCAATGGATCTTTGAAGTGGAAAGCAAGAACCTATTCAACTCTGGAAAAAAAATTATGATTAATAACAATATCAGAGATAAGAATCAGGATTCTCAGGGCTATATGCTAAACAGGAACACAATCAACTCATTTTAAACCATTTTATTTTCAAGGAAGCAATTGCTAAGAAAATGTATTCAATTACTCTTTATAAAGTGATAGGGAACCCTTGATTGGACTACTTTAACTTTCATAAATAATAATAATACGGGTGATCAGCCCGTACCAACCTCCATCTGGTCGTTAAGGTACCTATGGCATAATTTCATCCTTAAATTGGACTAGCCCCGCTAGCCTCTTATATGACTAGACTAGTCCCACTAGTCTCTTACGTCTCAATCCAATCCATCAGGAATTCATTTGGAAAACCTTGTGTTGGAAAAGAAAGGTTTGACTAAGTTCATTTTATCATTACCAATAATATGAAATCATTCAGATTCTTTCAAGTCGAAAATCATTCTTAAGTTCAATTCAAGAATTCAAAGAAAGCGAACGTATCAAAGGTAAGCAAAGATCAATACTAAGGATCTTGATCAAATGATAAACAAGGTATACAAGTTAGGGAATCAAAACAATTCTAAGGATCATTACATAATAAGGTATACAAACGAATGAAGGATCATTATGCAAGGGAGTTCATAAGGGTTCTTATAGGGTATACAGGAATTCAAGGTATCAAAAGGTGATCAGGATATGAATAAAGAGGTTACTATAAAGGTTTGAACAATAATCATATCAAGTTATTACAAGAACAATATTAGGGTGTTTCAAGGGATCAATGATGGATATAGCACAAGTATCAACATTCGGGTTCAAGAATAACAGGTTATCACAAGTGTTATAAAAGATCATTACTCTATCATGGCATCATCAATATCATTTCTATAATCAATTTATACAAGTAGGCAGAGTTACTTGCCTGAATTCGATTTCCTGCTTTACGGGGTTTGAGCAACTGCCACCTAGAATACCCTTTCCTTTCCCATCTTGAATGCCTTCACGATCCGGATCTACAATTTAAAATCAAAACCCTAATTAGATTCCCACTCGACGTTCCCGGAATGTTTAATAATTACCCCAATTCGCTCTAACGCTTAATTTAACTTTACAAGTATAATCACAATTATATACACGTAGCACTTAATACAATATTCTTCCATATTTGTACTCCACACTTTAGCAAATAATCACCATTCGTATGACTCGATGACAAAACAACTCAATCCTACCCCTTTTTATCCAAAACTTCAAACCAAAGTCACATAATAAACCAAATAACTCGACATGCATCCACTTAACTAGACTCTAAAATCAAATCAACCAAACACTTGAATTTATCTCTTTGAAAGCCATGATCCACTCGGCTTTTCCAACAAAACACAAGCAAGGAAATCAAATATTGACATGCAACCCTTAGAACCTATTATGCAAGCCAACTTCATCACTAAAACCTACAATAACACCATTTCTAACATGCACCCTTTTAAACCCTTGTTCTTTCGAATAAAGCCGAACCAAAACATCACCTTCTACAAAACTTTAACATACATAAATCAAATCAACTTCACAATTCAATCTATCATATAATCATCTGAAAATTTCTCTAACACACCATCCGTAAGTCATTTGTCAATCAAACCAACTAAATTCCTTAACACAAATCAAAGCATTCGAATTTATCATTAATCACAACATGCATGCATCAATTTAAGTTTATAAACCACTGATCAATTTAACTATTCAATAACTTCTAAAAATAACCACCTATATATCATTTTCATCCATAAAAATTAACTTCATTTTGTTAAAAAATCAATAACCCATTCAGTTTCAAACAAAACATCACATGCAACCACATAAAATCAAGTTTATGTATTCTAGAGTTCAGTTTATACATCATTACTCACCAACGGTTCACCGGAGTTCATCACTGATGGCGGTGGCTTCATGGTGGTGCCTCATTCGGGGGTTTTCAACCTAAAACCTCCGATTAATAACCCAAAAACACAGCAACTAACACATGCAACACATAATCGTCACAGAAATGACAAAATCTCAAGTCTAACACTCAAACGGAATCAAGAGTTGAGCTCTCGGCTCAACACCGAACACAAACACACACACCCCAGCATACAAGCGCACACACACTTATTCATATCGTTTGAAGGTCATATATAGAATGGGAGTGAAGTTTTATGGAGGAATTCAAAGAAAACGAGGGAGAGGGAGAGAGAGAGAGAGAGATGAGAGAAATTGAGAGAAGAGAGAGAGTAACGGGGTGAATAGAGAAAAATAAAGGGGAGGGTGAGATTATATATTAAGGGGCAGAGGCATTTTAGTAGTTAGCAAAGCTTTCTTTCTTTTATTCTCTTTTCTTTTTTATTCTTAATTCAAAACGAATTTGGATAATATATAAATCTCTGAGAAAAGATGATAATGAAATTAATAACAATTTTAGAATATGGAACTTGAAAGTAGCTTTCCAACCATATTTTTAAAATAATTTTTGAGCATACGGTTTATTTTCTATGAATTTTACAAGATTGCGCTCAAAATAAAATTATAACTCGATAAAATCATTTTTAAAATACACCGATCACTAACTAACTTCATCTATTATTTTTAGAAAGTCTCTAGGACTATTTCGAAGATAAAAAACAAATTTCATGCCTTGACCATACTCGGACAATTTTATAAAAATATATAAAGGTTCAATAAACCTTATTTTAAATCAAATGAATCCCTTAAAAATCATTTAAAAATATCCAGATCACATAATCATGCATATTATCAGGAAATAACATATAATCACATATAATGACTCATATTATAACACATTCAATCATAAAAATTTCCCCCTTTTATTCATATTCACTATTCGCGTAACGGGACGCGTCTTGTCTAATGGCCTGACGCTGAGCGTTTCCACTTACGCTTCACAATCATTCTTTTTATATCAACTGACACATCAACTGGAAGATAATACTCACTTAAACATTCCTGTTTCACACAAAAAGACATAATTCACATTTAAATATCTTAATCTCTTTTTAAGACGAGTTTCGTTCAATCTGACGACTCGACTACACAACTTATCCCCTAAGCTGACATCAAACTAGAACACGTCATCTTACGTTCCCATTTACTAATATAAAATAAAGACAATTAACCTACAAAATCATTTAACCCTTTATTTAATCACATAATTTATAATTACAATACATAATTATACTTTATTCACTTAATCATGTTGTGAAATTCCCAGTCGCTATAATCTACCCCCTTAAAAGGATTATATCCCAGGAATCTAGTCTAAGCAAATAGATGGGGATACTTCTATTACATTTCACTCTCTAATTCTCAATTTGACTCCTCTACTTTAGGATTTCTCCACAACACTCTAAGTAGAGGTACAACTTTGTTTCTGAGCGTCTTCTCTTTTCGATTTAAGATTCGAACGGATTGTTCGACGTAAGACAGGTCTTGTTGAATTTCCACTGGTTCCAATTCGATCACATGGCTTATATAAGCATAATATTTCTTCAGAAGAGAAACATGAAACACATTATGAACATGTTGCATTTGCAGAGGTAACGCTAACCCATATGCCACTTTTCCAACTTGTCTTTGCACTTCGAAAGGTCCAATATACCTAGGACTCAACTTTCCTTTCTTCCCGAATCTGGATAATCCTTTCCACAGATATATCTTTAACAACATTTTGTCTTCGGGCTCAAATTGCATATCTTTCCGATCTTGATCTGCGTATTTCTTTTATCGATCTTGAGCAGCAATTAACCTTTTACGAATCACTTCCACTTTCTCTTTCGTTTGTTGAACTAGCTCTAGGCCAATTATTATGCGCTCACCAACCTCATCCCAATATGTAGGGGATCTGTATTTTCTTCTATACAATGCTTCATAAGGCGGCATGCCAATACTCGCGTGATAACTGTTGTTATAGGAAAACTCAATTAATGGCAAATGATCATGCCAATTTCCTTTGAAATCAAATGCATAGGTTCTCAACATATCCTCGATCGTTTAAATTGTTCTTTCGCTTTGTCCGCCAGTCTGCGGATGATACGCCGTGCTCATTTTCAGTATAGTT
This sequence comes from Apium graveolens, assembly GCF_009905375.1. NCBI lineage: Eukaryota > Viridiplantae > Streptophyta > Magnoliopsida > Apiales > Apiaceae > Apium > Apium graveolens. The sequence goes on from NC_133656.1 coordinate 79,156,038, forward strand.
CCCAAATGATCATGAAATTGCCGCTAAAATCTCGAGTTAAATCTCAGATCTCTATTGGATATATGGACACTGGAACTCTGTGACGCATCACAATCTCATCCAAATATATTTTGACCAACTTTTCCAATGAAAATATTTCATTGATAGGCAAGAAATGTGTTGATTTTGTCAGTCGATCGACTATCACCCAGATCACATCATGATTAGACTTGGTCTTTGGCAATCTTACCTTGAAATCCATTGCGATATGTTCCCATTTCCATTCAGGTATGTCCAATGGTTGAAGCAATCCACTCGGTCGCTGATGTTCCGCTTTTACTCTTTGGTACGTATAGCATTTACTTATCCATTCCACGACCTCCTTTTTCATGTTTGGCCACCAATAGTTCTCTTTTAAGTCCTTGTACATTTTCGTACTTCCAGGATGAATTAAAAATCTGGAGTTATGTGCTTCGTGCAAAATCTCATGCTTTAGCTCCACAATGTTAGGTATCCAAATTCGTGAGTTAACACGATATATTCCTTTTTCATCCTTTTGAGCTCTAACTTCCTCTCCTGTCAACTTATCTTTCTCATGGTTCATTATTTGTTCTTGACAACATCGAATCTTTTCCAAAATTTCTGGTTGAAAATGACATTGCATACATGGTTCCTGTTCTTAACTCTGGAATCTACACTTTTATTTCCAACTTCTCAAAATCCTTGATCAATTTCTTTGATGAAGTTAACATATTTAATCTTTCTTTGCGGCTTAATGCATCTGCTATCACATTCGCTTTCTCGGGATGATAACTTATCGTATATTCATAATCTTTGATCAATTCTAACCATCTTCTTTGTCTCATATTCAACTCCTTCTGAGTGAAAATATACTTTAAACTCTTATGATCCGTATAGATCTCACATTTTTCTCCATATAAGTAATGCCCTCAAATTTTAAGAGCAAACACAATTGTTGCTAATTCCAAATCATGCGTGGGATACTTCTGTTCATGTGGCTTTAGTTTCCTTGACGCATACGCTATTACTTTCCCGTGTTGCATTAACACACATCCTAACCCTTTATACGAATCATCGCTAAAGATCACAAACTCTCCCTTCTCATCTGGTAACACTAACACTGGGGCGGTTACCAATCTCTTCTTCAACTCTTGAAAACTTTCTTCGCATTTATCTGTCCACACAAACTTCTCGTTCTTCCTTATCAACTTAGTCAATGGAACAAGAATCTTGGAGAAATCTTGCACATAGTATCCTGCTAATCCCTAAAAACTTTTGACCTCCGTAGGAGTTTTGGGCCTTTCCCAATTCATCACAGCTTTTATCTTGGATGGGTCCACTTTAATTCCTTCACTATTGACTACATGTCCAAGAAACTGAACTTCTTTCAACCAAAACTCGCACTTTGAAAACTTGGCATATAAATTTTCTTTTCTCAAAACCTCTAAAGAAATTGTTTCCGAGTAAAGATACAATTATTTAAGGGGGGTTGGATACAATTGTATAAACGTTTTGAACAAGTATAAAAATATAACAGTTCTTTATATTTCTGATAAAAACTGTTACAAACTTTCTCAAGAAATACTGATGTTCTTGAGAGCTACTAGGTCGTAGAATGCTCGATTTAATCACTATGTGATGACCTAAAATATGTTTATATAATACACAACTGCTACAAATCAGTCTAGGATATGCATTATCAAATACTAACAGAAAATGATACATATCTCTAACTGAATATACAAAGTCCTATCACTGAGAACGAACAGATATCCATCCCTCAAAATAAGGAACAGACTTAATCTTCACAACAGACTGTTCTTCAAATATTGATGCTTCTGCAGATACTGATGGGCATCAAATCCTGATGGCACATCAAATCCCGATGACATCCAGAATAACCAGATCCTGAGCTTCTCCTGATTATTGAGAATCAACACGTAATAATCTCCCCAATTTATGCTTAATATAATGAAGCATATATTCCATTCTCATTGATGCCAAAACCAAGTAACAAAATGTACAAGGATTAAGGTTTACTTCAGTATCCTAAGATAACTGATAGTTGTTTCCAAAAATTTGTTTAACCTTTCTTCCTCCTTGTCTTGAAGGACTTTGACAAGCTTTTTCTTCAACTATTTCTTCTCGTCAGTATCTTCCCCAAGCTGATAAATGGATGATCTTAATTTAGAAATTGAACTCTTAGTTATTTCAAAATCACCAATTAATATAAAGCTTAAACTGACATCTTCATGATCAGGTCTGAAAGATAACTGAGGATTGTTGAGAAAAACTTTCAGAACCGCGACTCCCTTTTTCATCTTCATTTCTTGACTAGTGTAAGTTCTATACAAAGGAAGATACTCACCATTGTATTTTTCTTCTTTGCTCATGACTCTTCTTCTAATACTCTCAAGTATCATAGAAGACCAGTTCTGGTGACTTTATCCTCAACTCTGAGAAGATAGTGAATATATTTCAACTTTGTCACACACTTCAACAAGAGTTACTGCAATGTAAAGCTTTTCACCTTACCATCTCTCAAGAAGTACATAATCTCCTCTCTGACATCATTATCATTTATCTTTCTATATACAATCTTCACAGCTTTAACTTTGTCAAGATGTGAAGGAGTAATTCTCCTTCCAAGACTGTTAGTCAGAGTATCTGTATCAAGCAAGTTAGATCTCAGAGTCTCCATTTCAGAATAACCAATACCTCCTCTAGTACGAGTTTTGATAAGCTTTATCTTTTCATTATGTTCCACCCAAGAAGGTTTCTTGATGGACTTATTAATATCCTCCTGTTCTGAAATAGAATCCCTAAGTCTTGCTGACACAAATTCAATGTGCTTGAATCCTCTAGGATAACTGAATGAATAGAGATATTTCCATCTTTTATCCTTCTTGATGGGAGGAGCATTCCCCGTAGATAAATCATGAATCTTCCCTTTTGATTTCTTCCATAGCTCTCTCCTTGAATTTAGAATTCTTTGCACATAGATATTACATGCTTGATCAGCTCTCCTTCTGTCAGTTCTTCCTTGTTCATCAGCCTCTGAATCATGAGAAACAACTTTTGTATTAAGAACTGATTAATCCAATACTTTAATCACCTTCTCATCGGTATCAAAATCAGCTTTCAGATTCACAGCATCAGGATCTGCCTTTTTCTCAGGATTTGTGTCTGCTTCAAGAGACTCATTTGCATTAGTTACATCAACTTGAGCAAAGTCAGTGGTTGACTTCTTCTTTCTGGGGACAATCAATTCTTTAGTATCCTCAGCTTCTTCTTTTACATCATTTCCTTATACAGGAACAAAACCTTCTCTGAATAGAACATTCAGAAATGCAAAATCAATTACAGAACCTCGACTTGAATTAAAGATTCTTCCTCTTCCTCTTCTTCCTCTGGCTCTTATAGTTCTTCCGCCTCTTTTTCCTCTTGCTTTACAGGTTTTGCTTCAGCTTCAATTTGAGCCAATAACTCCTTCTGTTGCATAACTTCTTCTTTAGTTGTTAAATCAGGAAATTCTTCAGTTATCAATCCAAGAGCACTTCTGGCATTCTTTTGCTCAAACCTCTTATCCTTGTAATACAGAACAATCTCTTCACCTGTTTCCTTGTGTCTGTAAGGAAAGAATAATCCTTTAACATCTGCTAAGTTAGAGATTGTAACATCACCAATTTCAGGAGCATCAGCATCAGTCTTGTGCTTTACTCCATGAGAACCAGTAGATTTTCCTTGTCCAGAACTAGATCTTCTAGAATGTCGAGGTTGTTGAGCCACAGGAGCAATTCGAACATTAGCAACTGGATTCTTATCACCATCATCATCAGTATTTTTATCTTTCAACTGAATAGAGTCAGGTGTACATTTTATGACAACTATCTTCTCCCCCTTTTTGGCATCAGGATTTGAAAGAAGAGAAAATATAGCATCCAGTTTATCAGCCATTGAAGACTCTTTATCTTCCAAGGAAGAAAATCGAGTATCCATGCTTTGTTGAGATTGAACCACAGCTCTAATAGCTTTCTTCACACATATGAGTTCAGCTGAAGTAAGTGGATTAACCATAAAAGCATCAATTTTGTTTTGTAAAGTGGTATGAGATGTCTTCATAGCAGCAAGTTCATAGAGAATTCCTTTCACGGAGATGGTAGAAGCCTTGAGATGCAATTTGAGGTCAGGGTTTTGAAGTCCATTATATGCCATGTGAACATGTTGCATACCAACAGCTGAGGAGATAGAAGTATGTGCATCTCTCCATGCAAAATCCCATTCAGCCTTGCAAAAATGCTCAGCATCAGCATTGTAATAAGAGGGATCAGCATTGAAATGTGAAGAAGAACCAATATTAGACTTCTTAGATGCATCAATAGCAGTCTTCAACTGAGCTCTGTCAGGATCATCAGAATCACTGTCTTCATCAGAATCAGAGGAAGACAGACCCTCAGAAGAATTTGCAGAGCTTGGTAGAATTGCTTTGCCTTTAAGAGAATCCTTAGCAATAATAATTTGTTTCTGATGAGATCCTGAAATAGAAAATAATGTAACACCTAAATATCTCTTTTCTTTTCAAGTGATCTCATCACTTCTCATACAATATATTACTTTTAATAGTAATATGTTTCTCACATAAGAAAGTTTATAAACAAAGAAAAACTTATAAAATTCATTTCTCAAGACTACCTCTCCTTTTGCTAGTACAGGAGACTGCCACTCAGAATTTTGATTTTCTCACATAGTATTTTCATACAGTCTCACAGAATGGCACAATCACACATTTTGCAAAGAAATAAGAGAGGGCTGAGAGGAGTAGTATGCTTTTCATATAAATAGAGGTAACCTCAAATAAGGGATTATTTATAATCATACAAACATTGAGAACAACAGAGGAAAATAAGCAGTACCTGAAGGTGAGTCCTCAAGTGGCAGTGATGACAGTGGAGGAACAAACAATGCATCAGGATGCTTTGACAGACTAGCTAGCAGCAATGAATCATCAGTAGGAGCTGCTTGAATTGAAAGTTGGTCAACATCAGGATTTGTTGTAGGATCGGGATTTGATTTGTCAGGAGAATGCACTAGACCAGCATCAGTACTTTGAACTAATGGTTCTTGTGAGGCCGGAGGAATTTGAGATGCTTCAGCAATCATTGGTGAAGGTTCTTATGTACTCTCCTCAAACATAAGATCATTAATAACTGCATCCACCTTTGACAATGCATCCTGATGAGCCTTCTTTTCTTGCACCAGTTATTCAGAATCAGCAAGAAGATCACCTTGAGCATAATCAACAATTATTTGTGCATCCTTTTTGTCTTCATCTTCCCTTTATGAAGATGGTTCTAGTGGGACTGGATGTTCCTCAGTTGCTAAGTCCCTTTGAGAATTAGGTTCTTGTGGAATGACATCTATTGTAGAGGACTGAGTCTTTTTCTTCTTTCTGATGCACCTAACCACATCTTCAGCTTTACTTTTCTGCATACTCTTTGCAGTGTGCTTGGGCTCAGCAGTTTCTTTGTTCACAGGAACCTTTTTGATCAGAGCACTAGCATTAGTAGTTGGCTCTTTAGTTCCAGTTGTGTCAACAGAGTCATCAGGAATTGTTTCTGTTGATTTCTTTATCTTCATTATTGGCCCAATGGGCATCTGATCATCAGAGTTAGAATCATCTTGCATGATCAGCCTTCTTTTTCGTACTGGAAAGCATTCTTCTTTCTTCTTTCTTCTCACTCTCACTCAGTGAGGCCTATTGAGCTCTCTGTTTAGATTGAACAGATTTCTTAACCAGCCTTTTCTTTAGTACAACTGATGTCTTTTGGGAGACATCAGAGGAGGCTAATTTAGGAATTGGAATGGAGTTTTGTTTAGTAGAAGGAATGTTTGGGTAAGAAACAAGATGGGTAGTGTCTTGTTCCACTGCATCAGAAATTGTAACAGAGGTGCCGGCATCAGGATTTGCAGGCACTTGTGAAGAAGTAGGTCTATTTCTCAATAGAAATTGCCTGACCTCCTGAGGCAGGAAGGGAAGCCCTAAAAACTTAGTATTTTCATCTCTTTTGATATGATTTGTAATAGCCTTCTCAGAAATTCGAAATTAGCTTTCCAACCGTATTTTAAAATTATTTTTGAGCATACGGTTTATTTTCTATGAATTTTACAAGATTGCGCTCAAAATAAAATTATAACTCGATAAAATCATTTTAAATTACACTGATCACCAACTAACTTCATCTATCATTTTTAGAAAGTCTCTAGGACTATTTCGAAGATAGAAGAATAAATTTCACGCCTTGACCATACTCGGACAATTTTATAAAAATATATAAAGGTTCAATAAACCTTATTTTAAATCAAATAAATCCCTTAAAAATCATTTAAAAATATCCAAATCACATAATCATGCATATTATCATGAAATAACATATACTCACATATAATGACTCATATTGTAACACATTCAATCATAAAATTTTCCCCCTTCTATCCATATTCACTATTCGCGTAACGGGACGCGTCTTGTCTGATGGCCCGATGCTGAGCGTTTCCATTTATACTTCACAATCATTTTTTTATGTCAACTAACACATCAATTGGAAGATAATACTCACTTAAATATTCTTGTTTCACACAAAAACACATAGTTCATATTTAAATATCTTAATCTCTTTTTAAGACGGGTTCCGCTCAACCTGACGGCCCGACAACACAGCTTATCTCCTAAGTTGACTCATCAAACTGGAACGGGTCATCTTACGTTCCCAGTTACTAATATAAAATAAAGACAATTAACCTACAAAATCATTTAACTCTTTGTTTAATCACATAATTTATAATTATAACACATAATTAAACTTTATTTATTTAATCACGTTACGAAATTCCCAGTCGTTACAGAGATTGTTGGAGATGAACAATATTATTGTATCTTAAATAGTTAGGATTCAATAATTTACATTATTTATTGAGAGGATTTTAGGTCATTGTTGGAGTTGATCTCAGGTATAAAATTGGGAGTAGGAGTCCTATATTGTTATCAAGTCTGTTTGTCCTTGTCCACGCTCTCATTATCTATGACAACATTAATAAACGAGATCAATTCAGATAAATATAACACAATATTATGAATGCAATAAAGTTGCTAACGAAATGAATTTTTAATTATACAACATCAAAAATATTAATATCACAAGAACAAAAAAATGGCAGACGAGTTTGCAATGATTCATTGAACACATGCGCTTGAATTCCCTCAGTTGATTTGATACTCGCAGGTGAAGTTGTCATTGATTCCCTATTTACAAATTAATTTTATTATAACTACAAACAGATGTGACATGCCAAGGGAATATTTTGTTACATTTTTTTTGTGCATTGATGACGACTTGCACGTTTTAAAATGCACTAGATTATAGCACTTGTTTTGCACACGATTATTTCAAAAATTATTTAATAAAAATAAATAAATAAATTTTAAAATTAAAATTAAATATTATGATTTTAAAAGATTAAGTTATCTATATAATAAGCGTGTTACATTTATATATTATGATAAATTTATTTAAAAACTACTTTCGTTACATATGTTATTTGATATGTTACATATTTAATGAGATCATTTTTATAAATGAATCTGTCAAAATTTAAAGTTTACTTCAAATTTGTATTAAAACTGACCAAAAATAACATAATCCATATTTAAAATTGCATTAAAATATTTATATAATTAAAATGGGTCATAATAAGTACATGAATCTTTCATAAATCTGATATGGATACCAAACCTAAAAATGTATAGTCCATTTGATCAAATTAAAATTAAAAATCATATCTGAACTAAAATATGAATACCGAATTTTGGGAAAGGGTTATCAAGCAATTTATAATATATCGATTTGTATTAAAACTTATAATAAGTAACACACTCCATATTTAAAGTTATATTGCAAAGTTTCTATAATTAAAATGGGTCATAATAAGTACACGAATCTTTTATAAATCTATTATGAATACCAAATTAAAAAATAAATAGTCCATTGGGTCAAATTAAAATTTAAAACATATCTGAACCAAAATATGATACCGAACCTTATAAAATGATTATCCAGTAATTTATAATATATCGATTAAACAAGTGAACAACCATTGCTCCACAATTTCCTCGTCATGTAATATCAGGTTCGGCCTTGTATACGGGGTGACCTCCTAAAACCCCATTGTTAATAGGCCCCGAAATTTATAATGTCCTTGTTTAGAACCCGTGTCATGTACGATGTTTTTCTATATAATATATTTTAGTTATTTTTAATTTTATTTTAACTTGATTAAATAGTATATTGACTTATCCTGAATAAATAGTATATATTATTTACTTTAGCCTGATGTCATTATACTGATCAACAATTTATTTTGATTTTATACTGATGTCTTTAAGCCGACCAACAATTTATATTTCGATTTCAATTTTGTAGGTACATTTAATATTATTATTTTTTTAGTCGGATCAACTGTAATTATTATTTTATTTTAACCAGACATTCATTATACTATTATGTACTACTAATTATATTTAGTTTTCTTTGAATTTTATTTTAGGCCGTATCAATATTATAATTTTTTTGAAAAAAGAGGGATTTTTTGAAATAGTTATTTTTTAGTATGTGCTTTAACTAAAATAAAAATAGTTACACTATGTGTTTTATTAGATTAAATTTGTAAAACAGTTAAGCTCGTAGGAATCATTTTTAATTAATAAGATCTTCTAAAGATTTTTAAAATAATTAAAATAAAAATTTGTGTTTACATTTTATGTTATTTGTAAATAAATAATTAACTGGACTTTTGGTAGACGAAGTAGATTTTTTGAGTCTTTTTATGGATTCGAAATACATGAGGAATTATAAAAATTTATTTCGGCGGGAAAAGTTCAGTTTGTTACATGAGAATAATAGATTTTATTATCATAATTGTAAAATAAGGGTAATTAAGTATTTTTTGTAAATTAATCGACTATCAAATTTTAAATATTTCGTCTATTATAATATAGCATCAGTTTTAGGAGAAAACACACACACATATTCGAGATTCAATTCTACCAATACAGAGCACGCACACAAACACACAACAATATATTTGACGTGGAAAACTCACGCCCCAACTTGTATTATTAATCAAAACAATTATCAATAATATATCAATACATAACACCTCAATGGTGTCTCAAACTGATATTTGAGCCAACCAATGCTCAAGCATCTCTGACACGATACCTAAGACGACTACATCTCTTAAGCATTCATCAAAATAATAACATGACTATGTATATATAGCCATCACAAACTTAGCCAACACGACATACCTAATCTGATTACAATAATATTGTCTTCCCATACAATTATTACCCATTCTCATTATGATAATAATTTCAACACATACAATTTTTACTCGATCCCATTATGATAATAATTGTCAACAAATACAATTATTACCCAATCCAATTATGTTTTGTATCACCAAGCCCATATCACATATTGGGTTTAACCCCAACAATCCTCCCCTTCAACCCAATACTCCAGCTCAGGTTGAATGGTAACCATCAAAACATCAACGTCCGTTCGCCGATACCTCCCCTTGAACAAGAATCCATTCATCTCGTTCTTCCAACTTTTGAGAATCACTAAGGCCCGTATATTGACCTCCCATAACTCCAAACTACCATTCTTCATCCTAACGGCATATCCATCCACAAAATCACGTGTGTTGGTATGAATGCAACACAGGGGAGGTGAATGTGTTTTGGCTTAAATGTTTGATTTTTGATCGACCTTAGCTTTAGCAATTAGTTGTTATCAATGATTTAATAGAATAGATGTTAAACATAAATAACTGTGTGAATATGTAAAATAAAGATTTTCAAAACTCACTTAATTTTATATTAAAAATCAAGCAGTGTTTTGCTACAAAATCTCTAAGTTCTTGTTTTAGAACTTAGCTTCTTTCTTGAGAGAGAGCACACAATTTTCTATCTCGATTGTTCTCTTTTTTTAACTAGAGGACCAGTGTTAACTTTATAACTCAGTTAACTACTAGTTTACACAGTGTGTAATAAACATGATATTAGCTTTTCTAAACTGTCACTTGTCATTTCTATTTATAGAAAAGCAAACCTTCCATTTCTGGCTTAGCATATCTTTAGCATCCAGTGTTTACTTTAATCTCCTCTGTCAGTTAATCTTTGTCATTGATCTTGCACATCTCTCAAGCTGCTTTTTGTAGACTTGTCAATCCAGCTGTGTGAATTGTTTGTTGATTTGCAACCTTGGATATTAAACTGTTCTGCAATTCTATACTTAAAGAAATTTATTCACTTCGAGATCTTCAATTGAGATGTAGAGAACTCGACATCTCGATAGGCATGTTGGCTTGTCGATATCTCTGAAACTTCATTGTTAACTTGACTTATCGACAACTCTGAGTTCTCTAGTGAATTTTGGTTTATCGATAACTAAGAGTTCTCTAATGGACTTTGTCTTATCGATAACTCAGAGTTCTCTAATGAATGTATACTTGTCGATATCTCTGAGTTCTCGAATGGGTATCTGACTTATCGATATCTCCAATACCATTTCCTGAGTTCTCGATAGATAATTCCTGAGTTCTCGATAGGTCTTTCTGAGTTCTCGATAGGTCTTTCTGAGTTCTCGATAGGTCTTTCTGAGTTCTCGAATGACTTCTCTATAACACTAATTCTGTGATTTGTAGAGATCTTGACTTAGAATGTTTTTCACCAAACAGATTTATTCAACTCCAATCTTCTTCATAATTCTTCTGAGGCATGACCTTCTTGATCTTCTTCCAGATAGAATTCTTAGGCTTGACATTGTTTAGGAAAAAATGCTCCAGTCTGCTCCATTTACATTTTACAAACATTAAGTGTTACAAGTATGAATTACAGATTAAGGCTACAATATAACTAATCTTAGGGTTGTCAGTATGACTTAGTCTTGTTATGATACAGACATGTCTTGCACAATAATCTCCCCAAATTTGTGAGAAGATTGCTTATCACAAATTCATGCCTGTTGACAAGACTAACCCCAAGTTAAAGAATGAAAACAAAATAATACAAAAGCTGATACAACACTTGTACATTAAACATTTGACAGTTTACAATAATTAAGTAAAGACTGAGCTGTCTGATCCTTTCTCAATTATGTTCTTAATCTGCACAAGTATTTCCAATTCTTCTAGAATGGGGGTGTGAGTTAGAGCCTCTATTAGTTTCAGAAAATCTGGCTTAGGATAACTAGCTAACATCCCTATCTTGTATCTTGACAAAGAGCCAGCTTTTACATTCAGAAATTTTCCATCCTCTGATATTCTGCTCTTGCCTGCTGCCTTCAACTCTTCTGATCTTCTGATATACTCAGATCATAGATGTTGATGACATTATTAGTTCCAGTAATCTTTGATATCATCTATTATATATTATAATCTCCCTCAACTTGTTCATTATGAAATTATGCACAAGTTCTGATTAATGATGTCAAAACTTATCCAAATGCAGAAACCAAAATCAATCTTCCCATCAGGTCTTCTTCTTTTGAGTTGCATTTAGATTTATTCAACATCCTTTAGCTGTTTTGGCATTTAGATATATTCTCCCCCTTTTTGATATTATCTCCAGGAAGAAAGATCCAGCTAAATGCACATTGTTCAAGCTGCTGTCATTGTCCATTTGGAACACTGTCTGCAGCTTCAAGCTTCACTGAGATTCATGGTGATGAGTTTATCAAAAAAATAGAAGTTTCACTTAGATCTGCAGAGAAAGTCTGTTAGTGATAAAAGTCCTAAGCTCTCTGTTCTTTTGAATAAGTAGTCTCACCAATTCTCACTGCACTTAGTCTCATGACTTTTGAGAGTCAGAGTTCCCTCAAAAGGATTACTAAATCCATGCATTCATCTACTCTTCTTTTTCCAGGAAGGATCATGTCTCTCTTATTCTTTGTTTTTCACTCAATCTTTTCTCTTATCCTCACATGAAAGGCTCAAATAATGTTTGATCTACAGAAATAAGAGGTGGCTGAGAAGAGGTAATATGTGATCATATGATTAGAGGAAGACCATATAGGGCTAATCATACTCATTTCACCAAAAAAAAATGAGTGCATAAGCATCTATGACTAGGGTCACAGTTTGATTCACAGATTGCTCTGTGGTTGTGACAGTGTGTTGTCCACCACATGTAGTGGGAACCTCCATTGGAATTGGAGAGGATTTGACTGGGTTACTATCATGTACACCAGCCTCAAACATTTGTGTATCTTGCAGAGCATTGTCACATAAATGTGATAAGATTACCCTTCTTATGACATTGTCATAGGCAATTGTTCTTCTAGCTTTGACTGCTAAGACAGCTTCTGCTAGAGTTATGAGGGGAGTTGTTCCTTCTTGAGGAACCTCCAATTGAATTGGAGAGGATTTAGATAGCTCCCCCTCAAGAGTACTACCCTCAAACCTTTCAGTCTGTGAAGACTGTTTGTGCACATGAAGGTGCAAGAGAAACACTCATGAAATATTCAGTAAACTGATAACCTTTCATGTTTGGTGGATTCTTTTCTCAAACAACAGAACAATCTGAAGATCATCATAAAATTGTTGTCCTTTTGTAAAACAGGTGGCTTTTGAGAGTCACCTGAGTGGGATTGTGTTTGAGTTTGTGTTTGTGTTGTTGTGCCTGGGTAAACCACAGTTTGGTTTTGAAGTGTTTTAGCTGCAGTTTTAGCACTAATACATGTGAATTAATTATTTGAATTCCCTGTTGATGTCTTCTATTAGACCTGTAATGCATTGAGCAACTGTATCTCTTTGGAGTTTCATTAGACAAATACATTGTAAGATATTTTAGTTGCAAGCATTATTGCAGAGAAGACAAAATTTAATATAGATATAAGCACATAGTAATTATTACACAAATAAGAGATTTCAAGACAAGAATCAGAACTTTCATTAAAAATGGAAACATAGTACATTAAGACATAGATTTAACAAGTAAATCCTAATACTAACTACTCTAATTCAACCTCCTTCTTCTTGGCCTCCAACCTCCTTGCCTTGCGCTAGTAAGCTCTGGACATGGAGTGTGCAAGAGAGATGATCCTCTCCTGCAACTCCAAAACAGCAAGGCGTTGCTGCTCAGCCACCCTGGCTCGTCTCTCCTGCTCGAAAGAGGCTTCCATCTCAAAGAAAAGAATGCTGATTTGATCATTCCACGAGAGTTCGTAAAAGACCTCAAGTGGAATATCAAAGGGGCTGTAAACAACCCCCTTGAGATGGACACGAAGTGCGATATGATCAAAATACACTAGATCATCATCCAAATGATGGACCGGTTGGTAAGCTCCATGAATAAGTCTGTAGAAGACTGGGGCATCCATTTGAGTGAGAGAGAGAGAGATGAACAGGAGGTGAGTTTGAAATTTGATGTTTGTTGAGAGTAGCAGAGTGATGAGTGATAAAGAGTGCAACGTTTTAATTATAGAGGGAGTAAAGATAGAAACCAAGAGACTCTTGAGTTGCCCGGATAATAAGAGTAATAATCACATAAGCATACTTGACAGCAAAAAAATGACTAGTTACTATTCCCCATGCAGGTACTCAAGAATATTAGTTTACTTTAAAGACAGGCTATTCCCCATGCAAATAAGCACGTACTCCCTACACAAAAAGTAACTCACCCTATCAGCAATAAGTCAGATAAATTTATCACTATCAACATACTCAAAACAACACAAATAATGTACTAGTCTACTAACATTGGACTAACATATTTCCACGTAAGCAAGAAATCATATAAGCATGTAAATGTGTCAATAAGTCAGAGAAATTAGAGACAAAGTATGTCAAAAGTATTTTTATGAACATAATTTATGAATTAAATTTCTTCAGTTTTTTATACTTTTTTCTTCTTTTGATCTGTTATTTATTAAGTTCATAAACTGAAGATGTGAAGTAATAAATATTCAGTTTACTTAAAAATTTGAGAAATTCCAAGTTAAGATTAATCGAGAAGTCTGGGTATTTATAGAAAAAGTAAAATACTTATCGATAAGTCAAATAAACGTTTGATATTAAACTTATCGAGAAGTCAAAGATGACTTATCGAGAACTCTGATAAATACCCAGTTTGTCCGAAAATGGACTAAAATAATTCTAATTTATTTGAATTGAATTAAATCGAAATCAGAATAAATTTTCCAAAAGTATTTGTCTAAAATAATTCATTGAATTAAATTATTTTAGTTCTGAGTTATTGATAAGTCTCAAAATATCCTTGTCGAGAACTCTATGAATTAACACTATTAGAGAACTCTACATGGCCTTATCGATAAGTCATAATATAGCTTATCGAGAAGTCATTCGAGAAGTCTGTAAATAGACTTATCGAGGACTCACTCGAGAACTCTAAAATGACTTGTCGATAAGTCATTTTGACTTATCGAGAACTCAGTATTCTATACCTTTGAGTACTGTTTTTCTGCCTTGTGTTAATTTTACACATTTAAGATGTAAATTAACAACTAAGCAGTTTACTTAGAATTTAGAAATATTCTAAGTTAATTTTTGAGTTTTTAAGAAAGATAAATATACAGAGATTCTGAAATATTTATAATTCATATTTCAGTTAATTTCCAATTAAATCAAACTAGGTTGATTTATCAGAAATTAATCTGCTGCAACACATTAGCTGAGTTCTTGCCTTAGGATGAAGAATTGAGCATTCCAATTTCACTCACAAGTCTAGTGAAGGTTGCTTCATCCAAAGGTTTAGTAAAAATGTCAGCTAATTGTTTCTCTGTTGGAACAAAAATGAGCTCAATGGTACCATTTGCAGCATGTTCCCTGATAAAATGGTACCTAACATCAATGTGCTTTGTTCTAGAATGATTAACTGGATTAGCTACTATAGATAAGGCACTAGTATTGTCACACATAATAGAAATTTTGTGTAACACTAGACCATAGTCCATTAGCTGATTTCTAATCCAAAGCAATTGAGCACAATAACTTCCAGCAGCTATATATTCAGCCTCAGCTGTGGAAGTTGACACAGATTGATGTTTCTTACTATACCAGGATACAAGTCTTTGACCAAGAAATTGACAGCTTCCACTAGTACTTTTCCTATCAACCCTGCATCCAGCAAAATCTGCATCAGTGTATCCAACAGCTTCAAAACCAGTTCCCTTAGGATACCATAATCCCAAGTTTGGAGTTCCCTTTAAGTATCTAAAAATCCTTTTTACAGCCATCAAATGTGATTCCTTTGGATTGGCTTGAAATCTGGCACACAGACAAGTAGCAAACATGATGTCTGGTCTACTAGTAGTCAAATACAACAATAATCCAATCATCCCTCTATAGCTTGAAATATCCACACTCTTCCCTTTCTTGTCTTCATCCAACTTGGTTGCAGTAGACATTGGTGTAGATGCTGGTGAGCTATCCACCATACCAAATTTTCTTCAATTAGTCATTCACATATTTGGTTTGGCTGATGAAAATACCATCACTTCTTTGACTAACTTGAAGGCCAAGGAAGTAACTCAATTCTCCCATCATGCTCATTTCATACTCACTCTGCATTAGCCTAGAGAATCTTTGACAAAGCTTTTCATTTATAGATCCAAAGATGATATCATCTACATAGATTGGAACTAGGATCATATCTTCACCATGCTTTTTGTAGAAGAGAGTCTTATCAATGGTACCTCTGGTAAAACCATGTTTGAGTAGAAATTCTGACAGTGTGTCATACCAGGCTCTAGGTGCCTGTTTCAGTCCATATAGAGCCTTGAGTAATTTGTAGACAAAGTTAGGGAATTCTGGATCTTCAAAGCCAGGTGGCTGTTGCACATAAACTTCTTCTTCTAGTTCACCATTAAGAAAAGCACTCTTGACATCCATTTAATACACCTTGAAATTTGAGTGTGCAGCAAATGCCTGAAAAATTCTTATTGCTTCTAGTCTTGCAACATGAGCAAAATTCTCATCATAGCCAATTCCCTCTTCTTGTGAGTAGCCTTTAGCAACCAGCCTTGCTTTGTTTCTAGTAACAATTCCGTTTTCATCTATTTTGTTCCTGTACACCCACTTAGTTCCAATTATGCTTCTATTCTTTGGTGCAGGAACTAATTTCCAAACTTTGTTTCTCTCAAACTGATTCAGCTCCTCCTATATATCACATATCCAATCAGGATCCAATAGGGCTTCTTCAGTTTTCTTGGGCTCTACTTGAGATAGAAAACATGCATGTAGGCATTCATTAGCAGTTGCACTTCTAGTTCTCACACCAGCTGAGGGATCACCAATAATAGCTTCAACAGTATGACTCATATCTCACTTTCTAGTGTGTGTCTGT
Organism: Apium graveolens; assembly: GCF_009905375.1. Lineage (NCBI taxonomy): Eukaryota > Viridiplantae > Streptophyta > Magnoliopsida > Apiales > Apiaceae > Apium > Apium graveolens. Next base: position 79,172,464 of record NC_133656.1, read on the forward strand.
TGACTAATGCCTTCATCATTTTCTTCAGTATTACCATGACTGTCATTTCCATTCTCTCCTTCTCCCCCTGAGTTTGTGCCATCAAATTCAGGTGTCTGAAGAGAGCTTTCATTTCCATGATTTTGTTCAGAGGTTTCTTCATTTGTCACTTGTTGTGTCACAACTTCATCTTCCTCATCAGAATCACTATCAATGGTTAGATTTTCAAATGCAAGGGTTTCAGCATCATTTACATCAAGGCATTCCAAGCCTGGACACTTGTCATCATCAAAAGTCACATCCGTGCTTTCCATAATTTTCTTTTGATCAATCACATAAACTTTGTAGGCTGTTCTTTCCAATGAATATCCCAGAAAAATTGCTTCAAACACTTTAGAGTCAAATTTTCCCACATATTCAGAGTTATCTTTTAGAATATAACACTTGCTTCCAAACACATGTAGATTCTTAACTGTAGGCTTTCTGTTAGACATGATTGAGTAAGGTGATTTGCCATGAGCTTTGTTTATGAGATATCTGTTTTGAGTGTAGCATGCAGTATTAATAGCCTCTTCCCAAAAACTAGTTGGCAATTGAGCATCTTGTAGCAGAGTTCTAGCAGCTTCAACCAATGTTCTATTTTTCCTCTCAACTACTCCATTCTGTTGAGGTGTTCTAGCTGCTGAAAATTCTTGAACAATGCCTCTGCTTTTGCAGAATTCACTTAACATTGAGTTTCTGAATTCTGTTCCATTATCACTTCTCAATCTTTTCACACTAACTTTTCCTTCAGCTTGCTTCTCAATTTTCTTGATGTGATCAATTACAATGTTTGGAGTTTCATCTTTAGAGTACATGAACTCAACTCAAGTGTATCTTGAAAAATTATCAACCATGACAAGGGCATATTTGTTCCTTGAAATGGAAAAGACATTTACTGGCCCAAACAAGTCCATGTGAATAAGTTGCAGAGGTGTACTTATGGAATTTACAGATTTTAACTTGTGACTTGATCTTTTCATCTTTCCTTTCTGACAAGCTTCACAAACTTCCAGTTGAGCAAATTCCAGATTGGGCATGTCTCTCACAAGCTCCTTCTTGACTAAGGTGTTGATTGCTTTGAAATTCAGGTGAGATAGCTTCTTATGCCATAATTTGCTTTGTTCTTCTGATGCCTTGGTGTAGAAACAGCACACTCCAACCTTATTTGTTGAGTCTAAGTCTGCAACAAACAAGCTTCCCTTTCTTACTCCTTTAAGAGCAATTTCACCAGTCTTTTTGCTAATAAAAGCACAATCTTCTTTGTTGAAAACAACTTGAAAACCTCTGTCTGTAAATTGACTAACACTTAGGAGATTTACTTCTAATCCAACAACTAGTGCTACATTTTCAATGACAACATGTAATAACCCCAATTTTTGGAATTTTTTTGAAACCCTTATGAATAGTGATTTTGCTGATTATGCTGAATAAGAAAACTTTTCATACCACACTTTGTAGAGGTTCTTTTATTGTTATTCTGAGATCTTATTAGTACTCTATATGGTATATAAGTGTATGTAAAGATCGTCAGAATCCAAATTCGAACACTTTGATTTTTCCCGAAAATCCACCAGATACCGAAAGAATTGAGTATAAGGTAACAGGATAAAAAGGATTTAAATTCAAGGATTATAAGAGAGGATCATATAAGAAATATAATATATTGAGAAAGGTTTAGGGGAACCCAAGTAATAAGATCCCGGGTATGATCCCTCAAACGATAAACGAGAACGAAAATTAAGCGAACCGTATAACAGATAAGCGGTCATTAACCAAACAATTAAGCAAAGATTAGCATAAGAAGATGCTTCCACCACCAAGTGATGACAAGTGGCAAGAGATGAAGTCACCAAGATGATGGCATGCTTAGTCATACTCCACTCACTTTAAACAACCAACAAATCATCCAAATATCCCATTCACTTCATTTTCCACCACAAAAACATTCCACAAAGCAATACTCTCCCAAGAACACATAGCTCACGGCTTTTTCATTTTTTCAAGGAGAAAAATTCCAAAAAATCAAGTTTCTAGCTTTGTTAATTTGCAAGGTAATTACCCAAGGTCCCTTATGATTAGATAAGCATATCCTAGGAGTTTAAGCTTCTATTTCTTCATGAATCTCTTCCAATAAATCAAGGAAGAAGATGATGAATAGTGTTTTCAAGATTTCTAACTTTATTTTCTTTGATTTCCTTTAAGATCCAAGGATTCCTAAGCTATCTCAAGGCTTCTTAAGGCTTCCTAGCTACTCTAATCACTCCAAGAAAGGTATAACACCTGCAAACCCTAACTTTACTTTGAGTATTAAGATGGTTTTGATGGTTATAGTAAATGATAAGCATGATGCTTGTGTGTTTAGAGTTTGGATTGGATTTGTAGTGATTTGGATGTTGAAATCTTGTTTATAGTTAATGAAACTTAAGTATAGCTAGTATTTCATGTGTGGGGTTGTATAAATTGGAAAATCTTGAGGTTTGGGGACTGATGTAGTAAGGTTTGGATGAGGGTTGGTTGTATTGTTGGTTGTGAGTTGAATGGTGGTTGTTTGGGGTGGTTTAAAACTTGGTAATCGCGTAAACATAGCCGTCGTAATGCCCGATTTACTTTAGACTGTTTTTGTTCTTAACATCAGGACCCGTGAACTCACTGTTAAGTTTTGACTATTGCCATGATTAGATAGTTCATGTTACGAGCTTCGTTTTGATATGTGGTTCGTTTAAATCCGATGTACGGTTTAGGAGAAACGACCGTTTTAAGTAACGTCGCTTCGCGACCGAACCATTACCCCTCGCCTTACTTTGAAACCTTGGTTAAGGACTTTAAATGACTAATTGGGTATGAAAAAATTATGTTAAGTGGATTAGGCAGTTGGTAAGGTACTCGCGAAAGAATCGCCTTAAAACTCTTAATGGTTAATTTATTAAAAATGGTGGAGCCGAGGGTACTCGAGCGACTTAAGTGAATCGTTAAGCGCAAAAGCGAATGTTAGGGGTCTAATTGGTTAAAGTCTAGTTTCTTAAGCGACCGGGGATTAATTCCGAATTATGTTGTTGTTTATAGGTTATCGGACCCACTCTAAGCTTAAGTCTATCCGGGAACACTCAAGCAAGTTTTCTACCCGTTATATTGTTGTGGTGATGTAAATATATGTATATGCATTATCTTGTGATAAGTGCATGATTGTTATTAGCAAATCTTGCGATATATTGGAGCATGTGATATGGTATATATGCATGTCTGTTTCGTAATCTTGATATCTAATTGTTGATTCAATTGCTTATAAGTTGCATAATACCTATGCTAGAGATAAGCAGTAGTTGCGTATACCCTTAGTATAGGGGACCCAAAGGTGAACATTTTTCTAAACCGGGAGTCGATGTTCCCGAGTATAATATATATATATATATTGATATAGTTTTCAAAAATATTAATCGAATAAGGTTTATTCGATAACTTTATTTTATTTAATGAATATTATTTTGAATATTCATTCGAGGACTTATGACTCCGCTTACTTTATTTAATGAATATTATTTTGAATATTCATTCGAGGACTTAAGACTCCGTTTATTTTATTTAATGAATATTATTTTGAATATTCATTTGAGGACTTATGACTCCGCTTATTTATTAAATAGTATTCTTTATTTTATTAAAGAATAATGTTTCCATAATCAAACTTATTTTCGATTATTCAAATAAAGATTGTACTTTCGTATAAGTATATCTTTGGTTATTTATTATTCATTTCAAGTATAAGTTTTAAAACTTCTACTTCAATTATTTTTATAAGGATTATCCTTTTGGGAATATTATTTAAATAATAATATTCAAATATTTTCTAATATATCGGGACTGATTTATTTCATTAAATCAGCATTACTCCAAACATTCTTAAAAATGTTTTCGAGTCTTCAAATTGAATTTTAAAAGTTATAGCGGATCCAAAAACTCATTTTTATATTTAAGATCTTCCTTTCGAAGGGGATTTAAATATTCGCTCAAAATCTTAGGGATCCGGCTCTGTGGTGTATTTTATATTCGCAACGAGGTTGTTGTTTTGAGAAAACAATTTGATTACTTGCCCAACGTTCGGGAAGTAAGTCCATCTAATTGAGTCGGCATAAGCGACAGGCCGGGGTACGGTCTATGAAGGTGTAAGAGGCTGGGTAACAGTCCATCCACGCGTGAGTGGCCGGGTAACGGTCTAGCGCAAGGTCCTAATGCGGCCAGGGTGATGACCGGCGAGGAATTCATCCATCTATAGTAGAAAAGGTTACTTATTGGTATCTTTGCCTGATCAGCAAGATATCGGGTTTATGCCAAAATTCTTTTCTTTCCGAATTCATTGGATATTGCAACTCTGTTCATACTTTACATGACAGAGGTTTTCAGGAAATGTATGGGAGATATATATGAATATATAGATATATATAGATATATATATATATATCGGGACTTAATGAAGTATCTCGTAACTTCATTTCATTCAATGATATTTCAAAGATTGAATCTATTCAAGTCTTATCTTGTAGTCTCATCAGTGTGATGAACTTTTGAAACTGATGATACCTTGAACGGTGGTAGTTCAAGTAGTATCCGGAAAAGATATAAGTATATTGGAGTATCTTGTAACTTCATCTTTTCAACTTATATCTGGTTAATGATTATCTTATGCATGACAAAGATTTTCACAAAAACGTTGAGACAAGGCTAGATATATGAGATCACCTTGCAACGATATTTTTATACAGTTATAAACTGAAACTGTGTATATTATACATGTCAGAGGATTTCAAAGATTATGAAAAGTATATATACTTATATACTGAATATTTTGCGACTTGGTCGCGTTAAGATATCAACTTGGTTCATTTCTTCTTGACCAAGACTTTCATGAGTACTATGAGAATGCTCATATATTGTTAATTATTATACATATTGTTTCGGTGGGCTTGTTGCTCACCCTTGCTTTCTTCTTTCATCACACAACAACAGATAGAAAAGATGAACATGACCAAGCTTCCAATTCGCAAGCGGTTAGGAAACGTTTTGCAGTTTTCTGGAAGCGTTGATGCCGCCGTAGCTGAGGTAGGAGATACCAATAGGCTAGGTTTTGAACTATTGATGAACCAGACTTATGTATAATATGAATTGTAATAATGGAAAGAAATATGTAAATTATTCAGAAACCCTTTTAAGGTGTAACGGTTTATAGTTGTGGAATAAAATGACTTGTGTTATTTTTGGTATTCATCTCTGAGACTATAACGGGTTGTGGTGTGTGTTAGTGTGGGGTCACAGCATGGGGTTATTTATTATTAATTAAGTTAAGTGATATTGTGGAAAGAAAGACCGTGACGACCCGGATCCCCGACCCCGGATCTGGGGGTGTTACACAACATTTCCAGAAATAAACTTGCCATATCCCATTATGAATCCTTTGCTGTTATCTCCAAAGGTTACCAAAGGGCCAGCCATCTCCTCAAATTGTGATAGCAGGGCCTTATCACCTGTCATATGCCTGGAACATCCACTATCAATGATCCATATGACCTTCTTTCCTTTTCCCTGAACACAATGAGGATTAATTGTGTTTAGCTACCCAAGCTGTGTTGGGCACTTTCTTTTGTTAACTGATTTTGCAGAAGTAGAATGAGAATTTTGAGATAAAATGGAATTCATAGACTGTTGAGCATTTTCCCTTTCAGATACAGAACCAATTTTTGATTCTATGAGATCAATTCTCAATTTGTGGCAACTCTTCATCACTTTCATGTTGCAGGGAATGCAGTCAAACTTGTCACAGAATGAATAGGGATCATCAGCCTTAGCTTCATTGTACTTGCAGACTCCTTCAGGTGAATTGCTAACAGTCTTTTTACAAAGATGAGTTAGGTGATTCATTGATCCACAATTCTCACACCTCTTTCTAGGAGCATTGGCAACATAGGCAAAATTATTGCTTTTGTTTATCCCAATGTTTCCATTTCTATTCTTCTTTTTCTTTTTGACGTGTTCAGTTTTAATCTCCTTCACAAGCTCCTTAGTTTCTTGATTGGCTTTTGGTGTTTCAACAGAGATGGAAGACTGAGTTGTCTCATCGTTTTTTTTCCTTCTCCTCATCAGTTATCTCCTGTTTGATGATCAACTCTTCTTCACTGAAGTTCACTTCACATGCCTTAAACAAAGGTGATTCAACTTTCTTCAAAATAATTGGAACATCTTCAGTTTCAGTTGATTTTCCTTTGTCACCGACAGACTTCTTTTTGTTGTTCAAACCCTCATAATCAAGACCAATGGCAATGTTTGCACATGGCTTGTTCTTTTCATGATATTGGCCAATCAAATCAGAAGCATTTTTTAAGGATTTCAGCTTCACTTTATTCTTCTCCAGCCTTTCTTTCAATACTGCTTCAATTTTACTTGCACACTTTAATTTGTTCTTAAAGTATGCATTTTCTTGCCTAGCAGCATCAAGTTCACCAGTAACAATTCAGTCTCTTGTTTTTCACTCTCAAGTTTTTCATTGATCTTTCTCAATCTGCTAACTTCCTCATTTACAGCAACCATGCTTGTATGAATGTGGAACATTTCTGTGCTCATCTTTTCAACAGTTTCCTTATATTGACTCACATTTAAATCAATTATGGTAAGAGTTGGTACCTGTGATTTAGATGATGAAGAGTCTCCTTATTCCAAGGCCATGAGTGCATAGTTTCCAACTTCTTCATCCTCATCATTATCTGAATCATCCCAGCTCTTGCCCTCAGCAATATAAGTTTTCCCTTGTTGTTTCTTTGGAAGAGCATCATACTTTGCTTCCAATTCAAGATAGGCTTTGTCTTTCTTTGCCTTCTTGGGTTTCCTATATTCTGTAGCAAAATGGCCCAACTCATCACAATTAAAGCACCTTATGTTTGATCTATCAACAGATCCAGTCTTGTATCCATTTTTGCTATCAGAAGTGTACTTCCCTTTTCCTTTCCAGCTGTTGTCTTTGTTGAAGGACTGTCCTTTGCTCTTGAAAAATCTTGGTTTCTTCACTCTAATGTTAGAGAATTTTCTAGCCAAGTAAGCCATTTATTTTTCTAGCTCATCAAGTTCATCAAGAGTGTAGAATTCATCTTCTTCATCCAATTCCAGTATGACTTGCTCTTTAGTGTCATTGACTCTTTTCTCACTTATAGAAACTTCTGGAGTTTGGGATCTTTTCTCATCATTGGAGGTCTGGCCATCATTCACAATTAGTGCACTTGAGCCGTCCAGTACATATCCTTGACCAGCCCTTAATGATTTCTTTTGAATCATTTCAAGTTCATAAGTTTTCAAAACCCCATAGAGCACTTCCAGTGTGATTCTACTCAAATCCCTTCCTTCTCTGATTGCAGAGATCTTTTGTTCCAAATGGTCAGGGAGAGTAAGCAAGAACTTCAAATTCACTTCTTCGACATCATAAAATTTATCATGAAGCTGCAAGTCATTTATCAGCTTATTAAACCTTTAAAACATATCAGTAATACCCTCCTCTGGTTTAGCCATAAAACCCTCATACTGAGAAATCAATATCCTTCTTTGATTTGACCTAACCTCCTCAGTTCCTTCACAAAGTATCTCAATCTTTTCCCAGATCTGTTTAGCAGTGTCACAGTTGACAATGTTATTATACATTACATTGTCAAGTGACTCAATTAGTATCAGTTGTAAAGCACTATCTAGGGAAACTTTCTCTCTTTCAGGTTCAGTATACTCAGAAGGATCCTTGGGAGCATAATGCGCTGGAATAACCATATCTCCATCTGTGGTTTCCTCAACTCTAACTACAGGAGTGAAGGGCCCATTCTTGAGGATACCAATGTAAAGATGATTGACCATTTTTATAAACGGCAACATTTTCTTTTTCCATAAAGTGTAGTTCGCCTTATCAAGGGGAGGAATCTTGATACTACTGATTTTCTGTGTATTCATTTTTCCAAGATCCAATCTGTTTACTTTCAGATTTTGCTCTGATACCACTTGTTAGGTATGAATGCAACACAGAGGGGGGGTGAATGTGTTTTGGATTAAATGTTTGATTTTTGATCGACCTTAGCTTTAGCAGTTGGTTGTTATTAATGATTTAATAGAATAGATGTTAAACATAAATAACTGTGCGAATATGTAAAACAAAGATCTTCAAAACTCACTTAATTTTATATTAAAAATCAAGCAGTGTTTTGCTACAAAATCTCTAAGTTCTTGTTTTAGAACTTAGCTTCTTTCTTGAGAGAGAGCACACAATTTTCTATCTCGATTGTTCTCTTTTTTTAACTAGAGAACCAGTGTTAACTTTATAACTCAGTTAACTACTAGTTTACACAGTGTGTAATAAACATGCTATTAGCTTTTCTAAACTGTCACTTGTCATTTCTATTTATAGAAAAGCAAATCTTCCATTTCTGGCTTAGCATATCTTTAGCATCCCGTGTTTACTTTAATCTCCTCTGTCAGTTAATCTTTGTCATTGATCTTGCACATCTCTCAAGCTGCTTTTTGTAGACTTGTCAATCCAGCTGTGTGAATTGTTTGTTGATTTGCAACCTTGGATATTAAACTGTTCTGCAATTCTGTACTTAGAGAAATTTCTTCACTTCGAGATCTTGAATTGAGCTGTAGAGAACTCGACATCTCGATAGGCATGTTGGCTTGTCGATATCTCTGAAACTTCATTGTTGACTTGACTTATCGACAACTCTGAGTTCTCTAGTGAATTTTGGTTTATCGATAACTCAGAGTTCTCTAATGGACTTTGTCTTATCGATAACTCAGAGTTCTCTAATGAATGTATACTTGTCGATATCTCTGAGTTCTCGAATGAGTATCTGACTTATCGATATCTCCAATACCATTTCCTGAGTTCTCGATAGACAATTCCTGAGTTCTCGATTGGTCTTTCTGAGTTCTCGATAGGTCTTTCTGAGTTCTCGAATGACTTCTCTATAACACTAATTATGTGATTTGTAGAGATCTTGACTTAGAATGTTTTTCACCAAACAGATTTATTCAACTCCAAGCTTCTTCATAATTCTTCTGAGGCATGACCTTCTTGATCTTTTTCCAGATAGAATTCTTAAGCTTGACACTGTTTAGGGAAAAATGCTCCAGTCTGCTCCATTTACATTTTACAGATATTAAGTGTTACAAGTATGAATTACAGATTAAGGTTATAATACAACTAATATTAGGGTTGTCAGTATGACTTAGTCTTGTTATGATACAGGCATGTCTTGCACAACAATCTCCCCTAATTTGTGAGATGATTGCTTATCACAAATTTATGCCTGTTAACAAGACTAACCCTAAGTTAAAGAATGAAAACAAAACAATACAAAAGCTGATACAACACTTGTACATTGAACATTTGACAGTTTACAATAATTAAGTAAAGACTGAGCTGTCTGATCCTTTCTCAATTATGTTCTTAATCTGCACAAGTATTTCCAATTATTCTAGGATGGGGGTGTCAGTTAGAGCCTCTATTAGTTTCAGCAAATCTGGCTTAGGATAACTAGCTAACATCCCTATCCTGTATCTTGACAAAGAGCCAGCTTTTACATTCAGAAATTTTCCATCTTTTGATATTCTGCTCTTGCCTGCTGCTTTCAACTCTTATGATCTTCTGATATACTCAGATCATAGATGTTGATGACATTATTAGTTCCAGTAATCTTTGACATCATCTATTATATATTACAACGTGCACCAACCACGAGTGCCTCCTTTCAGCATTGAGTCACCCGATCCTTGCTTTCACAATCATTTGCCCTCTTTTGAAGAACATCACGAGTATCATCCAAAAAATTTCAACTGATTGATCAACCATCAAACCATCGAAACTATTGCAATGATCTAATCCATCTTCCACCTCGAGTCTGAACGAATTGATCCACGGTACAAGTCAACCGCTATAATACACGTAACTTTGTCAACAATCCATCACGTGCTCCACCATACCAATTGAACCTCGAACGTTCCTCCAACCCAATTCATCATGAACCTCGAACCTCGGTTCTTGATACCACTTGTTAGGAGGAAACACACACACACATATTCGAGATTCAATTCTACTAATGTAGAGCACGCACACAAACACACAACAATATATTTGACGTGGAAAACTCACGTCCCAACTTGTATTATTAATCAAAATAATTATCAATAATACATTAATACATAACACCTCAATGGTGTCCCAAACTGATACTTGAGCCAACCAATGCTCAAGCATCTCTCACACGATTCCTAAGACGACTACATCTCATAAGCATACATCAAAATAATAACATGACTATGTGTATATATAGCCATCACAAACTTAGCCAACAAGACATACCTAATCTGATTACAATAATAATTGTCTACCCATACAATTATTACCCATTCTCATTATGATAATAATTGTCAACACATACAATTATTACTCAATCCCATTATGATTATAATTGTCAACAAATACAATTATTGCCCAATCCAATTATGTCTTGTATCACCAAACTCATATCACATATTGGGTTTAACCCCAACATGTAGTTTCAAGATGTTAAAAATTAAAAAAGTAGAATTGATATTAAATCCTTGTAAAAAAGTGAACATATATTTTGTGAGAGTGACTCTTTTAAAATTAAAATATAAACATTGCCAGTATTAGTTATTTGTTTTATGTACTCTCTTAAAAATATACTTAATCTTTAACCTAATAAATATGAGTGAATGATATCATATCAATTTTTATTTGTTATTTGTCAATTGCAACAACATTTTAAACTAATGTAACTTATAAATATAAAATTAAAAAAATAATTAATATTGAAAACATTTTAATTTATATCTAAATATGAATCATATTTACTTTATGTTTAAATATTAGTAACACTATTATTTTATTTATAATATTAATTTATATCTAACATTTGAATATATATAATTATATGTAAATAAGTTTTTTAATATCATGCCATTGCACATATCAAATTACTAAAGTACCGATAAAATAATTTTTTTCTAACACCGATGTCACTTTTCATCTCCCATCTCCCGGTCATCATCCTATAGACCGTAAATACTTATTTAAACATGCTACTCAATTATATTAGTTTTATGACATTGCTAGAAAGTTGCTTCTAATTTTGTAATGTTTCAAAATTGTAAAAAAAATTATTATCAATATAATATTTGATTTTTTAAAAAAGGCCCCATTTTGAGATTGGCTTGAGGCCTCAAAATTTCTTAAGCCACCTGTAAATCCGGTATCGAATTAAATTTACATGTTATTTTCGCTTAGTTCTGGTTGTCTCTCTGAAGTACAATCTAACTGTCATGTAACATTCTAACCCATAATTTTGTAATATATAATTTTTTTCAAGTAATGTAATTGCAACATAAAAACATATTAATTTAACGAGTTATTTTTCAGTAATGTGGTTGCAAGAAAAAAATAATTACTTTAACGAATATATTATATTAAGAGTAAAAATAAATTGTGTATATTAGGTTGGGACCGGAAAAAATATTATTTTAGTGAAGTTATTACTATATCGATTATTACTTCATCGAGGTTCAACTGTACATATATCTTGTGTTTTATAAGTTTAGTTTTAAGCACACACATGACATACATAGGTAGCATGCATGTTAATGGATTGAGTTTGGATCAGATCGACCTAAATCAATATCCTTATCCATTTATTTTTTGGATTCGATCGGTTCCGAATTTTTTATAAGTCGATGTATATCCGGATTCGTTCGGATCACGGATTTTGTATCGAATATCCGCTGTATATATATATATAACTCATTATAAAATCTATTTAAATATGACAATTTTGAAAATATTGAAATACAGCTAGAATAATAATTTAATAAAGTAAATAAATTATAAACATACCAAATACGTAACATTAGTTTGTAAAATATTTGATTTTAACAATGAAAAAAATTGATGTATCGAAAGTGAAAGCGTAATGTGACTTAGGGCCGAACAAAAACCCGATCAATCCGAAAAATTGACCCAACCCGCCCCTCTTTTGGGCCGACCAACCCGAACCGTTCAAAACCGAAGTATTAATGTGTTCATTTTTTTATAACCCGAATATGTTGAGTTGGGTCAAGTTTTAACAAATTTAAACCTTTCCCAACCCAACCCAACCCAACCCGTTATATAATTAAGTTATATTTTTATTATATGTTTAGTCCATTGCATATTTAGTTCAATCCAAAAGCATTACATGTGAACTCATCACAACACATATTTTAACCTAATTCATCCTAATATGATAGTATAAGTTTAAATGTTTGACCAGTGAACTATAAATTATAAACTAGTAAAAAACTAACTTGTTTAAATTTTCATTTATACATACATAAAAATATTGTTAAAGATCATTGCACTGTATATTATATTTATTCAGATGTCTTGTCATCTGAAGCTAGATTTAAAATTTCTTTTATTTTAAATTAATGACTTGTGTGAAGTTGACATTATGAACTACTATTATATTTGACATTTGCAGAATTAATAGTCGAACTTTGTTTTATGATTTTTAATTTGATATCGAAAATTTATCCAGTTGAGTCCATAGCCCAACCCAACCCAATATATGAATAATAGGGTTGGGTTAAAAATATTTTTTCAGGTTAATGAGTTAAAAATTTTATAAACCGAATTAATTGAGTTGGGTCCTTTTTTCTCTGAATCCGACCAACCCGAACAATATTCACCCCTAATTTAACTTAACATTGGGCATACATGGCTCTAAAAAGTTTAAAGAGTTAGGATATATAGAAATGGCCATACTATAGGAACTAGACTGAATGAAGTATAGACAATGGGTCTTGACTTGAGGATACGATCGGATCGCCCTAAATCTATATCCGCTTAATTTATAATCGAATTTTTATTATCTGATCAAATTCTGGATCAGATTTTTAATAGGTCGATGTTGGGGTTAAACCCAATAGGTGGTATGGGCTTGGTGATACAAGACATAATTGGATTGGGTAATAATTATATTTGTTGACAATTATTATCATAATGGGATTGAGTAATAATTGTATGTGTTGACAATTATTATCATAATAAGAATGGGTAAAAATTGTATGGGCAGACAATTATTATTGTAATCAGATTAGGTATGTCTTGTTGGCTAAGTTTGTGATGGCTATATATACATAGTCATGTTATTGTTTTGATGTATGCTAAGAGATGTAGTCGTCTTAGGTATCGTGTGGGAGATGATTGAGCATTGGTTGGCTCAAGTATCAGTTTGGGACACCATTGAGGTGTTATGTATTGATGTATTATTGATAATTATTTTGATTAATAATACAATTTGGGATGTGGGCTTTCCACGTCAAATATATTGTTGCATATTTGTGTGCGTACTCTGTATTGGTAGAATTGAATCTCGAATGTGTGTGTGTGTTTCCTCCTAACAAGTGGTATCAAGAGTTGAGGTTCGAGGTTCGTGATGAATTGGGTTGGAGGAACGTTCGAGGTTCAATTGGTATGGCGGAGCACGTGATGGATTGCTGACAAAGTTACGTGTATTATAGCGGTTGACTTGTACCGTTGATCAATTCATTCGGACTCGAGGTAGAAGATGCACGAGATCATTGCAATAGTTTCAATGGTTTGATGGTTGATTGACCAGGTAAAATTTTTTGGATGATACTCGTGATGTTCTTCAAAAGAGGCCGAAGGATTGTGAAAGCAAGGGTCGGGTGACTCAATACTGAAAGGAGGCACTCGTGGTGATGCACGCGATTTTATGGATGGATACGCCGTTAGGATGAAGAACGGTAGTTTGGAGGTATTGGAGGTCACTATACGGACCTTAGTGATTCTCAAAATTTAGAAGAACGAGATGAATGGATTCTTGTTTGAGGGGAGGCATCGGCGAACGAACGTTGATGTTTTGATGGTTACCATTCAACCTGATCTGGAGTATTAGGTTGGATGGGAGGATTGTTGGGGTTAAACCCAATATGTGGTATGGGCTTGGTGATACAAGACATAATTGGATTGGGTAATAATTGTATTTGTTGACAATTATTATCGTAATGGGATTGAGTAATAGTTGTATGTGTTGACAATTATTATCATAATGGGAATGGGTAATAATTGTATGGGCAGACAATTATTATTGTAATCAGATTAGGTATGTCTTGTTGGCTAAGTTTGTGATGGCTATATATATATATAGTCATGTTATTGTTCTGATGTATGTTTAAGAGATGTAGTCGTCTTAGGTATCGTGTGGGAGATACTTGAGCATTGGTTGGCTCAAGTATCAGTTTGGGACACCATTGAGGTGTTATGTATTGATGTATTATTGATAATTGTTTTGATTAATAATACAAGTTGGAATGTGGGTTTTCCACGTCAAATATATTGTTGTATGTTTGTGTGCGTACTCTGCATTGATAGAATTGAATCTCGAATGTGTGTGTGTGTGTTTCTCGTAACAGTCGATCCACATTTGCTGAAATAACCTCGGATCGTGTTAGATCGAATTTTGCTCAATTGACAGACCTAATAGATAGTATTCCAATGATATGGTCGACTCATAGTAGCTCGAAGTAGGGATGTTAAACGAATATTTGAATACAAATATGCTTATATTCGTATTCGTATTCGAAATATTCGGATTCATATACGGATAATATTCGCTTTATTTCGGATATGGATAATATGCGTTTGTTTTCGTATATGAATGTGGATATTTCGGACATAGATTGTACTTTTTGGATTTTTTGATAGCCTCGCTATATTGACTATGATTTCGGAACACATATTTTATGATTAAGTATTTCAAATGATATTTTTATATATGTATTAAGTATTTTTACAATTTTATAAAATTTTATAAAATTTATATAAATGTATTATTTAAGGCCTACACACACTATAACCTAATAGAATATATTTTAAATTATATATATAATTCGAATACGGATAATATCCGTTTTTTGTAGGATATGAATGCGAATTTTTTGGACAAATGTCAAATAATAATTTTTTAAAAAAAAAATTTTTGACTGCCCTAACTCGAACAGAGTTTTAAGATTAAAGATTCGAAGAAAGCTGCCCTGATGGTGTGTAGCTTCCAGAGTTCAGATCTTTGGTTTATGGCCATTGTGGCAACATTTTAATTAATTATTTTTCATAATAATTGAACTGATTGAAATTTGTTAGGATTTGGTGAACAGATAGTATGAAACAAGAAGAGCAGATGTTGGTCACCTAGGCCCATTTCAATAAATGTTGGTCCCCTAGGTCCGATCCAACCTGAACTTGTATTAAGTTCCATGACCCCAACAGATCTTTCACCTTGATGGGCTATATTATGTCAGTAGAGTTTAGTAGCTAGTTTACCATGTTTGCTGCCCTTTTCAATTTTTACCTTTTTTCTCCAGCAATTTACCTATTAGATAATTTCAAGAAAGAATAGACAAGAACGAATGTACTAGTAATTTGGACAATAATTTAGAGATTTGATTTGTCTTAGGTAAAATCTAAAGTAGACATTAAAAAACAGTCTGTCAACCAAATTTGAACCCTTGAGTCCCAACATCTAACAAAATATAGAATGGTCCCCAACAAAATTCAAGCTAAAAAGCAATAAATATAGGAAAAAACAAACAAAAAATAATTGCAAAACGAAAAAAAGCAACAAAATAATGAAAGATAAAATGGTCCCCAATTTTAATATTCCCTTACACTCTTGACTTTTTTTTTTCTTTTTATCTTGATATTGTTTTGTAGGTGTTTCATTAAAAGAAACAATAGTATGGTATGTTTGTGTTTCAGAAACCCCCATGAAGAAGATGAAGAGAAGTTGTATGTAAACATTTCAGAGTACCCAAAGCTCTGTAAGTACGGTAAAAATTGTGGGGATGTTTATTGAAATATTGTCCACTTGGCAAATACCCATCTTACCGCTACAAAAAGTAGTGCAATGAGAGAGAAAATGGTACTATAGATGCATATAATGTGTGTAATGCATACACACACATTCATGAAAGTTGCATTCAACTATGGTGCAGAATAATTGAGTAAAAAAAGTAACTGTCATAGTTGGTACTACATCACCACAAAAAGATGCCCTACATCTTGCAGAAGCATGGTGGGAAACTGGTCTTTACCCAAAACTTAGGATACCAATTTATAACTATCATATTCCTTCGTGGATATGGTATATCTATAATAAAAAAACAATTATCATTCCAATTTAATGCAGTGTATCTTCCTCATTTTATTTACGGGATGTCCAAAGTTAAAAATTTATAAAAATAAGGTGATGTGTTAACGTGTTTAATAAAAAAAAAACGTTATCATAACACCTTAATGATCCACTTTTCAACTTCATACATTATCAGAGTACCTTAATGATCCACTTTTCAACTTCATGATGACACCTTAAGTGAATACAGAACCTAAAAATCAGTATAACTTCTGTTA
Source organism: Apium graveolens (assembly GCF_009905375.1). NCBI lineage: Eukaryota > Viridiplantae > Streptophyta > Magnoliopsida > Apiales > Apiaceae > Apium > Apium graveolens. The sequence goes on from NC_133656.1 coordinate 79,188,986, forward strand.
AAAGGATGTCTATTTAGGTACAAAAGAAAAACTAAAAAAGATACATTAATACTTCTATGTTAAGTAAAAAGCAACTAGTTTCTTCTGCTTATCAACTAAATATGCCCATTACTTTAAATTCTTTGATTCATACTACATGTGTTTTCCACTTTTACTGGAAAGGCATTGTAGTTTTACTTTAGATATCAATAATTTTGGGCTACATGTTTGTGTTAAGAACTCGATGAACAAACTTATATTACAATGAGAGTCTTTACATTTAGGCCCAACATAGATGTCAGAAGTCATATGTTATACCCAAAATTTAGCATTAGATTGACTCGGGTCAAACGCGGGATAATTACAGTCAAACTCAATATTGCGTTGTAAAAGTGAGGACGCGTCCAAGCATTAAAGACGCGCCTACTTGAGAAGGGATATATTTACGAGGCGAGAAGAGTGCGTGGTCAAAGAAGGACGCACCCAGACTTTATGAACGCGTCAATGTTTATGAAAGTGTTTGGCAGATGAAATCTTATGGTGATGGACGCGCTTACTTTAGCAAGGACGCGTCATAGGAGGTGAAACGTTGTGCATGATGGTTTAAAGGAAGACGCGCCCTAAATTCTAGGACGTGTCCTGTGATTTTGAATGCTATAAGGAACGATTGATTAGGAAACAGGTTTGGATTTATGAAGGTGAGGACGCGCCCAAAGGGTTAGGACGCGTCCAGTGTTTGATCTATATACTTTTGATGTTGAATTCAGGACAAAGCTTGCATGGAGAGGAACAATGGAGGTTATTTGTACTAATGTATTTGTTGCAGGTACTCTTTGAAGAATTCCCTCCTTGAGACGGTCAAGGAGGGGGATGTCCGTGAAAAGCTTGAAGGCCTCCAGGGGTATGCCTGATGATTGAAGGCCTCCTCCTGTATTCAGCGGGTGTCCTCGTTGGGGATGTGGGGTTTACTTTGGTGTGTGATTTGGGAGCTCTGTTCTTGTATTCAACGGGTGTTCTCGTTGGAGAACTTTGGAGTCATCCTGCACTTTGCACCCAAGAGCTTGGGATCACCTGTCCTGCTATCTGGTGGGTTATCCTCATTCGGGGGACAGGGACGCGTCTGGCACTTGGGGTGAACCGTGGCTATACCTGCGTTCGTAAATCAAGGGAGATAGCTGTAGCGGAGTGTTATCCTTGCGCAGGGAGATACACTATCCGTGAAGTCCTACGATTACGGACGAGCCTTGGGCCTTCGCGGTTGGGCCTCATAGTTGGACATTCCTAAAACTAGCGGAAGATGGATATCGGATGGGCTTCTACTGGGTTTAGGAGTACGAAGTCTAAACTCATTAGACTTCTTGTTCTACGAGAACTACGTCAGGCTTGATCCCTATAAAAAGGGTACGTAGGAACATTGAGAGGGTAAGAAGTTGAGAGCTGATAAGAGAGCCACCACTTACTCTGATCAATCTCATCCTAAAACAACCACAATCAACCACACACCGCTTAAGTTTCCGGCAAAGAACCACCGTCACATATCTTAGTTCCGGCGAGAAACCTCAATCTTTGTTGTTACCAGATTCCTCCGTCAACATCATATATTACTAGAATTCTCCCAAGTTATTGGGTAACCATCAAAGTTATAACCCTAATATTTTGAACTAAATATCATAATTAAATTCATAACATCTTTTTATGGAGCACAATAGTTATTTTTGTAGGAAAGGACATTATTTATCACTCTTTTTATGTCGGTTATCTTAAAATCTGATATATTTAGTAATTTTATGTGTCGTATATCAACATATATGTTATTTTTATGTGAATGATATTTGATGCCGGTAATTTATTTAACCGACACATAAAAGTAACATATTACACCGGGCGTTTGAATGGCCACACAAATGAACAAGTTCGATGCTAACTTAGCAAATAGTATCTGTCTACCGGTGAACTAATCCAGTGTTCGAGTCTCGGTGAATACCTCATGCGGTGAGTTTCTTTTATAACTACGAATCTTGGCAAGTTTACAAACATCACACTGTCATACGACTTCGTACTTAAAATTGAATCTCCATTTAAATTCGAATCTAGACCTTGGAGTAATAAAACTCTAAATACATAGCTTCAGCTAGGTGAGCATGAGATACACGGGCTAAGAGGACAGTGGGTATTCTATCGTACTGAGAAAATAAGTTTCATAGGTTGCTTAGATTGTTGTATGACTTTGTAAGTATAATGTGATGATAACTATGATTGGAAACGGGGCAATGAGATTGTATGACTTTGTAAAAAGGCATGAACAGAAGAAGAGAAAAGAAAATAATAAAATTGATGTAATAAACTAAAAAGAAGATGCAAGAACAGATAGGTCACAATCAGAGGCAATGCAGTCAATCTTAGGGTGGTGATGGGGAAGATCTTGAAAAGAGATTGAAGTGGACACGTGTATGGAGCAGGTGTATACAAATATGAAAGTGGTGTAGTTATATTCACCACTTTACAGTTGTTTGCATTTAGATGAGCACCTCTGCACTTTTGCATTATATATGACAATCTAAATATTATTCTGTAGGAATAGCTAGCTTTTATTCATAGTTGCAGTCATGCATGCATGATCGACTCTTTCTCGAGAGAGATTAAATGTACAATTATACATCACCCTCCGGGGATAAGATCAAATGTAAGCCAATATGTTGGTTCGTCTTTGAAACAACTATCCATATATAATTAGGGAAGTCTTACGATTAGCATGATGACATTATCCTACTAAACTATCCATAATACGTGAAAGGTGTGTATTACCCCACATATAGAACATACAAGACTCAATTGGCTTAACTTTATCTAATTTTGTATTGATAGTCTAACACGAGAATCAGAAGTTGTTGGTACCGGTGTTAGTAGAACAATGTTTGGTAGATAGAATGGATTTTTTTTATTATTATTCATGCTGTTCATCCAATAAGTACATGTGTCTATTTATATATTATTCGGGGAACCGTAAACACTCTCGTACATCTTTATCTAAATCTTATTTATTACATAAGAAAATTCTGGATATTCTAGAAATGTATTAGTAATTTCAACACTGCTCCTTGATGCATTTTCTGGCGACTCCAAGCATGTCTCGAAGATATTCAAACTTTGATCTTGCTAGCGCTTTAGTGAATATGTCTATCATCTGCTCCTCTGTTCTGTAGTAGACTACCTCAATTTCTCCACTTGTTGATGCTTCTCGAATGAAGTGATGCTTGATTGCTATATGTTTTGTTCTACTGTGATAAACTTGATTTTTTGTCATGTCAATTGCTAACTTATTGTCGCAGAATAATTGCACAGCTCCACCTTGCATCTCTCCCATGTCTCCAAGTATTCTCTTTAGCCAAATAGCTTGATTAGCAGCACTTGCTGCAACCACATATTCTGCTTCGACCGATGATTAACCTCTTGAATCCGGATCGTTTACAGGTTATGGTATGAAACAAGAATTTAACATTCTATAATTCACAACAACTGCAATACAAATTTAAATACCTTTATGCTAATGCCTTTGTTTTATTTTCTAACTTCTGCGTCCTTTCGCAGTGGAGATCTCTCTAACTTCTGCTGTCTACGAAAGCTACTCACTTTTAGCCTTATCTATTTCTGAAAGAAATAAGAATTTACAAAGTAAGAGTGAGCAAAAAATGCCCAGCAAATATATAATTTGAGTTTCAAATATTAATATTGAAGAAAAATTTTCGGACAAAAGCTTTAAACCATTTTAAACGATTCTATTTAATTGAGAGAGTTGAACGAGTAAACATTGGATGTTACCAGCCTTTAATCATCAGTCCAAAAATGACAAGTGATTCCCAGATTCATATCCTGAATCAGGGTTTTGTCCGGTTTTTGGAATCATAAAACTTTTGAGAGAGAGTGCCGTTAATGGCAATCAACAAAAAATTAGACTGGACACTAGAAACCAACATATGCACTATACCCTGCCGATCAGTCAGGATACAGTGCAGATTTATACCCAACTGTATAGATCCATTCAGATACCTAGGCATTATCGCCCAAGGGTCCGGTCCATCCCCGGCCCATAGGGTACAGCTCATCGCTGACCCTCACAATAACCATCCAGCCCGTAGAGTATTTTGATATCAAATCATTTTGAATTCAAAACATCCCAACTCAGGGTTCGCAAATAACCCGAAAGAATGGGTATTTGCTCAAGAGAGCAATCGAATTATAGGAACAATAATGAAAAGAACTGGCATAATAAGAGTAATTACAGCGAAATATAAAACAGTTAACTATTCTGAACTTAGAATAGAAGCGAATAAATAATTGCAGTATTTTAGGAGAAAGGTTAGAATACTTGCCTCGAGAAGCTTTAATCACTATTATCGGTTGGCTTTCGAATTGCCTTGAACGTTTGGCTTTATCGTCAAACCACTACTCTATTCTGGATACAATCCTATCCTTCACGTCCTTCGATTGAACTTCGTTGATCTCGACGTCTAATCACTAAATCATTCCTAGTCCGAAGTCGATACTCGGGTTTTCCTTCTAGGACCTACAAGATTAAAATACCCTAATTTAGATAATCATCTGGCTCAACATCACATCCCTATCACTTCTACCCATAAGGTTTCACAACCCAACCCATATTTATATGTATTATTGAAATAAACATAGCAATTATGGCTTGCACCTTCCAAACTCGGTTCCGTATTTAATTTCGGAAAAATACATATATTCATTGTTTTAAAAAATAGGGTAATCGATTATTCACAAATATCTTGTCACGTCACGTAAGTAGGTTTCGTAAAATTTAATTATATATCCTCGCTCGACGTCTCCGATAATTAGAGGTTACGTTCCCGTATTTTTGGAATTAATTTTCCCGAAAATCGGGCAGCGTCTCCTTTGTTTATCGGTCTACCCGTCGAACATCCCGATGTCAAATCAATCACAATCAACAACAACATCCAATCCAGCTTACAATCCCAAACACCAGTACAACTTCAATTATTTATTATTATTATACGTACTTTTATATTTTTGTTTGTGTTTTTCATTTTGCAATTAATTTTTACCGAACTAATTTTATTTAATTAATAAATGTAGGACTCAGATAAAAATCATCATCGCCCACCGTCGGCTCGCCGAGGCTCATCGCTGACGACGGTAAAGTTCGTCGGTACCCGATAATTTCGGGTTTCCATACGAACCTCACCGATTAAATATATAATATCTCGCACGAAATTCATTTTTATTTCACGAATATTTATTCAATAATTTCCTGCAAAGAAATAAAATAATTAAATAAAAAATTTCGAAACCAGCACTGCAACACGTGCATACGCGCAGCACAACCAGGAACAGAACACAGGCAGCAGTCGGACAACCTCACGCCACCAACACGCGCCACACGCGCGGGCGGCGGTGATGGTCACCGGAAACCAGAACATAACCGAGAATCAAATCGGCAGTTACAACACCCACGAGGCTACACACTCCTCCCACAGCCACACACACACACACTGCACACACTCACACACACTCACACACACAAACCGCACACACACATATACAAAACACACACTCACATATATACACGCACACGAAACACATACTCAACACCAAAAATGACATAATACAGGCCGAACAGGGAAGCAAGGCAGCACAGTTGCCGGAAAAAAACGGGAATAAAAGGGCGGCGACTCACCGAATAACAGCAGGAAAAGAGGTATGGGTGAGGGAGGAAGAAATAGGAGAAAAAAACGGGGGAGAACATAGATGATAGAGAGAGAGAGATAAAAGAGAGAAAGAGAATTGAAGAGAGATTTCTGATAGAGAGATTGGAAGAGATGAACAGGGAAGGAAGAGGCGGCGCTACCGGGGGAAAAAGGGGTAGAATTAGGTTTTTTTATTATCTTTTCTTTCTTTATTTTACTTCCGCTTTTATTTCGTTTTTATTACTTACTGACTCGTTTTTTGCAAGTTAACGAAGTAACTGTGTACCAAAATTTGTCGAAAAAAATTTGCAAATTACATTCCAGAAATATCTGAATATTCAAAAGTTATCAAAATAAAATTTCATAATTTTCTTTTTAAATATATTTGGAACGCGCATCAAACCCACATTTAACGAATTAACGAACAAATGTGCGGATGAATAAAAGCCAGAAAATTCTCGAAATAATTTTCAAATTCTCGAAATATTTAAAAGTTAACAAAATAAAATTTTTATGATTTTTGAAGTATTCTGGAATTAAATACTGATTTTACAATTAAATGAGATCAGAAAATCATTTAAAATTAAATAATCAATAAAATATTGATTTCTGAATTTGATAAACCCCTAAAAATAATAAATAAAATTATAAAATAATAGAAATAATTTTAGAAATTTTTTTAGCATTTTTAAGAATAAATATTCAATAAAATCACTTTAAAATGAATTAAATGCATACAGCTCGATAATTAATTATAAAAGTAATCTTCGCGTCTAACCAATCAAACACAATTAACAATATAGCAACACATCGCTAACAGAACCATTGTATATTTTATGTATTTAATATTTCGATAATTACATTTACTGACCGGATCCGAAAATAGGTTACTTAGCCGCTAAGTAACTAAAAGACGATACGATTTTAATATCAGAATTGGATAATTATCAAAACAGAGACTCTTATAAAATACATTATACGAAAATGAGGTAACAATGTCTCGCCTTTTGAGAATATGGATTTTTTATAGGACTATAAAATGATTCACGTATCGAAAATTTCATACCGGGACTCGTACAGGTCAAACCGTACCCCGGATTGAAAAAGTCAAAACACGGAAAGTGTTCAGAATTATCAGATTAGGTTAGGAAGGAGTTTTCGGAAGAGTTTCGGGTTGTAAAAAAGCAAAAACGGTTGAAGTGGGATGATTTTTGATTCTAAAAAGAAATTTTATAATTATGTAAGAATAATCATTATTAATTCTATAAATCCTTATAAAATCATATAATAATCCAAAAATTACCAGAAAAATACCAAAATTGTCTAGATTTAATTCTGGATAATTGGAAATTAAAATATCTCAATTTTATCAGAAATAAACATCCAAATATTATTATCCACCATCAAATAATTCACCAAAATTCACATAAAAATCACATAATATTTATTTATTGATAAAAATAATTACATGATATTTCCCAGACGTTACAATGTAACTTTGAGTCTATAGCTACCTTGTCACTAAGTGAATAGCCACGAAATTTTGACTCTGAAACCGGCTTGTACCATATGCCATAATCAACAATTCCTTGCAAGTATCTTAAAACTCTTTTTGGCGCACCATAATGTATTTGACTTGGATTTTGCATAAATCTTGATAACAGACTACTCGCATACATGATATTTGGTCTTGTATTTTTAAGTAGAGGAGACTTCCGATGAGGCTTCTATATCACGAGCCTTTAATTTTTGCAGACCCATCATCCTTCTTCATCTTTTTTTTTTGCAAAAAGTGGTGTAGCAACTGTTTTACAACCACTCATATTGAACTTTGTTAGAAGGTTAATTGTTTTTTATAAATAAAGATGCCCTCAGCTTCTTGTGTAATTTCAATGCCAAGAAAATGATGCATTAATCCAAGGTCGCTCATTTCAAAAGTTTTCATCATATCTTCTTTGAAATCATGAATCATTTTTTCATTATTTCCTGTATAAAGTCATCTACATACAAGGAAACTATAAGCGTACCACTACCTTGTGTTTTAGTGTAAAATGTAGGCTCGCTTGGACTCCTCCTGAAACCCAGACTTATGAAATAATTATCAATACGACTGTTGTTAAGTGGCATTTATGTCCAAATAGAATGCTCGATAAAGGCTTGAATTGGTATTTTGTACTCGAGTCATTTGTATATTTGATGCGTTTTTGTAGTGTTTTTGTATTTCAGGCATAGTTGAAAGAGTCAAAAGATTTAGCATTGTTTTGGTGCTAAATTGGTGCTAGGAACGTGTCCAGGAAGTTTGCTCATGGATTTCCATCTCAAACCAGCGAAAAAAATAAAAATCAGAGTTTTTTCCAGAAGGTCGGCGCGCCCGCGCTGGTGAAGCGCGAGGCCGCGCCAGGTCAAGTTTCAAGATACCTATTTTGAATAGAAGATTAATTTCTGGACTTCTCTACTAATCAGGGCTGCTATATAATGATAACTTAAGGTCGTTTTTCATAACAAGACGTACCAGAGCTTAAGGGGAAGACATTAAAAAGACCATATAGCACAATTCAACCAAGACTAAGAGGATCTATTTTATTCTTGTGATTCTTTGTTTTAAGGTGAAATCTTGGATGCTAGTTTTCTTATTTGTTGAACCTAATACGCTTGTTTAATGTACTTGGTTTATTATCGTATTTATAAAGACTTAGTTTATTATACCATGCTTTCATCGGAACCCACGGTGATGATGAGTTCGGTTATGGGCTAATCGTTATCGTGGGGTTCTAACGGATTTACTTATTGATTTCAATAGTTGATATGTTTTTATACCTTAGTGTGTGGTGATTGTATGATATCATAGTATTGGTTGTGATTATTCGTCTTATGAGAGTCGCGAACTTATAAGATAGCGTGTTAATCTCTATTGAAGCGAAAGTGAATATAGGGGTTTAGAACTTGCCATGCCAGCATAGGTTCATGTAATTGATATGCATGATTCGTAGGTAATTTTAACCATCTTACTTGCCCTATGTAATCATGATAGATAACATGTGCATTAAACCGTTATGTTGTCAAATTCTATAGACATATAGGGTCTCAATATAATTGGTGTCTATTCAGATTCTATCTTTTTTGTGGATGTCTGGTAGTAAGGTATTCATATAACGAATATTGGCGTTTACTAGTTTCGTGTTATCTGATTAGTGTCATCACCATTGTATTCTAAGGATAAGAACATAAAGGCTATTGAATGAAGTAGTAATGAAGTTAGAATCCCATGTTTGTGTCATATAGTTAATCAATCCTTTTAATCTCTTAATTAATATTCTTTAGTATAATCTCATAGTTATAAACAATCTCAAATTGTGATCATCTTAGCATTGAATAATAACCATATCATTGTTGCATAAGTACATCAATTGAAATTAACGTAAACCAGTCTCTATGGGAACGAACTAGAATTAATTCTATATTACTTGCGATCGCGTATACTTGCGTGAATATTAGCGCGTGTTTTCATCCTAACAAGTTTTTAGCGCCGCTTTCGGGGACTCGGTGTTAATTTTTAGTTTATGTGCTTGACATCAGTGTTCGTTAAAGTTCATTGACTCGGATATTTTACTTACTACTTTGTTTGTTGCTATTTCAGGTACTTTAGAGAGCGTGTATGCTAACGCATTCTCAACTTCGAAAGAAAACACTGGAAAAAGCAGAGGAAAAAGTAGCTGAAGAAATCTTTGTTGAGGAAAAATTTGAAGAAGAATCTCTTTTTGCAATGGGTGAACCAGAAGTAAATACAAAGGCTTTGATGGACTATTCTCAGCCAAAGATCAATGATATTCAGTCTAGCATTGTCCGATCAGCCATCGAGGCTAACATTTTTGAAATCAAAGCTAGCACGATTCAGATGATACAGAATTCAGTTCAGTTTGGGGGTTCTCCAACGGAAGATCCCAACATGCATATTAGAGATTTCATCGAGATTTGCGACACTTTCAAATTCAACAATGTTACTGAAGATACTATTAAGCTAAGACTTTTCCCATTTTCTCCGAGGGATAAAGCTAAGAGCTGGTTACATTCTCTACCACCAGGCTCTATTACCAAATGGGAAGAACTTGCTCAAAAGTTCCTTACTAAGTTCTTTCCTATGGAGAAGACAACTGCAATCATGAATACTCTTACTTAATTTGCACAACAGTCTGTAGAGTCTTTTTGTGAGGCTTGGGAGCGATATAAGGAGATGCTTAGGAAGTGTCCTCACCATGGGATGACTGACTGGATGATCATTAACTGTTTCTATAATGGTTTGGGTGCAACTTCTAGACCCATGCTCGATGCAGCATCGGGTGGAGACTTGTGGGCTAAAAGCTATGATGAAGCTTATGAATTGATTAAACTAATGGCTGCTAATGAATACCAGAATCCTTCTCAGAGACTAACTCAAGGCAAGGTAGCAGGAATTCTGGAGGTAGTTGTAGCTACTGCTATAACTGCTCAGCTTAAGGCTTTGATGATGAAGGTGGATTATTTGGCTAATTATGGAGTTAATCAGATCACTTGTGTCTGTGAGCTTTGCGCTGGTGCCCATGAGACAGAGCAGTATGCTATTTCTAGTGAATTAGCTCAGTTTGTGAGCAACTTTCAGAGTTCGCAGCAGCCTGTTCCAGCCACCTATCATCCCAACAACCGCAATCATCCTAACTTCAGCTGGAGCAATACTCAGAATGCGGTTCAGCAGCCTTATCAGCAGTATACAGCAAAGCAATACAACCATCCTGGTTTTTAGCAACCGCAATATGCACCAAGACAACAACTCCAACTGCAACAATCTAATGAAAAATCTGAATTGGAGGAGTTGAGGCTCATATGCAAGAGCCAAGCGGTGTCTATCAAGATCTTGGAGAATCAAATTGGACAAATTGCCAATACCTTATTGAATCGTCAACCTGGTTCACTACCTAGTGACACGGAAGTTCCAGGAAAGAAGGAAGCTAAATAGCAGGTTAAGGCAACCACATTGAGGTCTGGGAAGGTTGCAAATCCCGAAAAATCTCAAGTTTCGGAAGAAGAAGCTGTGGATGAAGAAGAAGTGCAGAAGGAAGTAGAAGTGGAACCAAGGTAGACTACTGTGGAACACACTCCTCCCAAGGGTAATACAAGGGAGAAACAGATCTATCCTCCACCTCCTTTTTCTAAGAGGTTGCAGAAGAAAAAGTTGGATAAGCAGTTTGAGAAGTTTCTGGAGGTGTTCAAGAAACTTTATATTAACATACCTTTCGCTGAAACTCTTGAACAGATGCCTAGTTATGCGAAGTTTATGAAGGGTATTCTCTCTCAGAAAGTGAAGCTTGATGACTTAGAGACCGTTGCTCTTATGGAGGAGTGCAGTGATGTGCTGCAACAGAAGTTGCCTCCGAAGCTTAAAGATCGTGGAAGCTTCACTATTCCTTGCACTATCGTAAACTTGTCATTCGACAGGTGTTTGTGTGATTTGGGAGCTAGCATCAATCTGATGCCTTTGTGTGTTTTCAAGAAGTTGGATTTACCTGATCCGAAGCCTACTTATATGTCCTTACAGTGGGCTGATCGCTCAATTACATATCCATGAGACATTGTGGAGGATGTCTTGGTCAAAGTAGACAAACTCATCTTACCTGCTGATTTTGTAATTCTTGATTTCGAGGAGGATAAGAAGAATCCCATAATCTTGGGAAGACCATTCTTGGCTACTGGCCGAACCTTGATAGATGTGCAGAAGGGTGAGCTTACTATGCGAGTGCTGGATCAAGATGTGACTTTCAATATATTCAATGCCATGAAATTCCCGACTGAAAATGAGGAGTGCTTAAAAGTGGAGTTGGTCGATTATGTGGTTACTTCAGAACTTGATCAAATGCTAAGGTCTGATGCCTTAGAGAAGGCCTTGTTGGGGAATTCAGATAGTGAAGATGACGAAGGTGATGAGCAGTTGCAATATTTGAATGCTTCTCCTTGAAACAGAAGGCTGGATATGCCTTTTGAATCTCTTGGAATGTCAGAACTGAAAAATGCTGAGGGGCCACTCAAGCCTTCTATTGAGGAAGCTCCTACACTAGAGCTTAAACCATTGCTTGAATACTTAAGGTGTGTTTTTTTAAGCGATACATCTACTTTTCCTGTTATTATTACATCTGACCTTTTAGGTGGTGATGAGGAAAAGCTTTTGAGAATTCTAAGAGAGTTCAAATCGGCAATTGGATGGACTATAGCATATATCGAGAGAATCATCCCTTCTTATTATATGCACAAATTTCTGCTAGAGGAAGGGAACAAGCCGACTGTTGAGCAGTATAGAAGGCTTAATCCGATCATGAAAGAGGTTGTGAAGATGGAAATTCTCAAGTGGCTAGATGCAGGGATCATCTACCCTATTTCTGATAGTTCGTGGGTGAGTTTGGTTCAGTGTGTGCCAAAGAAAGAAGGTATCACAGTTCTTGCTAATGAGAAGAATGAGCTCATTCCTACTCGAATAGTTAGGGGGTGGAGAGTGTGCATGGATTACAGGAAGCTGAATAAAGCCACGAGGAAGGATCACTTTCCTCTTCCTTTTATTGATCAGATGCTTGATAGGTGGTAAGTGGCATTTCCGTCCACTTAGAATGCTCTATAAAGTCTTTAAGTGATGTTTTGTACTCGAGTTATTTGTGTATTTGATGTGTTTTTGTAGTGTTTTTGCATTTCAGACATAAATAAAAGAATCAGGAGATTTAGCATTATTTTGGTGCTAAATTAGTGTTAGGATGGTGCTCAGGAAGATTGCTTGAGGATTTCTAACTCAAACCATCCAAGAAAATAGAAAACTAAAGATTTTCCAGAAGTCAGCGCAGCCGTGCTATAGTAGCTCACGGCCGCGTCGAAGATGCAGAATTGCGGCGCGCCCGCATTGTTGAAGCGCGCGGCCGCGCCGGGTCGATTTGCAGGAATCTTGTTTCTACTACAATTCTGATTTTCTGGACTTCTAATCTACATGGGTTGCTATATAATGTTAACTTAAGATCGTTTTTCATAACAAGACGTACCAAAGCTTAAGGAGAAGGCGTAAGAATACCGTATAGCACAATTCAACCAAGGCGAAGAGGATCTTGATTATTCTTGTGATTCTTTATTTTAAGTTGTAATCTTGGATGCTAGTTTTCTTATTTGTGAACTATACTCTTGTTACGTACTTGGTTTATTATTTATTCAGTATAAATACTATGTTTGTTATACCATGCTTTCATCGAAACCCACGTTGATGATGAGTCCGATTATGGGCTAATCGTTATCGTGGGGTTCTAGCGGATTTACTTATGGATTTCTTTAGTTAAATTGTTTCGGTACCTTAGTGTGTGGTGACTGTATGATATCCTAAGTATTGGTTGTGCTTATTCATCTTATGAGCGTCGCGAACTTATAAGATAGCGTGTTAATCTTTAATGAAGCGAAAATGAATTTAGGGGTTTAGAACTTGTCATGCTAGCATAGGTTCATGTATTTAATATGCATAATTTGTAGGTAATTTTAACCAGCTTACTTGCCCTATGTAATCATGATAGATAACTTGTGCATTAAACTGTTATGTTGTCAAATTCTATAGACATATAGGGTCTCAGTATAATTGGTATCTATTCAGCTTCTATCTCTTTAGTGGATGTCTGGTAGTAGGTTATTCGTACAACGAAAGTTGGCGTTTACTAGTTTCGTGTTATCTGATTAGTGTTATCACCATTGCATGCTAAGGTTAAGAACAAAAAGGCTATTGAATGAAGTAGTAATGAAGTTAGAATCCCATGTTTGTGTCATATAGTTAATTACTCCTTTAAATATCTTAGTTAATGTTCTTTAGTATAATCTGTAGTTAATCTTAGTTATAAAAAATCTCAAATTGTTAATCGTCTTAGCATTGAATAATAACCATACCATTATTGCATAAGTGCATTGATTGAAATTAACCTAAACCAGTCTGTGGGAATGAACTAGAATTAATTCTATATTACTTGCAATCGCATATACTTGCGTGAATATTAGCGTGTATTTTCTTCCTAACAAGTTTTTGGTGCCGCTGCCGGGGACTCGGTGTTAATTTTTAGTTTATGTGTTCGTCATCAATGATCGTTAAAGTTCATTGACTCGGACATTGTTACTTACTTATTTCCTTGTCGTGTTTCAGGTACTCTAGCGAGCGTGTATGCATACGCGTTCTTGGTCTTGTAAAAGAACACTGGATCAAGTTGAGGAAGAAGTTATAGTAGCTCAGAAAGTTTTTGAGGAAGTTCTTGTCGAGGAGAAAGTTGAAGAAGAAGCTCTTATTCCAATGGGGTAACTAGAAGCGAATACAAAGGCTTTGATAGATTAGTCTCAACCAAAGATTAATGATATTCAGTCTAGCATTGTCCGACCAGCCATCTTAGCTAATACCTTTGAGATCAAGTCGAGCACGATCCAGATGATACAGAACTCAGTTAAATTTGGGGGTTCTCTGACAAAAGATCCCAACATGCACATCAGAGATTTCATCGAGATCTGTGACACTTTCAAGTTCAATGGAGTTTCTGAAGATGCTATTAATTTGAGGCTTTTCCCATTCTCTCTGCGGGATAAAGCTAAGTGCTGGTTACATTCTCTACCATCAGGGTCTATCACCAAATGGGAGGATCTTGCTCAAAAGTTCCTAACTAAATTCTTTCCTATGGCGAAGACTGCTGCAATCAGAAACACACTTACTCAATTTGCTCAGCAATCTGGAGAATCTTTATGTGAGGCTTGGGATCGCTACAAAGAGATGCTTATAAAGTGTCATCACCATGGGATGCCTGGCTGGATGATCATTAACTGCTTTTATAATGGATTGGGTGCTACTTATAGACCCATGCTTGATGCAGCATCAGGAGGAGCATTATGAGGTAAAAGCTATGACGAAGTTTATGAATTAATTGAGCTGATGGCTGCCAATAAATACCAGAACCCAACTTAGAGACTACCTCAAGGTAAGGTAGCAGGCATTCTGGAGGTAGATGCAGCTACTGATATAGTTGCTCAGCTTAAGGCTTTGGCGATGAAGGTGGATTCTTTGGCTAATTATGGAGTTAATCAGATCACTAGTGTCTGTGAGCTTTGTCCTGGTGCCCATGAGACAGAGCAGTGTGTTATTTCTAGTGAATCAGCTCAGTTTATGAGCAACTTTCAGAGGTCGCAGCAGCCTGTTCCGGCCACCTATCATCCCAACAAATGCAATCATCCTAACTTCAGCTGGAGCAATACTCAGAATGCGGTTCAGCAGCCTTATTAGCAGTATGCATCAAAACAATACAGCCCCCCTGGTTTTCAGCAACCGTAATATGCACTAAGACAACAACTCCAGCTGCAACAGTCTAATAAAAAATCTGAATTGGAGGAGTTGAGGCTCATGTGCAAGAACCAAGCGTTGTCTATCAAGACCTTGGAGAATCAAATTGGGCATATTGTCAATGCCTTGCTTAATCGTCAACCTGGTACACTCCCTAGTGACACTGAAGTGCCACAAAAAAGGGAAGCTAAGGAGAGGTTAAGGCAATTACATTGAGGTTTGGGAAGGTTGCAAATCCCGAAAAATCTCAAGTTTTGGGAGATAAAGCTATGAATGAGAAAAAAGTGCAGAAGGAAGCACAAATGGAACCAAGAAAGACTACTGTGGAACACACACCTCCTGAGGGTAATACAGGGGAGAAACAGATCTATCCTCCACCTCCTTTTCCTAAGAGGCTGCATAAGAAAAAGCTGGATAAGCAGTTCGAGAAGTTTCTGGAGGTGTTCAAGAAACTTTATATCAATATACCTTTCACTGAAGCTCTTGAACATATGCCTAGTTATGCGAAGTTTATAAAAGGTATTCTCTCTCGGAAAGTGAAGCTTGATGACTTAGAAATCGTTGCTCTTACGGAGGAATGCAGTGTTGTGCTGCAACAGATGTTGCCTCTGAAGCTTAAAGATCCTGGAAGCTTCACTATTTCTTGTACCATTGGAAAAGTGTCATTTGACAAATGCTTATGTGACTTGGGAGCTAGCATCAATCTGATGCCCTTGTCAATCTTCAAGAAATTGGACATACCTGATCCAAAGCCTACTTATATGACCTTGTAGTTGGCCGATTATTCTATTTTACATCCACGTGGCATTGTGGAGGATGTCTTGGTCAAGGTGGATAAACTCATCTTTCCTGCTGATTTTGTAATTCTTGATTTCGAGGAGGATAAGAAGATTCACATAATCTTGGGAAGAACATTCTTGGCTATTGGCTGAACATTGATTGATGTGCAGAAGGGTGAGCTTACTATGTGAGTGCTGGATCAGGATGTGACGTTCAATTTTTTAATGCCATAAAATTCCTGACTGAAAACAAGGAGTGCTTAAAAGTGGAGTTGGTTGATTCCGTGGTTACTTCAGAACTTGATCAAATGCTAAGGTATGATGCCTTAGAGAAGGCCTTGTTGGGGAATTCAGATAGTGAAGATGATGAAGGTGATAAACAGTTGCAGTATTTGAATGCTTCTCCTTGGAAGCGAAGGCTAGACATGCCTTTTGAATCTCTTAGATTGAAGGAGTTGAACAAATCTCCAAAGTGCCTCAAGCTATCTATTGAAGAAACTCCTACACTTGAGCTTAAACCATTGCCTGAGCACTTAAGGTATGCTTTTTTAGGTGATGCATCTACTTTGTCTGTTATTATTGCATCTGACCTTTCAGGTAGTGATGAGGAAAAGCTCTTAAGAATTCTGAGAGAGTTCAAGTCGGCAATTGGATAGACTATAGCAGGTATCAAGGGAATCAACCCTTCTTACTGTATGCATAAAATTCCGCTAGAAGAAGGTAGTAAGCCTATTCTTAATCCGATCAAGAAAGAAGTTGTGAAGAAATAAATCCTCAAATGGCTAAATACAGGGATCATCTATCCCATTTCTGACAGTTTTTGGGTGAGTCCAGTTTAGTGTGTGCAGAAGAAAGGAGGTATCACCGTTGTTGCTAATGAAAAGAATGAGCTCATTCCCACTCGAACAGTCATGGGGTTGAGAGTTTGCATGGATTACAGGAAGCTGAACAAGGCCACAAGAAAGGATCATTTCCCTCTTCCGTTTATTGATCAGATGCTTGACAGATTGGCTGGGCATGAGTACTATTTTCTTATGGATGGCTATTCGGGTTATAATCAGATTTCTATTGCTCTAGAGTATCAGGAAAAGACTACTTTCACATGTCTATTTGGGACTTTTTCCTTTAGAAGAGTTTCTTTTGGGTTGTGTGTTGCACCTGCCACATTTCAGAGATGCATGATGGCTATCTTCTCTGACATGATTGGTCAAAATGTGGAGGTGTTTATGGATGATTTTTCTGTGTTCGGAGATTCTTTTGACGAGTGATTACAGAATCTAGTCACAGTTCTTAAAAGGTGTGTTGAGAACAATCTGGTTCTCAACTGGGAAAAATGTCATTTTATGGTGCGACATGGCACTATTCTTGGGCACAAGGTCTCTAGTAATGGTCTTGAGGTGGACAAAGCCAAGGAGGGGGTTATCGAAAACCTTCCTCCAGCAATTTCTGTTAAGGGAGTTCGCAGCTTTCTTGGTCATGCGGGTTTCTATCGGCGATTCATCAAAGACTTCTCTAAAAACTCTAAACCCTTGTGCAATCTTCTAAATATTGATGTCCCTTTCAAGTTTGATGACGAGTGTCTTGCTGCTTTCGAGATCTTAAAAGAGAATTTAATCACGGCACCTGTCATAACTGCACCTAATTGGGATGAACCTTTTGAGATGATGTGCGATGCAAGCGACTATATAGTTGGAGCAGTTCTTGGATAGAGAAAGAATAACATATTTCATGTGGTCTACTATGCTAGTAAGACCCTCAATGGTGCTCAACTGAACTATACAACTACTGAAAAAGAGCTATTGGCTATTGTCTATGGTTTTGAGAAGTTTCTATCTTATTTGCTTGGGACGAAGGTGATAGTTTTCACTGATCACTCTGCTATTCGATATCTCGTCTCGAAGAAGGACTCGAAGCCTAGACTGATTCGATGGGTTCTTTTACTTCATGAATTTGAGTTGGAGATCAAGGACATAAAGGGTACTGAGAATCAAGTCGCTGATCATCTCTCTCATTTAGAAGATCAAAGTGTAACTTCACAGGATAAGACGTTGATAAATGAGTCTTTTCCCGATGTGCATTTGTTTGGAGTGCAAAAAGAAGAACCGTGGTTTGCAAACATTGTGAACTACATTGTGAGTAATATCATGCCTCAAGACTTGTTTTCTACTCAAAGGAAGAAGTTTCTTCATGAGGTGAAGCAGTACACATGGGATTAGAGCTGACCAAATCATCAGGAGATGTATCCCGTACAGCGAAACGGGGGGATCTTTCCAGATTGCCATTCGACTGCTTATGGAGGCCACTACGGTGGAGAAAAAATGGCAGCTCGTATCCTTCAAGCAGGATTTTTCTGGTCTACATTGTTTAAGGATGCACATCAATTTGTTTTGAAGTGTGATCGTTGCCAGCGTATGGGTAATATATCTAAGAGGGATGAGATGCATCTTAATGTGCTTCTCGAGGTTTAAGTCTTCGATGTTTAGGGAATTGACTTCATGGGGCCATTTGTCTCATCTTGCAATAATCAGTATATCTTGTTGGCGGTTGATTATGTTTTGAAATTGGTGAAAGTCAAGGCTTTGCCGATAAATGATGTGAAGGTAGTGCTGAGTTTTCTTCATAAGCAGATATTCATAAGATTTGGGACTCCAAGAGTCATAATCAGTGATTAGGGATCGTATTTCTACAATCACAAGTTCACTGCTATGATGCAATGATATAATGTGTATCATCGTATTACTACAGCCTACCATCCTCAGATTAATGTTCAAGCTGAGGTATCTAACAGAGAGATCAAGTGTATTCTAGAGAAAGTTGTGTGTCCATCAAGGAAGGATTGGTCTTTGAAGCTTGATGAAGTTGTTTGGGCGTATCAAACAACATATAAAATTGAATACAAAATAATTCAAACCCGAATTTTACTCTTCCACCTCCCATATTTCCCTCTCCAAATCAATTTCAATCAACCCCATTACTCCCATTATTCCCATAATCAATTCCCATTTCTTTTCCATAACTAATTATGTAACACCCCCAAATCCGGGGTCGGGGATCCCGGTTGTCACGAGTTCCATTTCCCTTAATAACACCAAATCTTAATAAACAATCAACTACTCTATACTGTGACCCCATAATAAATACACACACCACAAGTTATAGTCTCAAAGATGAATATCCAAAAATAACACGAGTCATTTTATTCCAAAATTATATGCCATTACACCTTAAAAGGGTTTCTGAATAAATTTACATTTCTTTGCCATTATTACAATTGATAGAGATACATAAGTCTGGTACATCAAAAGTTGAAAGCCTAGCCTATTGGTAGTTCCTACCTCAGCTACAGCGACATCAACGCCTATAGGAAACTGCAGAACATTTCCTATCCGCTCGCGAATTGGGAGCTTGGTCTTGTTCATCTTATCTATCTGATGATGTGTGATGAAAGAATAAAGCAAGGGTGAGCAACAAGCCCACCGAAATAATATGTATAATAATTAACAATATATGAGCATTCTCATAGTACTCATGAAAGTCTTGGTCAAGAAGAAATGAACCAAGCTGATATCTTAACGCGACCAAGTCGCAAAATATTCAGTATATATATACATATATACTTTTCACGATCTTTGAAATCCTCTGACATGTATAATATACACAGAGTTCCAGTTTATAACTGTATAAAATATCGTTGCAAGGTGATCTCTTACATCTAACCTTGTCTCAACATTTTCCCGAAAATCTTTGACATGCACAAGATAATCATTTACTAGATATAAGTTTAAAAGATGAAGTTATAAGATACTCCAATATACTTATATCCGAATACTGCTTGAACTACCACCGTTCAAGTTATAATCAGTTTCAAAAGTTCATCACCCAGATGAGACTACAAGATAAGACTTGAATAGATTCAATCCTTGAAATATCATTATAAATAATGAAGTTACGAGATACTTCATTAAGTCCCGATATATATATATATATACACCTATATATATATACATTTCATACACTCCTTGAAAACCTCTGTTATGAAAATTATAAACAGAGTTGCAATATCCAATGAATTTTGGAAAGGGGAAAACCTTGGCATAAACCTGATATCTTGCTGATCAGGCAAAGATACCAATAAGTAACCTTTTCTACTAGTAGACGGACGAATTCCCCACTGGTCATCACCCTGGTCGCAATAGAACCTTATGATGGACTGCCACTCAGCCACTTACGCATTTGATGGACTCCCACTGAGCCACTTACACTTTCATGGACGCTCACTGAGCCCATGTTGCTTATGCCGACTCAAATAGATGGACTTACTTCCCGAACGTTGGGTAAGTAATCAATTCATTTACCAAAACCGCAACCTTGTCGCAAATATAAAATACACCACAGAGCCGGATCCCTCTGGTTTTGAGCGAGTATTTAAATTCCCTTTAAAAGGAAGATCTTAAATATATAAAAAATGAGTTTTGGGATCCGCTCTAACTTTTAAAAATCATTTTAAAGACTCGAAAACACTTTAAAGAGTGTTTGGAGTATGCTGATTTAATAAAGTAAATCAGTCCCAATATATTAGAAAATATCTGAATATTATTATTTAAATAATATTCCCATAAACAATAATCTTTATACAAATAATTGAAGTAGAAGTTGTAAAACTTATACTTGAAATGAGTATTAAATAACCAAAGATATACTTATACGAAAGTACTATCTTTATTTGAATAATCAAAAATAAGTTTGATTATCGACACCTTATTCTTTAATAAAATAAAGAATATATTTCAGTAAATAATCGGAGTCATAGGTCCTCAAATGGATATTCAAATAATATTCATTAAATAATATAAACTGAGTCATAAGTCCCCGAATGAATATTCAAATAATATTCAGTTAATAAAATAAACTGAGTCATAAGCCCTCGAATGAATATTCGAAATAATATTCATTAAATAAAATAAAAGGAGTCATAAGCCCTCGAATGAATATTCGAATAATATTCAATAAAAAAAGGAGTCATAAGCCCCCGAATGAATATTCGAAATAATATTCATTAAATAAAATAAAAAGAGTCATAAGCCCCCGAATGAATATTCGAAATAATATTCATTAAATAAAATAAAAGGAGTCATAAGCCCCCGAATGAATATTCGAAATAATATTCATTAAATAATATAAAGTTATCGAATAAACGTTATTCGATTAATAGTTTTGAAAACTACATCAATATATATATATATATATATATATATATATATATATATATATATAATATACTCGGGAACATCTACTTCCGGTTTTAGAAAAGGGTTCACCTTTGGGTCCCCTACACTCAGGGTATACGCAACTACTGCTTATCTCTAGCATAGGTATTATGCAACTAATAAGCATTTGAACCAACAGATATAAAATCAAGAATACGAAACAGGCATGCATATATATCATATCAACATGCTCCAATATATCGCAAGAATTTGCTAATAACAATCATGCACTTATCACAAGATAATGCATATACATATATACATCACAACAACAGTATAACGGGTAGAAAACTTGTCTGAGTGCTCCCGGATAGACTTAAGCTTAGAGTGGGTCCGATAACCTATGAACAATAACATACGTTGGAATTAAACCCCGGTCGCTTAAGAAACTAGACTTTAACCATTTAGAGTCCTAACGTTCGCTTTCGCGCTTAACGATTCAATTAAGTCGCTCGAGTACCCTCGGCTCCACCATTTTTAATAAATTAGCCATTAAGAGTTTTAAGGCGATTCTTTCGCGAGCACCTTACCAACTGCCTAATCCACTTTACATAAATGTTTCATACCCCAAATAGTCATTTAAAGTCCTTAACCAAGGTTTCAAAGTAAGGCGAGGGGTTATGGTTCGGTCGCGAAACACCGTTACATAAAACGGTCGTTTCTCCTAAACCGTACATCGGATTCAAACGAACCACATATCAAAACGAAGCTCGTAACATGAACTATCTAATCATGGCAATGGTAAAAACCTAACAGGGAGTTCTAGGGTCCTGATGTTAAGAGCAAAAATAGTCTAAAGTAAATCGGACATTACGACGGCTATGTTTACGCGATTTCCCAAATTTTTACCATTCCAAATCATATCAATCCAACTACCAATCAACAACAACTCAAGATACAAATCAATGCTACTGATTTCAGTCATAATAAGATCAAGGATCTCAATCCAATCATATATTATAACATCTCCAAATTCAACTAAACTACTTAACAATTAAGCTCGAATCATGCTTATCATTCAAATTACTACTCATCCATCCAAACCATCTCCAAACTTCAACATTCAAACTTATTACTAAAGGGTGTGAAGATTTATACCTTTCTTGGAGGGTGGAAAGTTACTAGGAAGCCTTATGGAGCCTCCTACAAGCTTGATCTTTCCAAAGAAATTAAGAACACAAAGTTAGGCTTTAAAGTTTCTAAAAGTCCGATTGAAAGAACTATAAAAATGAGGGTCTTACCGTGCTTATTTGGACGAGACTTGTGAACAAGAGTTGTAGGCCATCTCAATACCTTTCCAACGAGGTATAGAACACAACATATGAGTGAGTATTGAAGGAGATATGGCAGTTTGAAGTTGCTGTGTTTATTTTGGCCGAGAGCTTGATGAAGAAAAGGGAAGAGCTTTGTGTTTTTTGTGATTTGTTTTGATTGGCCTTGGTTGACTTTTGTTTTGTTTTAATCATTTTTAACCATGAAAAAAAAATTGTGTGGTTATAAATCAACCACACTTCTTTCCCTTATGTCATGCTTTGGTCATCATGTGATGTCACCCTCCACACTTGTCCTCTTCTTGTTGGTTTGATGACATCATCATCCCTAACCTCCTTGATTAACTCTTAATTGCTTGCCTAATGACTGCTGATCTGTTATACGGTTCGCTTAACTTTCGTTTTCGTTTATCGTTTGAGGGATCATACCCGGGATCTTATTACTTAGGTTTCTTTAACCTTTCTCAATACATTATATTACTTTCATGATCCTCTCTTTTAATCCTTGAATTTAAATCCTTTTTATTCTGTTACCTTATACTCAATTCTCTCTGTATCTGGTAGATTTTCGGAAAAAATCAAAGTGTTCGAATTTGGATTCTGACGATCTTTACATACACTTATTTATCATATAGAGTACTAATAATATCCCAGAAGATCAATAAAAGAGCCCCTACATAGTGTGGCATGAAAAGTTTTCTTATTCAGCATAATCAGCAAAACACTATTCATAAGGGTTTCAAAAATTCTAAAAATTGGGGTTATTACAGTCTCCCCTCCTTAAAAGGATTTCGTCCCGGAATCAGATAGAAAATGAATAGGGATACTTTCTTAGCATTGCACTTTCTTATTCTCAAGTAAATTTTCCCACATTGTGGTTCTTCCATCAAACTCTGAATAGTTTGATAACCCTTCTCCTAAGCACTTGTTCCTTTTTCAATCTATAACCCTTCCTGGTTGCTCCATTTAGGTTATATCGTGTTGCATGTCTATGCGCTCATATGCCCTTATTTGTCTGGCATCCGAATTATACTTCCTTAATATTGATACGTGGAACACGTTATGATCTTGCTACATGTTCGGGGGTAGGGCTAGCTCATATGCTAACTTCCTAGTACGTCTTAATACCTCAAAGGGTCCAACAATTCGTGGGCTTAGCTTTCTTTTCTTTCCGAACCTCATCCATCATTTCCAAGGGAATACCTATAACAGCACTAGGTCCCCTACTTCCTATTCCTTGTCCTTTCATATCAAATCAACATACTTCGTGTGCCCATCTTGGGCTACTACCAGCCGTCCTCTAATTAAATCTATTATATCCTTGGTCCTTTGGACCACTGTTGGTCTAAGCATCTTGCGCTCTGCAACATCATCATATCATAAGGGAGATCGACATTGTCTTCCCTCAAGGATCTTATAAGGCGACATCTCGATAATGACATATGATCTATTTTCATAAGAAAACTCAATCCGCGTTAAGTGATCATTCTAAATTCATTCAAGTCTATTGCACAGACTCTCATCATAGCTTCTAGCTCTATGGCTTTTGCTTCTCAATACCCATTCTTTTCCAGTTTGTAGTCATTATTATCTTCCGTACATAATACTATACTGGTTACACTTTTGCTCGTTAGCGTTCTATAACCTTTTAATAACCACGTCAACCTTAGTATCACGAACGCGTTAGAATCGGAATACCACCGTACTGATACTACTTCCTTTAGCTGCTTCCATCTTCGAAAGCTTGGTCCTTCATATAGAAGTAAAAGAATTTATTGAGAGATCACTATGATCATGAATACTTGTTATATCGCATAGTTAGTACAGAAGGTGGCCAACCTTTAGTACTTGACAAGCAATTAAACAATAGATGGTATCCTACTAGGCTTCTATCACACAGATAGATAGTCATTCGGCAATACCTCCCCTTCTAGAAGGGTTGTTCTTCTCAGCTTATATGAAATGAAAAGGAGAGAAAAGAACGAACTGAAGAGAATTGTATATATATAAACTATACTGCCACAAAATATCTGGCTTGGAATCTACCTCTGAACTATAGAGGTTTGTCATAGGAGAACAAATCATATACGTATATATATCAACATCAAGTATTATCGCATCGCATTTCACATGCTTAAATATTTTTGCTATTCCGTCCATCATTCTATGGACCCATGCTCTTCCTCGAGCTTATACACAATCACCTTTGAAACTCCCTCGACATTGAAAATCGAATCTGGGATCTCATTCTAGACATCATCATTACTAGAATTCTATGCTTGCGTCGCAACCTTCCTCGTATAGTCATACGACCCTCTATTGATAAGGAGGAATAAATATTCAATAGGTAAATAATCTACTTAATTAGTCTATTCAATGATAACTTATACATCACCATGACCCGATTAGTGGTACTCAATCTCAACATTCATTACAGTACAACTCTCACAGTTGTCATTGTCTCATTATTCATAGACTCATTGGAGCATTACTATGGTCTACCACTGACCTACTGTAGTCATTCATTTTCCATGAAATCTTCATATCTAACCATACAAAGTCCATACCTACATTATCGAATTCTTCTAAGGAGTTAACATAATCATCATTCATAATTCATAAGGAACACTCCAGATCCTGGCGTACATTCATGACATGAAGCAGATAAAATTGCAGAAGAGTTTCAATCAAAGCAACGATAGCAGGTTAATACTCTTCTTAATCATATGCCTTCAATAGAAGACTTAACTCAAAGGTTCGTTTAGTCCTTCTTGAAACATGGTCCTGGCTTATCTCAAGATAATACCTTCTAAGATAGATAGCCCGCTCATGGCGATTACACGAATTAAACCTTTACCCAACTACTATTACGGTTGAGTATTGCACAGTCATCAGAAGGAATGTCAATCTTCCGAACCGTAATACAACCTTCCCGGCTTCAACCATCATCACTGTATTCCTCTCGTACGAGCGCCTATAATTATCCTCTTACATTTAAAGTGTCGGCCACCTCTTTGGCCATTCCTGATAGTAAAATTTCCTTACAATCAATGTCATTTTAACCAACTCCAACTAAATTTTCTACCTCATTTCAATCACTGCTTATGTGAAAATGCTATTCTTAAGTCCTGGTGAGAAGAAAAAAAAAATCACCATTTTTTTCCATAAGTCATTGCCTTAGTCATTAGATGTGAACATTGTCACGACTGACTCTCAATCATACTTAGAACATCTTTTATCTTAGGCCCTAATGGCCCTGAACAATTTCGACCTTTACTGGTTCGATCCATACTTTCTCGTGGTTTAACACGTGCCCCACTTGGCATCATTATAATTACGTCATATTTCCTTTATCAATATTTTTACTCTTGAGAATTTTGAATATTACCTTTCTCCTTGTAAAACCTCTAAGGTTATCCTTGAATCGTTCCTCCTGTATTCCCTAGATACAGGGCATATCGAAATACCCTTTACTAATACTAGAACCATTGTCTATATGTTTCTGAAAAATTTCCCCACTGATACTTAAAGGTTGTTATTACCTTAATCCTTTCCAATTCATACTGTCAAAACTCATACTATCCCTATTAAGGGTGAAATGCCAACCTTTATGCATTCCCCTAGGATTCATTTTAAGTTACCGATGTTCTATCTTTAATGCCACCTTTAAAAAGGTACATGCATCCTTCCATGGATAAATCAAGTCATATATCCCTGATAAGGGTGTCTTATTCAATCATTCCCACCTCGATAGTATATGCCTAATTTCACAATAACATCTGTATTGAAAATGAGGTCAATCAATATGGCCTCCAAAAGATAACTACGGTTATCTACTTTTCTTGCTTGATTTGGTAATGATAACAAGGATGTTCTGGAAGATATTGGTCGTGTTCAACGTGAACTTCTTTTTAATAATTCCGTATTTACTTTTGTTGTTTATCTCAACAGTCAGCTCAATGTTGGGATATCTCTCATACCTGGCGTCTCCCTTCCTGGGTATCAAGCCACCGGTCTTACACTTCACATTCTTAAAGGTCACTTCCTTCATCCAATTTTCCTAATTTCTTACTTCCTTGTCTCCTCAGTCTATCCGTGTCTCAATATTTATCCTTCAAACTATGTCAAGGTTTCCTCAAATCCTCCCAACTTACAGGGGATAAAATATATGTATCTCTTATTCCTTCAATCATCAACTTTAACTCATGGTGAATCACCCTCATCCTGACGATTATATACTTTTCTATTTCTATTGTTACAAGTCTTTAGGGTTTCCACATACCCAACTCCCTTATCATTCCTCAAACTCTATTGCCTTTATATTCCTTTCCACTTCAGTTTTTTTTTATTTTCCTTTCTCTTATCATTATTTCATGAACCCACTAATCATTGACTTCAAGCATCACATCGTTCTGGGATTCTTGTCATCAGAATGAATCTTGACAACTTTTACAACTTAGCTTCATATTTCATCATACTCGTCCGCTTTTGTTCTGACTCTAAAGCTTTTACACTATCTCCATAACCTTGGGAATTACTTTCCCGAAAACAATTGACTGAACTTTAATCAATTTATTCTAACCTCTGGCTCCGTGCCTTTCTTGGTCTTTCACCAGTGGTGGCCCTTCTCTTAGGAGGGTAAGTGACAAAAATAGTCTTTTGTGATTCGTCCATCATTTAGAATCTCAAATGATTCCTATATTTCCTTTAGCCAGGCTCTTGCCTCGACTGGGTCAGCTTATTCCTTGGAACTCTAAGGGCTTAGCGACTTAAAGGTCCTGAAAGAATTTCTCACCGCATTGTTTCCCCAGGGTGGTGGTTGGGGATAATAGTCTAAGTTCTGTCTAGAAAGGTCCATAAATTTTCGTATAGGAGTACCGTCTCGGGTCTCCTTTCCTTACTCGACTTCTGTTTCTTTAGTCTGAACATTCCCTCCTCCTCCCCATAATCGGGGTCCTCCTACATATTTTAAATCCTTATTTTCCACTTCATCATGTTATGGGTTCCTTCTATCTTGATGGCGACCTCCCTGACTATCACGTTCAGGGTTTGCTCTAAATCTTATTCCTCAAACTAGCTTTCATCTAAGATCTCATCTTTAAGCTCTTGAACATTTGGAACCCAAATTCTGTAGGAATACCTCATTATTCCCTTATCATCTTTCTCGATATTAATCTCTTATCTATTTGTTGGCTCTCTGCCTTCATTCATCACTTTTTCTGGCACAATATGTTCTTTTCCAATAATTCGGGCTGTATTGCAATCTCAAACAGCTTTTCAGTACCGGCTCCGGTTACCTTCACTTCTATTTCCATTTTCTCAAAACCTCTTATAAACTCTCTCAAAGACATTATCATCTTGAGTCTCTCCTTTTTACTAAGGGCATCAGCCACCACATTGGCTTTCCCCGAATGATAAAGAATCTCATAATCGTAATCCTTGATTAGCTCTAACCACCTCATTTGGCGCATGTTGAGCTCTTTCTGCGTGAAAATGTACTAGAGCACTTATGGCTTAGGTAAATCTCGCACTTCTCTCCATACAAGTAGTGCCTCCAATCTTTAGGGCAAAACTATTGCCACGAGCCCAAGCTCATGGGTGGGGATATCGAATTTTATATTCCCTTAATTGTCTTGACGCGTACACGATTACCTTGATGTGCTGTATAAGAAGCACCTTAATTCCTTATGCGAAGCGTCACTACAGATCACAAAATCTCCTTTTCCATCCGGCAATGCCATCATAGGGGCCGTCACCAATCATTGCTTCAGTTCTTAAAAGTTGTTCTCGCATTTCTCTGTCCATTCGAACTTCTCAGTCTTATGAGTAAGCCGCGTTAAAGGGGCTACTATCTTTACAAACTTGAACGAACCTCTTGTAGTGACCGGCCAATCCTACCTCTGGTAGTCGCCCTAACCATGGTCATTAATTCCTTAGTGGTCCTTTATTCATTCTTGTTAGGATCCTCCCAGAGATCCTCCTCAGCAACAATCCCATCTAGGACAACATCCTCAACCACTACATCCTCAATATGAACATCATCCGGTCCTGCGTTAGGACGCTCTATCGGATCCACAATCCGATCTCCAATTAGTAATAAAACATCATCGCACTGTTGCTCCTCAACTTCAGGGTTCGGAGTCCCGCTACCATCTACGATAACAAACTATGCTTCTATCACGATATTTATAAGGGTTCCCATAAGGGTTTTAACTGTCAGTACTACGTTAGGTAGCCCGACTATGAACTTGGAAAGAGTTCTTATTATCTTAGTGAACTTATTATTTTAACGTCATATCATCTCTGAGGTTTATAACGCTTAGCTCTGATACCATTTCTGTACCACCCCCAAATCCGGGGTCGGGGATCCGGGTTGTCACGAGTTCCATTTCCCTTAATAACACCAAATCTTAATAAACAATCAACTACTCTGTACTGTGACCCCATAATAAATACACACACCACAAGTTATAGTCTCAAAGATGAATATCCAAAAATAACACGAGTCATTTTATTCCAAAATTATATGCCATTACACCTTAAAAGGGTTTCTGAATAAATTTACATTTCTTTGCCATTATTACAATTGATAGAGATACATAAGTCTGGTACATCAAAAGTTGAAAGCCTAGCCTATTGGTAGTTCCTACCTCATCTACAGCGACATCAACGCCTATAGGAAACTGCAGAACGTTTCCTATCCGCTCGTGAATTGGGAGCTTGGTCTTGTTCATCTTATCTATCTGATGATGTGTGATGAAAGAATAAAGCAAGGGTGAGCAACAAGCCCACCGAAATAATATGTATAATAATTAACAATATATGAGCATTCTCATAGTACTCATGAAAGTCTTGGTCAAGAAGAAATGAACCAAGCTGATATCTTAACGCGACCAAGTCGCAAAATATTCAGTATATATATACATATATACTTTTCACAATCTTTGAAATCCTCTGACATGTATAATATACACAGAGTTCCAGTTTATAACTGTATAAAATATCGTTGCAAGTTGATCTCCTATATCTAACCTTGTCTCAAAGTTTTTCCGAAAATCTTTGACATGCACAAGATAATCATTTACTAGATATAAGTTTAAAAGATGAAGTTATAAGATACTCCAATATACTTATATCCGAATACTGCTTGAACTACCACCGTTCAAGTTATAATCAGTTTCAAAAGTTCATCACCCAGATGAGACTACAAGATAAGACTTGAATAGATTCAATCCTTGAAATATCATTATAAATAATGAAGTTACGAGATACTTCATTAAGTCCCGATATATATATATATACACCTATATATATACATTTCATACACTCCTTGAAAACCGCTGTTATGAAAATTATAAACAGAGTTACAATATCCAATGAATTTTGGAAAGGGGAAAACCTTGGCATAAACCTGATATCTTGCTGATCAGGCAAAGATACCAATAAGTAACCTTTTCTACTAGTAGACGGACGAATTCCCCACTGGTCATCACCCTGGTCGCAATAGAACCTTATGATGGACTGCCACTCAGCCACTTACGCATTTGATGGACTCCCACTGAGCCACTTACACTTTCATGGACGCTCACTGAGCCCATGTTGCTTATGCCGACTCAAATAGATGGACTTACTTCCCGAACGTTGGGTAAGTAATCAATTCATTTACCAAAACCGCAACCTTGTCGCGAATATAAAATACACCACAGAGCCGGATCCCTCTGGTTTTGAGCGAGTATTTAAATTCCCTTTAAAAGGAAGATCTTAAATATATAAAAAATGAGTTTTGGGATCCGCTCTAACTTTTAAAAATCATTTTAAAGACTCGAAAACACTTTAAAGAGTGTTTGGAGTAATGCTGATTTAATAAAGTAAATCAGTCCCAATATATTAGAAAATATCTGAATATTATTATTTAAATAATATTCCCATAAAGAATAATCTTTATACAAATAATTGAAGTAGAAGTTGTAAAACTTATACTTGAAATGAGTATTAAATAACCAAAGATATACTTATACGAAAGTACTATCTTTATTTGAATAATCAAAAATAAGTTTGATTATCGACACCTTATTCTTTAATAAAATAAAGAATATATTTCAGTAAATAATCGGAGTCATAGGTCCTCAAATGGATATTCAAATAATATTCATTAAATAATATAAACTGAGTCATAAGTCCCCGAATTAATATTCAAATAATATTCAGTTAATAAAATAAACTGAGTCATAAGCCCTCGAATGAATATTCGAAATAATATTCATTAAATAAAATAAAAGGAGTCATAAGCCCTCGAATGAATATTCGAATAATATTCAATAAAAAAAGGAGTCATAAGCCCCCGAATGAATATTCGAAATAATATTCATTAAATAAAATAAAAGGAGTCATAAGCCCCCAAATGAATATTCGAAATATTATTCATTAAATAAAATAAAAGGAGTCATAAGCCCCCGAATGAATATTCGAAATAATATTCATTAAATAATATAAAGTTATCGAATAAACGTTATTCGATTAATAGTTTTGAAAACTACATCAATATATATATATAAATATATATATAATATACTCGGGAACATCTACTCCCGGTTTTAGAAAAGGGTTCACCTTTGGGTCCCCTACACTCAGAGTATACGCAACTACTGCTTATCTCTAGCATAGGTATTATGCAACTAATAAGCATTTGAACCAACAGATATAAAATCAAGAATACGAAACAGGCATGCATATATATCATATCAATATACTCCAATATATCACAAGAATTTGCTAATAACAATCATGCACTTATCACAAGATAATGCATATACATATATACATCACAACAACAATATAACGGGTAGAAAACTTGCCTGAGTGCTCCCGGATATACTTAAGCTTAGAGTGGGTCCGATAACCTATGAACAACAACATAAGTCAGAATTAAACCCCGGTCGCTTAAGAAACTAGACTTTAACCATTTAGAGTCATAACGTTCGCTTTCGCGCTTAACGATTCAATTAAGTCGCTCGAGTACCCTCGGCTCCACCATTTTTAATAAATTAGCCATTAAGAGTTTTAAGGCGATTCTTTCGCGAGCACCTTACCAACTGTCTAATCCACTTTACATAAATGTTTCATACCCCAAATAGTCATTTAAAGTCCTTAACCAAGGTTTCAAAGTAAGGCGATGGGTAATGGTTCGGTCGCGAAACACCGTTACATAAAACGGTCGTTTATCCTAAACCGTACATCGGATTCAAACGAACCACATGTCAAAACGAAGCTCGTAACATGAACTATCTAATAATGGCAATGGTCAAAACCTAACAGGGAGTTCTCGGGTCCTGATGTTAAGAGCAAAAATAGTCTAAAGTAAATCGGACATTACGACGGCTATGTTTACGCGATTTCCCAAATTTTTACCATTCCAAATCATATCAATCCAACTACCAATCAACAACAACTCAAGATACACATCAATGCTACTGATTTCAGTCATAATAAGATCAAGGATCTCAATCCAATCATATATTATAACATCTCCAAATTCAACTAAACTACTTAACAATTAAGCTCGAATCATGCTTATCATTCAAATTACTACTCATCCATCCAAACCATCTCCAAACTTCAACATTCAAACTTATTACTAAAGGGTGTAAAGATTTATACCTTTCTTGGAGGGTGGAAAGTTACTAGGAAGCCTTATGGAGCCTCCTACAAGCTTGATCTTTCCAAAGAAATCAAGAACACAAAGTTAGGCTTTAAAGTTTCTAAAAGTCTGATTGAAAGAACTGTAAAAATGAGGGTCTTACCCTGCTTATTTGGACGAGACTTGTGAACAAGAGTTGTAGGCCATCTCAATACCTTTCTAACGAGGTATAGAACACAACATATGAGTGAGTATTGAAGGAGATATGGCAGTTTGAAGTTGCTGTGTTTATTTTGGCCGAGAGCTTGATGAATAAAAGGGAAGAGCTTTTGTGTTTTTTGTGATTTGTTTTGATTGGCCTTGGTTGACTTTTGTTTTGTTTTAATCATTTTTAACCATGAAAAAAAATTGTGTGGTTATAAATCAACCACACTTCTTTCCCTTATGTCATGCTTTGGTCATCATGTGATGTCACCCTCCACACTTGTCCCCTTCTTGTTGGTTTGATGACATCATCGTCCCTAACCTCCTTGATTAACTCTTAATTGCTTGCCTAATGACCGTTGATCTGTTATACGGTTCGCTTAACTTTCGTTTTCATTTATCGTTTGAGGGATCATACCCAGGATCTTATTACTTAGGTTTCTTTAACCTTTCTCAATACATTATATTCCTTTCATGATCCTCTCTTTTAATCCTTGAATTTAAATCCTTTTTATTCTGTTACCTTATACTCAATTCTTTCTGTATTTGGTAGATTTTCGGGAAAAATCAAAGTGTTCGAATTTGGATTCTGACGATCTTTACATACACTTATTTATCATATAGAGTACTAATAATATCCCAGAAGATCAATAAAAGAGCCCCTACATAGTGTGGCATGAAAAGTTTTCTTATTCAGCATAATCAGCAAAACACTATTCATAAGGGTTTCAAAAATTCCAAAAATTGGGGTTATTACAAATTCTCTCCTAAATTTCTATATATACACACACTTATACACAAACTTCTCCATCACTTCTCAAATTCTCAAACATAAAT
Organism: Apium graveolens; assembly: GCF_009905375.1. NCBI lineage: Eukaryota > Viridiplantae > Streptophyta > Magnoliopsida > Apiales > Apiaceae > Apium > Apium graveolens. The sequence continues at coordinate 79,222,044 of NC_133656.1, forward strand.
CTATTATACACACACATCTCTTATTCTCTCTTATTCACTTCTAATGGCACCCAAAAGAAAACCCAAGTTAGCAGCAACACCACTGATTCTTCTATTGTTGGTGGTGTGAGGCCTAGGTTTTCAATTCCGGAGGCTGAGGCGGAGTATGCGAGGCTGCTTTAGAAGCCTATAGCCAAGAAGTGAGACTCTCTGCCATCGGGGAGGGATGGTAAGTTGATGGAGATGATCGTAGAGATTGGTTGGATAGCTTTTGTGAGGCACCAGCTGTTGTACCTATAAGTATGGTACGCGAGTTTTACGCGAATACAAAGGCGGAGAAGAATGGTTTTACTGTGGTGAGGGGGTTAACTGTGGACTATAGTGCTGAGGCGATTCAGAGGTTGATTGAGCATCCCAGGAGACAGCCAAGAAAGGAGAATTGGAATGAGAAGACGGGGGATGATTTTAACTTGGATTTGATCGTTGCTCCCTTGTGTGTGCCTGAGACTCACTGGAAGTTCAAGAAGGGCACGAACGAGTATGCCACTTTCCCTACCTCGTGTATGAACATGTTTGCACATGCATGGAATTCCTTTATTTGTGTAAACATCATGCCATCTTCTCACGTGTATGATGTTACTGTGGAGCGTGCACGGTTGTTGTGGTGGATTCTTCAGGGAGACTATGTGGATCTCGGGATGGTGATTCATCAGGGTATTCTGAGGTTCTTGCGAGGGAGTACTACAGGTTCTATACCCTATGCGTCCATTGTGACGAAGCTGTGTGTGGCGGTTGACATTCAATGGCCCGCACACGAGCAACTGCAACTTCCGAGTGCCCCGATTGATAATTCGATGTTGTTGAGTATGCAAGAGTGGTATGGTGGGAAGCCCGATCCTAAGGGGATTGGTTATTCTTATGACCATCTTCCGGGTGGAAGGCAAGCTCCTCAGGCATATGCTGGTGGAATGACTCAGGCGAGTAAAGCAGCTTGGAGAGCTGAGTTGGGTGAGGCCGGTTCTTCGGGGCAACAACAGTCGCAGCAGCAGCAGTAGGAAGCACAAGGCAGTGCTGGTTTACGTTCAGCGCAGTATAGGCACTTGATGAGGAGGATGGATGCGATGCATGACATCCATAGTCGGTTTGCACAGGACCTTACCCAGGCTTTGGGGACTGCATTTAGAGCCACAGGAGTTGATATTCAGTGGCCAGTATTCGGCGAGGACTTTATGTACCCGCCTCCAGACACTCTTGACACACCACCCCATGAGGGTGATGACCCTGATTCTGAGTAGGTATGCCTATTTCTTTACTATTACCTTCACCGAGGACAGTGAATAATTTTAGTTTGAGGGTAGTAGTTAAGGAATATATATTTGTGTGTGTCTCGTATAGGCGGTATATTCATGATAGTTTAGTTCATATAGTTGCATGATTGCCATGTAATAGCTTTTTTTTATTTTTGTTTTGTTATTAGTATGTTGCATATAGTTTCATGCATTTGCATTATAACATGATCCCTTAAGTTTGCTTTTCCGATTGATTTGTGATATTGATGCTAGTGTAGTGATGTCGTATAGAGGAATGTTAAGTCTTATCGAGTTGATTTGCATGCTAGAAGCAATAAATTTCACTAAGTCTTATAGGTTGCTTGCGTGCTAGATCATGATCGTGGTTTGTTTATTTATCAAGATTTAGTCACTTGTTCATATTTAGAATTTATGATATTCTCTTTATGATAAAATAACATGGACATTTAAAAATTGGAAAAAATTGGATTTCGTTGCTAGTTGTTGTGGCTAGGTGTCAAATGGCTAGTAGCCGGCTCATTTTATATGAGTAGTCTAGGATTGAACGAGATGGAGCGAAACGACTAGTTCAGAATTCATGAAAAAAAAAGAAAAAAAATTGTTGAAAAAATATGTTTATGCATAATTGATCACGAGTGGGCTCTTTAATACTCGAGTTATTAAGTTCTTAGGGGACTTTGTGCCTAGTGACCTAAGGTTTTTATAGTCTAGGATCCATTAACCTAACGCTCGCTACATGGATATTATTGTATAATTCTTTTGTGGACCTCACTCATTGCACGGTCAAATAAGCATATTTGTGTTGTTTATGTGTTATGAATAAAAGCATGAATCCATGTATAACTCCGTTATAAGAATTGAAGTGTTATATGTCATTTTGAGTTTAGCTTTTTATTCTATTTATAACCTTGTGATTGTCTTGATGAGTAGTGAGTCATGATTATTAATCTAGTTGCGATAGTATATCTGTAAGCATTTGCACTCACACACGTTTCTAGTTTGTAAGTTAATTAGGGAGATTTTATTGATCTTTGTGCGAATAACTGCATTTGTTAAGATGTTGCTCATCGACTGGTTTAGTTAATCTGAGGGGATCGTTGCATTCATATAGTTTGCATTCGCATTTTTATTTCCTGTTCTTTGAGTCTGTTTATGCTTGAGGACAAATATCGGTTCAAGTTTGGGTGTGTGTTAAGTGGCATTTATGTCCACTTAGAATGCTCTATAAAAGTTTGAATTACTGTTTTGTACTCGAGTTATTTGTGTATTTGATGTATATTTGTAGTGTTTTTGCATTTCAGGCATAAATAAAAGAATCAGGAGATTTTGCATTATTTTGGTGCTAAATTGGTGTTAGGATGGTGCTCACAAAGATTGCTTGACGATTGTTAACTCAAACCAGCCAAGAAAACAGAAAAATAAAATTTTCCAGAAGGTCAGCGCGCCCGTGCTGTAGTAGCGCGCGCCCGCGCCGAAGATGCAGAATTGCAGCGTGCCCGCGCTAGTAAATCACGCGCCCGCGCCGGGTCAATTTCCAGAAATCCTGCTTCTTCTATAATTCTGATTTTCTGGACTTCTAATCTGCATGGGCTGCTATATAATATTAACTTAAGATCATTTTTCATAACAAAATGTACCAGACCTTAAGGAGAAGGCGTGAGAAGACCGTATAGCACAATTCAACCAAGGCGAAGAGGATCTAGTTTATTTGTGTGATTCTTTATTTTAAGTTATAATCTTGGATGCTAGTTTTCTTATTTGTGAACCTATACTCTTGGTATGTACTTGGTTTATTATTTATTCAGTATAAAGACTACATTTGTTATAACATGCTTTCATCGGAACCCACGTTGATGATGAGTCCGATTATGGGCTAATCGTTATCGTGGGGTTCAAGCGGATTTATTTATGGATTTCTTTAGTAAAATTATTTCAATACCTTAGTGTGTGGTGATTGTATGATATCCTAAGTATTGGTTGTGCTTATTCTTCTTATGAGTGTCGCGAACTTATAAGATAGCGTGTTAATCTTTAATAAAGCAAAAGTGAATTTAGGGTTTAAAACTTGCCATGCTAACATAGGTTCTTGTATTTGATATGCATGATTTGTAGGTAATTTTAACCATCTTACTTGCCCTATGTAATAATGATATATAACTTGTACATTAAACCATTATGTTGTCAAATTCTATAGACATATAGGGTCTCAATATAATTGGTTTCTATTCAGCTTCTATCTATTTTGTGGATGTATGGTAGTAGGGTATTCGTACAACGAACGTTGGCGTTTACTAGTTTCGTGTTATCTGATTAGTGTCATCACCATTGCATGCTAAGGTTAAGAACAAAAAGGCTATTGAATGAAGTATTAATGAAGTTAGAATCCCCTATTTGTGTCATATAGTTTATTACTCCTTTCAATCTCTTAGTTAATGTTCTTTAGTATAATCTGTAGTTAATCTTAGTTATAAACAATCTCAAATTGTTAATCGTCTTATATTGAATAATAACCATACCATTGTTGCATAAGTTCATTGATTGAAATTAACCTAAACTAGTCTCTGTGGGAACGAACTAGAATTAATTCTATATTACTTGCCATCGCGTATACTTGCATGAATATTAGCGTGTGTTTTTTTCCTAACAACAGGTTGGTTGGGCATGAGTACTATTATCTTCTGGAAGGCTATTCGGGTTATAATCAGATTTATATCGCTCTAGAAGATCAGGAAAAGACTACCTTCACTTGTCTGTTTGGTTTTTTTGCCTTCAGAAGAGTTTCTTTTGGGTTGTGTGGTGCACCTGCCACATTTCAGAAATGCATGATGGCTAGCTTCTCTGACATGATTGGTCAGAATGTGATGGTGTTTATGGATGATTTCTCTGTGTTCAGGGATTTTTTTGATGAGTGCTTGCAGAATCTTGGCACAGTTCTTAAAAGGTGTGTTGAGACCAATCTGGTTCTCAACTGGGAGAATTATCACATTATGGTGTGACAGGGCATTATTCTTGGGCACAAGGTCTCTAGTAAAGGTCTTGAGGTGGACAAGGCCAAGGTGGGGGTCATTGAAAACCTTCCTCAACCAATTTCTATTAAGGGAGTCCGCAGCTTTCTTTCTCATTCGGGTTTCTATAGGCGGTTCATCAAGGACTTCTCTAAAATTTCTAAACCTTTGTGAAATCTTCTAGAGAAAGATGTCCCTTTTAAGTTTGATGACGAGTACCTTGCTACTTTTGAAATCTTAAAGAAGAATTTAATCACGACACATGTCATAACCGCACCTGATTGGAATGAGCCTTTTGAGATTATGTGCGATGCAAGTTACTATGCAGTTTGAGCAGTTCTTAGGCAGAGAAAGAACAACATATTTCATGTGGTCTACTATGCTAGTAAGACCCTCAGTGGTGCTCAACTAAACTATACTACTACTGAGAAGGAACTCTTAGCCATTGTCGACGGTTTTGAGAAGTTTCGATCTTATTTGCTTGGGACGAGATTGACAGTTTTTACTGATCACGCTGTTATTCGATATCTCATCTCAAAGAAGGACTCGAAGCCTATATTGATTCAATGGGTTCTTTTACTTCAGGAATTTGAGTTATAGATCTAGGACATGATAGGTACTGAGAATCAAGTCGCTGATCATCTCTCTCCTTTGGAAGATCCGAGTGTGACTTTACAGGATAAGACATTGATAAATGAGTCTTTTCCCGATGAGCAGTTCTTTGGGGTGCAAGAAGAAGAACCGTGGTTCGCAGACATTGTGAACTACCTTGTGAGAAATATCATGCCTCCAGACTTGTCTTTTACTCAAATGAAGAAGTTTCTTCATGGGGTGAAGTGGTACATGTGGGATGAGCTATTTTTTTAGGCAAGGAGCTGACCAGATCATCAAGAGGGTATCTTGTGGGACTATCATTCGACTATTTATGAAGGCCACTATGGTAGAGAGAGGACAACAGCTTGTATCCTTCAAGCGAGATTCTTCTGGCCTACATTGTTTAAGGATGCATATCAATTTGTTTTGAAGTGTGATCACTGCCAGTATGTGGGTAATATATCTATGAGGGATGAGATGTTTCTTAATGTGCTTCTCGAGGTTGAAGTCTTCGATGTTTGGGGAATTTACTTCATGGGGCCATTTGTCTCATCATGCAATGATCAGTATATCTTGTTGGCGGTTGATTATGTCTCAAAATGGGTGGAAGTCAAGTCTTTGCCGACGAATGATGCGAGGGTAGTGCTAAATTTTCTTCATAAACATATATCCACAAGATTTGGGAGTCCAAGAGTCATAATCATTGACGAGGGATCGCATTTTTGCAATCGCAAGTTCACTACTATGATGCAAAGGTATAATGTGAATCATCGCATTGCTACAACCTACCATCCTCAGACTAATGGTCAAGCTGAGGTGTCAAACAGGGAGATCAGGCGTATTCTAGAGAAAGTTGTATGTCCATCAAGGAAGGATTGGTCTTTGAAGCTAGATGAAGCTGTTTGGGCGTATCGAACAACATATAAGACTACGCTAGGTATGTCACCGTTTTAGTTGGTTTATGGTAAGGGGTGTCATTTGCCTATGGAGCTAGAGCATAAAGCGTATTGGGATTTGAAGAAGTTAAACCTTGATTTTGATGCAGCTGGTAAGAAAGGGATGCTTTAATTGAATGAAAGTGTGAGTTTCGACTTCAAGCGTATGAGAACAACAAAATGTATAAGGAGAAGGTCAAGAGGTGGCACGATAGGGGTCTAGTGCTCAAATCATTTGTGTCGGTGCAACAAGTTCTTTTGTTCAACTCTCGTCTCCGTCTTTTTCCTAGAAAGTTGAAGTCAAGGTGGTCAGGGCCGTTTATTATCAAAACTGTGTTTCCACATGGAGCGGTGGAGATTTTTGAGAATGATCCGGGCCAAGCGTTCAAGGTGAATGGACAGAGGTTGAAGCATTATTATGGGGATACGGAAAACTGTGAGGTGGTTAGTGTCGTTCTATTGTCCACTTAATCTCGATTTTCTACATCAAGCTAACGACGTAAAGCAAGCGCTTCTTGGGAGGTAACCCAAGTATGTTATACATTAGTATGTTAGGTCACACACACTATAAAAGGGGGTTAAATACAGTGTTTAGCACAATCAAATCGAATATAAGAACTTAAGTAATAGAAAACATATTTTATTCAACACAATAAACTCTATTACAATATGAAACTGTCCTCTCTCAGTGATGAACAAATTATCACGAGAGCTGCTAGAGTTACAAAAAATAATAACTTCGATAATCGTAACACTTATAGTGTAAACTCTATGCCTGTGTTTATATACTACACAGTTACAAGATAATCTTCTAATTTATATGGAATATAATTATGCTTCCTAAAATATATCAACTAGTTATCTTTTCTTTCAATTATTCTATTCTTCATAGAATTCCTTCTTCATGCACAATTCTTTCTGTCTTAGTCTCGATCTTCTTTCCTTTCAATCAGCCTCCTGCCTTATCTGAAAGTCATCTTAAGTCCTGATATTATCTCCTAATAAATATCTTCTGAACCTTAAGTTCTGATAACTTAAGTTCTGATATCTTAAGTTATGTCTTCAGTATAAGTGCTGATTTTCAGTTAAGTACTGATTTGTCCTGTTAGGTAAGATCTGAAAACTAAACACAAATCATATTACACATGACATTATCAAGTATATCTAACAATCTCCCCCAACTTGTAAATTAGCATAATATACAAGTTCAACAGATATTTGATGATGTCAAAAACATTAAGTACAAATACATGAGAATTTGACTAGATAACTACAACTTACAGTCTTTTCAGCTTTACCATCTTTAACTTTTGATAACAGCTTCATTCTGTATAAACTTCAGAATTTAAGTAGTTGTAGATCTTTGACTTGGCTTCAACTTTCAATTTCTTCTGATCTCTTTGATATCAGGAGTTGTCCTGAGATAGTTCTTCAACAAACATCTCTCTGCATATTCAAGTTCATTGACCATCCTCCTTTTAGCATTTATCAATTCAGCTGTATCTTCTCCAGTTTGAAAAATAGCTGCTCTGAGATCATTTATCTTAGCTTTTCTTATCTCCTGATCTAGTCTAATCAGATATGCCTTGTCAGACTCTAGATTGAATTCTACAGCCTTATAACCCAGAAAAGTAGTTATAATCCTAGCAGAGTTAGGCTTCATATCGACAATATCACCTTTGTGATCTCTGTACTTGGGACAGTATGTGCTGTCAGACTTTACAGAATAAAGCTTCTTCTGTCTTTGAATTTGAAACTTTGAATATCCTGCAGCACTATCTGTTAATCTGTCTTTCACTTGAAGTAGGAATAGAACATGTTCCAGTTCCTCAAAATACTTCAATGGTATAGCATTTTTCTTAATCTGGTATACCCTTCCATCTGTCATAAAATATAACAAGATATGTTCTTTCAAGAAGGTATGGTAAACCATTTGTACAGATTCAAGTTGATTCAATCTTTCAGGAGTTGCTCCAACACCTAGTTCACTTAAGGAAGTTGGATCATTGGTAGTGTTATGTACTCTTCTTTCATCAGAACTACCCAACCCAGATTTATCTCTTGCTTTCTTTCCTGTAACAACTCTTGCCTTAAAACCACTTGTTGCAGTCTTCAAAGATTGAGCCTGTTTAGCTTTGGTGAATCCTGGTAGGAGTATCTTTGAAGGTTTAACATGAGTAATGTCAGAGGTTTCCTTTTCCTTATCTTCTGATATCAAGCCAACTTGAGCTATGTCAGAGGTTGCTTGCTTCTCTGTCATATCAGAACTTACTATATCTTGACTCTGAACAACATGAGCCATATCAGTGGTTGCTTGAAAAATCTTCTTTGAAATCAGAGTAAGATTAGCATCTTCTTCATCATCAATTATTTCTTCATCCATGACTGGCATATAAACCTTTACAGGTTCATCAACTTTTTCTTTGCCCTTGGACCTTGGATCAATTTCCTTTTGTGATTTGGCCTTGGTTGCCTCAGAACTTGTTCTTTCCTCTATCGCAATACCCTTAGGCTTTGGAAATTTCTTTTCAACAACAGAAGCTTCAGATTTTATCTTGACACCTTCTGCTTTGAGTCTAGCTTCTTCTTCCTTTAGACTCTCAAAGTCCATTCCTGGATTTTCTTTAAGAAATAACTGCTTTGAAATTTCTTCATCAAGTTCTAGATATTCACTAGAATTTATCCTTTTACCAGTATCAGAACTTATTCTTCTCCCAGTATCAGAACTTGTTCCTTGACTTGTAATTCTAGCTTTACTTGACGAAAGTCCTTTGCCTTGACCTTGACCTCTACCCTTATCAGAGTTTCCCTGGTCATCATTTCCATCATCCTTTCCTTTCAGTGTCTGAATAGATTTGTATCTGGACTTAATCACTTTCTCCCCCTTTTTGGCATTATCAGGTAATAGAAGAGAGACAAGCAATTCCACTGAGGATTGGATCTCATTGGGTTGATTTTGGTGAGAAGCTTCATTCTTCAGAATTTCTTCAATTTGAGCTTGTTGCTTCTCCTGAGTTTTCTCAATGTAGGCAATTCTGTCAAAGGATGGCTTGAAAAATCTGTTCTTTTCAAGTTTCACATTCATATCTTGCTGGATCAAGTTTTCTTGAATTTTATTCACCTTTTCATGAGTTATTGAGTGTTGACCTTGAAGGTGCCTTATACTCAATGCAGTAACTCTCAGTTGTGCCTTGAAATCATCATTTATCAGCATTTCATCAGCTTTTGCAAGATGCTCAGCAAGAATCTTTTCAGAAGGAACAAAACTAACTGAGTTCCATTCTTTAGTCCACTTCTTTCCTCTAGAAGTTTCACTCCAAGGTACTGGTGCTTCCCCTGTAACAAACTTCTTGACTAAATCAGCTTTATGAACAGTTTGTTGAGGTGCATGTCCTGATGGACTAGCTGCATCAGCATCTAAATTAGCAGCAGCTTCACCAGTAGTTTCTTCATTAGCAGCATCAGAACTTGTAGATCCTACAGTATCAGCATCCTCTGATAAAATAGCAGTATGTGAGGCTATAGAGGCTTCAACATTTTCCTCTAAATTCTGATATGCAGCCAGGTTCTGATCAACATCTAGAATTGATGTTGTTGGTGGAGTGATTTGAATTGGTGGAGCTTCCAAGTACAAAACCTCAGGTACAATCAGGTTATGAATATAAATTTCAGTACTTGTACCTGGTTCTTCAGTATGTAATGGATCAATTATAGGTGACATAGGAGGTGTAGGTATTTTAGCTTGAGAAGTTTCATGTTGTGTAGAAGGAAGTAATTCAATAACAACTAGTTCTGTTGAGATCAGAGATTCCTGATCCCCTTCCTTAACTGCTTCCATTACATCCGAATCTGACTCAACTATGTCCCTATGAGCTCTCTGTATCTTTAATTTCCTCAAAGGTGGAGACACTGTAGGAGCTTTATCATCAGAATTTAATTTTCTAAGCCTTTTGAGGGGCCTAGAACTCCCAGTTATAGTATCTTTCTGAGAAGAAACCTTCTCAGCTTCTACAATAACAGATTCTGATGTTGGAACCTGTTCCTCAGTTGTTTTCTCAAATCAACAGAATTTAATCAAAACATTCATCACAACATAAAATTAAAAGTTGATGAAATAAAGATTAATAAATTACAATTAAACATGCACAGTCACATAATTTGAGAAATAAAGAACAAATCTTGCAATTTAAAGAATATTTCATTAATATATCAGATGATTATATTCGATGAAATTTATCAATTACATGCAAAAATTACAAGATAGTCCTATTCTACGATTCCTAACACCAACAGCCTTAGTCCTAAGCTAAGAAGCCTGACAAAGATGATGGTGAAGAGAAACGGATGGATAACAATTAATTCTTCTTCCTACTTTCAACAAAGAGAACAGCAAGACGAATGATTTGCTCCTGCTGTCTAAGAATACGAAGATGAGCTTCTCTTTGGAAAGACAACAGATCATTTTTAATGTTCTCTGGAAGTTGAATCCAGATTACAAATGGAATGTTGTTAATAGAATATGAAGTCGGAATTCCATTTAGAAAAATGAACACAGTTTCTATGCCATAACTGTAACACCAACTAAAATGAGCCATTGTTTGAGAGAAATGACCATATGTGGTTTTACTGATGAATGATCAGTCATTTAAATAAGCAATGGAATACTAAGGGACACGAGGACTGGTTAATAATTACAAGTAAAAATAATGACCCCTCGACTCCCTAGACTGATGTGTAATAATAACAGTCAGTAAAAGATCTAAATCCAAGTTAATGGGCACGAGATATAATAATAATTACTGTGCGTATGCTGGTTTTCAAGACATACACGCTAACCACTAACCCACAATGATTATGACTGTTTTATCTCACATTAACCAATATTCTGTAAAAATATTATCGTTCAAGTAATGACCAAAAATAAACCAAGTAAATAAATACTGTCACGTCAGCATCAAAACTTGATTATTATCAGGATTTAAAAGTCATCAAAATATGGCTCCTTAACTCGAAAAGTGAATGTGTATTCCTGTAATTCTTCACACAAATACTGATATGGTTTCATCAGAACTTAATCATCAGAACTTCCATCAGAACTTGTCCTCAGAATTTATGTAATCTAACACATAAATTATTCATCTAAAACAACATTTATCACCACAGTAATTTTCATCATTCATATGGAGTGTATGTGTGTACATTAAGCTAAATATTAGACAAAGAGTAGAGTCTGATTCACTTCAGTACATCTTAGAAATAAGGCATAACTAAGAACTTTGCTCACAATCTGTCATTATTCTGAAGCCTACTATTGAATGAGTTCATGCATGAGTCCACCTCAACTATTTTGTGCTCATTTTATGCATCTTTTGAAATTCTATTTTACAGTGGCTTCTCAGTGTAAGTAAGTCACAACTGCTTATCAGAATTTATGTTGTTATTAGAGTATTTCTCCAGTAATCATAGAGTGTGAAAAGTCACCAAGAAAATTTTATTTTGCTTTTCTAATGCATATTACTTAATACCAGCAATGCACTTGGGCCTTCCCTTCCACATTTTTACTCTAGATCTCAAAGGAGTACCTGATTTTTATTTCTTTTCTTTTCTTTTTCTTTTATTAACATCAGAACTTAACAGATAAGAAGCACTATTCTAGTTTTTGACTTAGTAATAAGATACACAAAGTAAACTTAACTAAGCTCAATATCAGAATTTGCTTGTGTTAAAAGATTTCCACATAAATAATTACTTCAAACATGGGATCTTTAGTATATTAAAGATTACCAGGTCAGCATCTAGCACAGTTATCCTCATTGGATTGAATAGTCACAGAAACATTCATATCACTATCAGAGTTTAGAAATTCACATCAGACAACAATCAGCACTTAGAAGATTTCTAATTAAGCACAGAATACAAAAAGATAGTAATATCTGTAAATACTGATCATAAAGTCTGATGTATCAGAACATAAACTAAGCAGATTTAGAGAAAGAACCTGAAACCATTCCAAGTTCATTTACCAATCTTGTAAAAGTAGCTTCACATAGTGGTTTTGTGAAGATATCTGCTAGTTGTTGATCTGTGGGAACAAAATGCAATTCCACTGTACCTTTATCCACATGTTCCCTTATGAAGTGGTACCTAATGTTGATGTGCTTTATCATTGAGTGCTGAATTGGATTACCTGTCATAGCAACAACACTTTGATTATCACAGTAAATAGGGATTTTAGAAAATTCTAACCCATAATCCAGTAACTGATTCTTCATCCAAAGAATTTGTGCACAACAGCTTCCTACAACAATGTATTCTGCTTCTGCAGTTGATGTGGGAATTGACTTATATTTCTTGTTAAACCAAGAAACCCATCTGCCTCCAAGAAATTGGCAGCTTCCACTTGTGTTTTTCCTGTCAATTTTGCATCCTGCAAAATCTGCATCTGAGTAACCTATTAGCTTAAAGTCTGATTCTCTAGGATACCACAATCCCAGATCAGATGTACCCTTAAGGTACTTGAAAATTCTTTTCACATCTGTTAAGTGAGGTTCTCTTGGATCTGCTTGAAATCTTGCACAAAGACAGGTAGCATACATGATATCAGGTCTACTTGCAGTTAGATAGAGTAGTGAGCCAATCATACCTCTGTAATCAGTAATATCTATTGATTTACCAGTATCCTTATCCAACTTAGTTGCAGTGGCCATAGAAGTGGATGCACTTGAACAATCCTGCATTTCAAATTTCTTCAACAAATTTCTAGTGTACTTAAATTGACAAATAAAAGTTCCTTCTTCATTCTGCTTGACTTGAAGGCCCGGAAAATAGTTAAGTTCTCCCATCATACTCATTTGATATCTTGACTGCATCAGCTTGTCAAACTTCTTAGAAAGTCTGTCATTTGTAGAACCAAAAATGATATCATCAACATATATTTGCACCAAAAGTAAGTCCTTTGCATGATTGAGGTAGAACAATGTTTTGTCAATAGTCCCTCTGTTAAATCCACTTTCCAGAAGAAACTGAGCTAATGTCTCATACCATGCTCTTGGAGCTTGCTTAAGGCCATAAAGTGCTTTATCAAGCCTGTAGACATGATTGTGAAATTTGGGATCTACAAAGCCTGGAGGTTGTTCAACATATACCTCTTCTTCCAATTCTCCATTGAGAAAAACACTTTTCATATCCATTTGAAAGACTTTAAACTTCTTGTGAGCAGCATAAGCCAAAAATATCCTTATGGCTTCCAATCTAGCAACTGGTGCAAATGTTTCATCATAATCAATTCCCTCTTGTTGAGAGTATCCTTTTGTAACCAGCCTTGCTTTGTTCCTTGTAATTATGCCGTCACTGTCAGTTTTGTTTCTGAATACCCATTTTGTACCAACAAATGATCTGTTCCTTGGTCTTGGCACTAGGGTCCAGACTTTATTTCTTTCAAATTCATTTAACTCTTCTTGCATTGCTTGCACCCAATCAGCATCTTGAAGTGCTTCTTCTACTTTCTTTGGTTCAGTCTGAGAAAGAAAAGAATGATAAAGACATTCATTTGATGTATCTGTTCTAGTTCTGACACCTACATCAGGATTTCCAATAATTAAGTCAGGTGTATGTGCTTTAGTCCACTTCCTTGCAGATGGAAGGTTTTCTCTAGAACTGGATGCTCCCCCATGATCCATGTTGTCTCCATCAACATTTTATGATGCTCCCCCTGAACTTATGCTCTCTGAGTTGGATCCTTCATTATTTGAGTTTTCATAAATATCAGAACATGAGTTTCCAGAATTATCAGAACTTGGCCCATCAGAACTTGAAGAGCCTGTTGTAGGTTCTGATGCTTTTTGAGATGTGGTTGGATCTTTAGTATGCTCCCCCTGCACAGGTGTATTTTCATTAGGCGTAGTCACCACAGTTTTAATAACATCAGAGTTTAATCCATCAAAGTTTGCAGTATCAGGATTTACAGAATCAGAATTTAAAACTTCATTTTCGAATCTCGGCTGATTATGATCATTGAAATCTTCAAGTCCAGTAATCTTCTTATCATCAAAAGAGACATTGATAGATTCCATGACAACCCTTGTTCTTAAATTGTAGACTCTGAAGGCTTTTGTAGAGAGTGGATATCCAACAAAAATTCCTTCATCAATTTTAGATCAAATTTGGATAGCTGTTCGGGATGAGTCTTAAGAACAAAACACTTGCATCCAAATACATGAAAATACTTCAGATTTGGCTTCTTTTTCTTCACCATCTCATATGGTGTTTTTCCATGCTTGTTAATAAGTATTGCATTCTGAGTAAAACAAGCAGTCTGCACAGCTTCAGCCCAAAAGTAGGTTGGAAATTTTGCTTCATCAAGCATAGTTCGTGCAGCTTCAATAAGAGTTCTATTCTTTCTTTCAACAACTCCATTTTGCTGTGGAGTTCCAGGAGCAGAAAATTCATGCTTTATTCCATGGTCTTTGCAGAACTCTTCCATAATCAAATTCTTGAACTCAGTGTCATTATCACTCCTTATGATCTTCACAAAATCTTTGACCAATTTCTCCAGTTGCTTGACATGATCAATCAAGATAGATGCAATTTCACTTTTTGTGTGCAAGAAATACACCCATGTGTATCTGGTGAACTCATCCACTATGACCATAGCATATTTCTTCTTTGCAATAGACATGACATTTACTGGACCAAATAGATCAACATGTAGTAGGTGATAAGGCTCAAGAATTGATGATTCAGTCTTGCTCTTGAATGAAGATTTTCTTTGTTTTGCCTTCTGACATGAATCACAAAGGCCATCAGGAGAAAATACTGACTTTGGCAATCCTCTCACAAGATCTTTCTTGACTAGTTCATTTATATTGTTAAAATTTAAATGAGAGAGTTTCTTGTGCCAATCCCAACTTTCTTCAATTGATGCTCTACTCAACAGACAGATTACAGAACCATCAGTACTTGTTGAAAGCTTGGATTCATAAATGTTACCATGCCTGTATCCTTTTAGAACAACTTTTCCTGTAGATTTGCTTAATACTTCACAGTGTTCTTCAAAGAAATCCACATGATAACCTCTGTCACAGATTTGACTCACACTTAGCAGATTGTGTTTAAGTCCTGAGACCAGAGCTACTTTTTAAATGATGACATTCCTAAGATTGATATTGCCATATCCTAGAGTTTTTTCAATGTTGTCATCTCCATAAGAAACACCTGGGCCAGCTTTCTCCACAAAGTCTGATAGCAGGGCTTTATTTCCAGTCATATGTCCTGAACATCCACTGTCCAGAACTAGGATGTTCTTCCTGTTGCCCTGCAATCACAAAGACCACTAATGATTAGTTTTAAGGACCCAAACTTGCTTGGATCCTTTGGCCTTTTTAAGTTTGTTAACATTTGCAGCGGATTTAGCGTCAGAGTTTATGTTAACAGTTTTGTTATCAGAATTTGCAATATCAGACTTTGCATCAGAACTTATACTAGAAGGAATAATGCTAACTTTCTTTACAGAAGGTTTTATTTGATAATAATCATAGTACAAACTATGATATTCCTTACAAGTATAAATGGAATGTCATAAACTACCACAATAAAAATAAGGATTTTATGGCTTATATCTAACAGACTGACTCTTAACTCTTGATTTTGAAGGTAAGGAGTTTATATTCTTATTCTTCCTGTAAAAAGAAGCCAGATGGTTAGAACTTCCACAGTTATGACATGTTTTTCTAGGAGCATTAGGAACAAGCTTATAATTGTTACTTTTGTTCATACCTTCCTTTCCATTCCTATTTTTCCTAGGTGGCTTTACCTTGTTTACATTCTTAACATCTTTCAGCTTATGCTTAAGCTGCTTCTTAGTCATTAAGCCTATGTTAACTTCAGTTGGCTTATCCTGTTTAGGTTTGTCAGAAGTTACTTTCTCCTTAACTTCTGATGTATCAATATCAGACTTTGCAGTTACAAACTTAATAAGATTTACCTTTGGTTTTTATTTAACAACTATAGGCTCAGTTTCTACAGTTCCCTTACTGTTCTTATCATCTCCATAACCTAAGCCCTCTTTCTAGTTTCCACTACTAAGAATATCCTGAGTTGCTATACCAGAGTTAGTCCAAGTCCTGATAATCTCTCTTTCCTTTTCTAACTCAGTTTTTAGAGATTCATTCATTTTTAACACTTCATCCCTAACATAAATGACATCATCTCTATCTTTCTGAGTTTGATGGAACATGACTAACTCTTTTTCTAAATAATCATTCCTCTTTTTATAAGCAAGATTTTCAGAAGTAAATCTTTCACATGTTAAAGTTTGATCTTTATAACTAATGAACATGGTTTTAAGATATCTTCTCAACTCAGTAATATCATCAGTATGAAAGGCACAAGTAGTTTGAGGTACCTTTAAGTCAGCAGTATCAGAAATGGTATCAGCATTTGCCATCAAGGCATAGTTTTCCTCATCCTCAGAATCTGAAGCATCTGACCAGCTTTTCTTCTTTGTGACAAGAGCCTTACCTTTGTCACTTTTCCCTTTTCTGCAATCTGAAGATATATGGCCTTTGTCACCACAGTTGTAGCATTTAACATTTGAGTAATCTCCTCTGTCAGAATTTCCTCCTTTACCTTCATATTTTCTGAAACCTTTCTTTTCAGAACTTGCACCTTTCCTGGAAAACTTCTTTCCTCTCCTGAATTTCATGTATGCAATCTTTGTGATCCCTTTCATCATAAAAGCACACAGCTTCATCATCTCCTCATCAGGGTCCATCTCAGGTATACTTTCAGTTTCTGAGTCATCATCACTATCAGAACTTGATGACTCAGTATCAGACTTTGTGATGAGAGCCTTTCCCTTGCCTTTCCTTGAGGCAGCTTCTTTGGGACTTTCCTCCTCAGCCACAAAGGCAACTGTCCTTGACTTTCTTTCATTCCTCTTGCTTCTTTGTTCCATCTCAAGTTCATGAGTCTTGAGCATCCCATAAATTTCATCAAGAGTTGTTTCATCAAGATTACAGTTATCTCTTATTATTGTGGCCTTCAAATCCCATCTTTCAGGAAGAGCTAACAGGAATTTAAGATTTGAATCTTCAATATCATACTCTTTGTCAACTAGTGACAAATCATTCAAGAGTTTGACAAATCTGTCATATAAATCAGTTTATGACTCAACAGGCTTTGAGTCAAAGTGCTCATACTCTTAAGTGAGTATCGTCTTCCTGTTCTTCTTGATTGAATCAGTTCCCTGACACCTTGTTTCCAAAGCATCCCATATCTCTTTTGCAGTCTTGCAGTTAATTACCCTGTTTGACATGACATTATCAATGGCACTATGCAGCAAGTGTCTTACCTTTGCATCATTTGCAATCGATGAGATATCTTCAGCAGTGTAATCACTTTTCTCCTTTGGTACAGACTTTGCTGGCTGACCTGCAACTTCCACAGAGAGTTTGGTTGACATATGTGGTCCTTCATAAATCATGTCGAGATATTCTGGATCTGTAGCTTCCAGAAACATAGCCATCTTCACTTTCCATATGAAATACTCAGAAGGTTTCAACATGGGAACTCTTATAGTCTCATATCGACTATGAGTTACGGTTTTTGGAGGTTCTTCAGTTTTGGTGGGCTTGATTGGAGTATCTTCTTCAGACATGATTGATTTTGGATCTTAAACTGTTTGTGTGTTAACAGAAGGCTCTGATACCACTTGTTAGGTCACACACACTGTAGAAGGGGGTTGAATACAGTGTTTAGCACAATCAAATCGAATATAAGAACTTAAGTAATAGAAAACAGATTTTATTCAACACAATAAACTATGTTACAATATGGAAATGTCCTCTCTCAGTGATAAACAAATTATCACGAGAGCTACTAGAGTTACAAAAAATAATAACTTCGATAATCGTAACACTTATAGTGTAAACTCTATGCATGTGTTTATATACTACATAGTTACAAGATAATCTTCTAATTGATATGGAATATAATTCTGCTTCCTAAAATATATCAACTAGTTATCTTTTCTTCCAAGTATTCTATTCTTCATAGAATTCCTTCTTCATGCACAATTCTTTTTGTCTTAATCTCGATCTTCTTTCCTTTCAATCATCCGCCTGCCTTATCTGAAAGTCATCTTAAGTCCTGATATTATCTCCTGATAAATATCTTCTGAACCTTAAATTCTGATAACTTAAGTTCTGATATCTTAAGTTATGTCTTCAGTATAAGTGTTAATTTCCATTTAAGTAATGATTTGTCATGTTAGGTAAGATCTGAAAACTAAACACAAATCGTATTACACATGACATTATCAAATATATCTAACATAGTAGATAGAGGAAGAAGAAAACAAGGAGAAAAACATAAAATAATCAGAAAAAAAAATTAAGTGCCAGCTACAAAAGCATGGAGCGCCCGCGCTGAAGAGCGGGGCAGCTGCGCTGAAACTCCAGTAGCACGGTGTGCCCGCGCTGGTATGCGGGGTGGCCGCGCTGGTTTTCCGGAAGCATGCCGTGCTCGCGCTGTCAGGCAGGGCGGCCGCGCTGGCTTCCTGGACCTGAAAAAATAGAAATTCGGGAATTTAAACACAAAATCAATTTAAACCCGAAATTTCCTCCTCCACTGCCCATAATTTTTATTCCAAATCAATTCCATTACCCCCATTACTCTCATTATTCCCATTAATCCCACTTCTTTTCCATAACTAATTCTTAATCTCCTATATATACACACACTTATACACAAACTTCTCCATCACTTCTCAAATTCTCAAACAAAAATCTCTCTTATACACACATCTCTTATTCTCTCTTATTCACTTTCAATGACACCCAAAAGACAACAAACCCAAGTTAGCAGCAGCACTACCGATTCTTATAGTGTTGGTGGTGTGAGGCCTAGGTTTTCAACTCCGGAGGCTGAGGTGGAGTATACAAGGCTTCTTTCGAAGCCCATAGCCAATGAGCGAGGTTTTCTGCCATCAGGGAGGGATGGTAAGTTATTGGATATGATTGTGGAGATGGGTTGGATTGATTTTTGTGAGGTACCAGCTGCGGTGCCTATGAGTGTGGTTCACGAGTTTTACGCGAATGCGAATGCGGACAAGAATGGTTTTACTGTGGTGAGGGGGTTGACTGTGAACTACAATGCTGAGGCCATTCATCAGGTGATAAGTCAGCACGAGAGACAGCCTGAGTAGGATATGGAATGCGAACACCAGCGAGGATTTTAACTTAGATTTGATCGTTGCTACTTTGTGTGTGTCAGAGACTCATTGGAAGTTCAAGAATGGCACGAACGAGTATGCTACTTTCCCGGCTTCGTGCATGAACAAGTATGCCCGTGCATGGAACTCATTTATTTGTGCTAACATTATACCTTCATCTCATGTGTATGATGTTACGGTGGACCGGGTAAAGTTGTTATGGGGTATTATGTACGGTGATTATGTGGACTTGGGGTCCGTTATCTTTCAGGGGATTTTGAGGTTCTTGCGAGGGAGCATTAAGGGGGCTATTTCCTATGCCTCTATTGTGACGAAGCTGTGTGTGGCAGTTGGAGTTCATTGGCCCGCACACGAGCAGTTGCAGCTTCCTAGTGCCCCGATTGATAGTTCGACATTGTTGAGTATGCAGGAGTGGTACGGTGGTAAGCCAGATCCAAAGGGGATTGGTTATTCTTATGACCACTTGCCGGATGGCTGTCCAGCTGATCAGTCATATGCTGGTGGTACGACTCAGGCGAGCAGGGCAGCATGGAAAGCTCAGTTGGGTGAGAAGGCCGGTCCTTCACGGCAGCAACAGCAGGAAGCGAAGTGCAGTGCTGGTTTGAGTTCAGCGCAGTATAGGCGCTTTATGAGGAGGAAGGATGCGATGCATGACATCCATAGTCGGTTTGAACAGGACCTTACCCTAGCGTTGGGGACTGCATTCAGAGCTACAGGAGTTGATATCCAGTGGCCAGTATTCGGTGAGGACACTGTGTACCCGCCTCCAGACACTCCCGACACACCACCCCATGAGGGTGATGACTCTAATTCTGAGTAGGTTTTCGTGATTCCTTACTATTACCTTCACTGAGGACAATGAATATTTTAAGTTTGGGGGTAGTAGTTAAGGAATATATGTTATGTGTGAGTCTCATATAGTTTGCATATTCATGCTAGTTTAGTCTCATATAATTGCATATTTGCCATGTAGTTTTTTTATTATGCATGACAGTATGTTGCATATAGTTGCATGAGCATTATAACATGATCCCTTAAGTTTTCTTTTCCGATTGATTTGTGATATTAATGCTAGTGTAGTGATGTCGTGTTTAGTGATGTTAAGTATTATCGAGTTGATTTGCATGCTAGAAGCAATAAAATTTCACTAAGTCTTATAGGTTGCTTGAGTGCTAGATCATTATCATGGTTTATTTTTTTGTTGAGGTTTATTTACTTGTTTATATTTAGAATTTAGGATATTCTCTTAATGATAATATAACATGGATATTTATAAATTGGAGAAAAACATTGGATTTCATTGTTAGTTGTTGTGGTTAGGTGTCAAATGGCTAGTAGCCGGCTCATTTTATATGAGTAGTATAAGGTTGAACGAGATGGAGTGAAACACACTCGTTCAGAAATTGAAAAAAAAAGAAGAAAAAGAAAAAAAAATATATGTGTTATGCTTGATTGATCATGAGTGAGCTCTTTAATACTCGAGTTATTAAGTTCTTAGGGGACTTTGTGCCTAGTGACCTAAGGCTTTTATAGTTTGGGATCCACTAACCTAACGCTCGCTACATGGGTATTATTGTATGAGTCTTTTGTTGACCTCACTCATTGCACGGTCAAATAAGCATATTTATGTTATTTACGTGTTATGAATAAAAGCATGAATCCATGAATAACTCCGATATAAGAATTGAAGTGTTGTCAGTGATTTGGGTTTAGCTTTTATTCTATTTATAACCTCGTGATTGCCTTGGTGAGTAGTGAGTCATGATTATTAATCTAGTTATGATAATATATCTTTTAAGCTATTGCACACACACACGTTTCTAGCTTGTGAGTTGATTTGTTAGATTTGATTAATCTTTATGTGAACAACTGCATATGTTAAGATGTTGCTCATCGATTAGTTTAGTTATTCTGAGGGGATCGTTGCATTCATATTAGTTGCATTCATATATTTTTATTTCTTGTTCTTTGAGTCTGTTTATGCTTGAGGACAAGCATCAGTTCAAGTTTGGGGGTGTGTTAAGTGGCATTTATGTCCAATTAGAATGCTCTATAAAGGCTTGAATTGGTGATTTGTACTCTAGTTATTTATGTATTTGATGCGTTTTTATAGTGTTTTTACATTTCAGGCATAGTTGAAAGAGTTAAGAGATCTAACATTATTTTGGTGCTAAATTGGTGCTACGAATGTGTCCAGGAAGTTTGCTCGTGGATTGCCCTCTCAAATCAGCCAGAAAAATATAAATCAAAGTTTTTTCCAGAAGGTCGGTGCGCCTGCGCGATATGAACAGAATGACAGCGCGCCCACGCTGGTGAAGCGCGCGGCCGCGTCAGGTCGGGTTTCAAGAATCCTGTTTTAAATAGAAGATTGAATTCTGGACTTCTCTGCTGATCAGGGCTGCTATATAATGATAACTTAAGGTCATTTTTCAAAACAAGACGTACCAGAGCTGAAGAAGAAGGCACAAGAAGACCGTATAACACAATTCAATCAAGGCGAAGATGATCTAGTTTATTCTTGTGATTCTTTGTTTTAATTTATAATCTTGGATGCTAGTTTTCTTATTTTTTGAACCTAATACGCTTGTTTAACATACTTGGTTTATTATCGTATTTATAAAGACTTAGTTTATTATACCATGCTTTCATCGGAACCCACGGTGATGATGAGTTCGGTTATGGGTTAATCATTATCATGGGGTTCTAATAGATTTACTTATGGATTTCAGTAGTTGATATTTTTGATACCTTGGTGTGTGGTGATTGTATGATATCCTAGTATTGGTTGTGCTTATTCATCTTATAGGCGTCGCGAACTTATAAGATAGCGTGTTAATCTCTATTAAAGCGAATGTGAATATAGGGGTTTAGAACTTGCCATGCTAGCATAGGTTTATGTAATTGATATGCATGATTCGTAGGTAATTTTAACCATCTTACTTTCCCTATGTAATAATGATTGATAACTTGTGCACTAAACCGTTATGTTGTCAAATTCTATAGACATATAGGATCTCAATATAATTGGTGTCTATTCATCTTATATCTCTTTTATGGATGTCTGGTAATAGGGTATTCGTACAACGAAATTTGGCGTTAACTAGTTTCGTGTTATCTGATTAGTGTCATCACCATTGCATGCTAAGGATAAGAACAAAAAGGCTATTGAATGAAGTAGTAATGAAGTTGGAATCCCATGTTTGTGTCATATAGTTAATCATTCCTTTTAATCTCTTAGTTAATGTTCTTTAGTATAATCTTATAATTATATACAATCTCAAATTGTGATCATCTTAGTATTGAATAATAACCATATCATTGTTGCGTAAGTCCATTAATTGAAGTTAACCTAAACCAGTCTCTGTGGGAATGAACTAGAACTAATTCTATATTACTTGCGATCGCGTATACTTGCGTGAATATTAGCGCATGTTTTCGTCCTAACAACTGTACCATGCTCGCGGCGTTTGCTTAAGCCCGTACAGGGCTTTCTTTAATTTTAAAACTTTTCCTTCACTTCCTTTTTTAACGAACCCGAGTGGCAGCTGTACATTAATTTCTTCTTCAAGAAACCCGTTTAAAAAAATGGACTTTACATCTAACTGGTGAATTTTCCATTTTTTCTGAGCAGCTAGAGCCACCAGTATTCTTATTGTATCAAACCGAGCTATTGGTGCGAATGTCACCTCGTAATTAACTTTAGGCCTTTGTGAGTAACCTTTAGCTACGAGTCTTGTTTTATTGTTAGTAATATGTTGTGTACTTGATGATAACTTGAACCAAACACTTAGTAGATTTTAGTTAAGTGATTTTGTAGCTTTCAACAGATGATCACTTCAACATCCGTTGAAAGAGTAGCTTATGTAACAATAAGATTAGTAGCACATTTCTGCATACTTAAGTAATTTAGTGAACTAGAGGTTGTAGAATGTTTAAGTCATGATTGACTACTAAGTCTATATGCAAGATAGGATGGTTAATTATAAATATTAGATGCCTTGTAATCTTGTATAAATGAAATGGAGTCAAATGGCAAGAAGACAGTCTCAACGGATGATTCACAAAGTTTCAACGGATAATCAACCAGAGTTTCAACGGATGATCAACCAAAGTTTCAATGGATGATCAGAGTCAAAAGAACAGTTGATAGTGACTTGACAGTCACATGCGTTGGTTGTATGCAAATGGAATTTGGCAACCTAATTCAGGTTTTAGAGAACAAAAGAAGCATTTCCATTTTCATGCTAAATAGAAGATATTTAAAGATGCTGGAAAGAGAAGTGTAGCAGCATGTAATTAGACAAGAAATAGTTTATCTTATTATCTTGTTTTTTTATCATGCAACTTGGTGATATATAAACCAAGGGTAGCAAGTTGAATAGTATCCAAGTTAGTAAACATTTACAAGAGAATTAGATAAGGCAATATCTGTAAAAGAATTTATGTGTTCTTGTTGTTCAACTTGTAAGCAGCTGTGTACATTTTGTAACACAAAGTTCTCTACTTAATAAATATCTCTGGTATAAAAGTTCAATCCACCAGAAATTTTTTAAATACTTATATTTATATGCTTTGTGTTTTGCTTTCTACTTTACTTTCATTCCGCACTATTGCAAAACTAAACACAGTTATTTATTTGTTAAATAATTGTTCTTGAAATCCAAAAGAAGCAAGAATTTCATTCAACCCCCTTCTGTAATTCTTGTTTAGATTGTTTGGGAATAACAATTGGTATCAGAGCAAGCTCTTGAAGAACAAAGAGTTTAAAGATCACAACAACTAACAAGATGAGCAGAAAAGATGTTGGAGTAAAGATTTCATTTCTGGACAAAGATAACTATCACCATTGAAAGGTGAAGATGCACCCGCATCTCCTATATCAAGATGAAGCATATGTGGACTGCATTGAGAAAGGTCCACATGTCCCTATGAGAGCTGGTACAAGAAATGAACCATATGTCCCAAAGCCTAGAGCAGAATGGTCTGATCCTGATATTGAAGAAGTTCATAAGGATAAAAAGGCCATGAACATTTTGTTTAATGGTGTTGATGGTGACATGTTTGACAACATCATAAACTGTAAAACTGCTAAGGATATCTGGGACACAATTTAAGTTATATGTGAAGGAACTGATCAAGTAAGGGAAAACAAAATGCAACTCTTGATACATCAATATGAACACTTCCACAGTGAAGAAAGCGAATCACTCATTGACATTTT
Organism: Apium graveolens; assembly: GCF_009905375.1. NCBI lineage: Eukaryota > Viridiplantae > Streptophyta > Magnoliopsida > Apiales > Apiaceae > Apium > Apium graveolens. Next base: position 79,246,319 of record NC_133656.1, read on the forward strand.
CAGTAGATTTCAAAAATTACGGAATGCTCTAAAACTACATAGAAGGATCTATCAAACAAAAGATTCAAACCTCAAATTCCTTAGATTTCTGCCAAAGGAATGGAAGCCTATGACAGTCTCATTGAGAAATTCTCAAGATTACAAGGAATTCACCTTGGATAGACTATACAGGATTCTAAAGACTTATGAGCTTGAAATAGAGCAAGATGAAAAGCTGTAGAAAGGAAGAAAGAAGGGAGGATTCATTGCATTAGTTGCTGAGCAAGAAAAGGAGAAGGAGACAAAGGTTGAAGTTGTTGAATTTGCACCAAACCTTAGAGTTTGTGAAGGCATGGGAAAAGGGCTAGTAGTTGAACATTAAGACAATCTTAGTCAAGATAACATAGATGACATATATGAGCATCTTGCTTTTCTATCCAGGAGATTTGCCCAGCTCAAATACAAGAAGAATTTTGGAGCAGCCAAGTCAAACATAAACATGGTTGATGTGGCGCTCTCCAAACCCGGGTCAGAAGTTTGGGGTCCACAACACAAACACAATATATCAACCTGTATATGAAATATTAATTACAATGACCCTGCTCTATGTAACCATGGATCGCAACAGGTTTAATTATGAAAACAAGCCACAACCTTAATTTTTATTACATCGTACCAAATCCCAACTAATTTAACTTACAACTGATAATAAAATTATTCTTACAATCTTACTATCTCACTACCTCCATAAGCTTCTGCTAGCTCGATCCAACTCAATCTGGAATCCTAGCTCGTACATTGAACTGGGAAACCTCGCTATCAACCGTATCCCTTTTTAACTGTAGAATACATAAAAAGATTCGCAAGAGTGAGCTAACTAGCTCAGCAAGTCATAATAACGAAAACTGAGGTTAAACAATGATCAAGTGAGATGATTCAGATGAATCAAGTTTTTTTTAACTAATCATTAGAATTGGATATTCATTTTAAGTTATAAAACCAAGGTTAGGCTGCTGATCAATCATGCACTAACCCCGAGCAAAGCACACAACACTGCTCTAATTACTGGATCCAAGGCACACATTGGCCTAATTCGACCACGAATCTGGTCTGACCACGAATCTGGTCCATATAAGAAAACTATCCAATCCTAAAACAATTCTGTGTAATAAACGATGTAATTCAATAAGCAAGATCATAATCCACATTGATAAAGCATTTATACAAAAGCGTAATACGTTTCCTGAGTGTCATAAGGGTATATCAAGGTATGTACGAGAAACGGTTTTCAACCTGTAAAAGGATCAGGTATTAGACAAATAATGGTTTTTCAAGGTATAGTTCTTTGAGGTTTTAAAGAATGGTTGCAGTATAAAAGTTTCTGTGTTTTCAAACAATTTTTGTTTCAGTGTTTGGTGTTCAGTAGTTATACCTCTGGGGAGTAGTATCATATTGGTGTGATTTGATATTTGAGGATCAACAAAGTACGGTTTGCAAAGAATAAGGCTTACGACTCAAGATCAAGAAAGAATCAGGGTTTAAGGGTAAATAGTTTGAAGCATATGCATTATAAAACAAGAGTTATGTTTAATGATAGCAATATGTTATAAAACAGTTCGAAAACATTGGTAATATATCTTGAAGAAAAGTTCAGAAATACTTGCCTTACAAGGCTTTATAACTATTATTGATCAACTCTGAGCCGACTCTGTCGCTCAGGCTTTAACGTCCAATCACTGGATCCCATTGGATTCGACTTCGACACTCAGGTCTTTCTGGTTGAAACTCTACTGAGCTCGTCGATTGAGTACTAGGTCATCTCTAGTCCATCGTTCACTTTCAGGTTCCCGATTATAACCTACAGGGTCGAAATACCCTATGTTAGATGTCTAGGTATGCTTGACACATCCTCGATACTAATTTTTACCCAATGATATTCAAACCCGATTCGTAATTATATGGATTATTATAATATAACAACACACCCAACAGTCAGGGTTCACATTCTTGAGAAATCGGTTTGGTGTTCGCTTTCCGAAAATACGTATACTTGTAATTTCACAAAATCAGGTTTATGGATTTTAGCAAATTATTTCATCACATCGTGCAATCAAGTTCTATATAGAACACATATATATCTATGTAACCATTCGACGTTCCGATAATCGTCGGATACGCTCCCGTATTTTCGTAGGTAAATTTCCCAGAAATCGGGCAGCGTCTCTTTTGTTTATCGGACTACCCGTCGAAACAATTCGCCGTTAAACCAATCAACAATCACAACTCCAGTCAACTCAAATTCATAACCCAATCACAATTAAATACGCAATCCAAGTTTCAACACAAAATCCAAGTCTCAATACAAACTCTAAATATCGGATAAATATTTCTCGAACTAAATTAATATTTTGAAATTTTTAGGACTCAGAATAAACATCACAGTCCACCGTCGGCTCGCCGAGGCTCATCGCCGACGGCGGTAAAATTCGCGGGTACCCGTTACTTCGGGTTTCCGACGCGAATTTCACCGATTAAAAATTCGGAATAATCGAAATCCATAATTCGCATAATCACATGAAGTCATACGAATATTACAACAATTAATAAATTAAATTCATAAAATGGCAGCCTCGAGTTCATGGAAACAGCGAACCAAATGCATCAATTAACACAACAGCAACACAACTGGACACACGCACGTGCATCACACGCACGCCGACCACCTTGCCGGAGAAACCACGGCGGCGGCCGGAGATGAAGAAAAGGATGGCAGAAACGTATAACAGCAGTAACCAACAAAACTCAAACCCACGAATCACATATACATACACTCACAAGTATATATATATATACGCAGCAAAACCACCAAGACAGCCACCAAGCCGAAGTCGGCGGCGACGGGCCGGAATAACAGAGACGACGACAACCAGAGCACAAGAAGCAAGAAGAAGAAAATGGGGAGAGAAGAAGTGGGGAGCAGAGAAGGGATTTTAGAGAGAGAGCAGAGATTGATATTTACCCCAAATCAATTGTTTTGTTGTAATAATTCTGATGAATTCGATAGAAATTTAAGAAGCTGCCACGTATCTGTGATTCAGGACACGTGTTAAATAAATAGGCACGTAATTTTTGTGATAATTACGAAGATTTAAAGGTCTCTTTTTGCCCTGAAATTCGAATTTAACGAAACGAGGTGCGAATAAAACAACCCCCGAAAATTACGAAAATATTTTTAAAATATCATAAGTATCCCGGAGTTTATAAAAACATAAATTTTGTAATTTTAAAATAATTTCTGAAACGCAATTTATACCCGTATTTCTCATTTAACGAACCGAGGTGTACTTAAAACAAATTCAGAAAATCATGAAAATAATCTTAAAAGATTACAAATATCCTGAAGTTAATAAAAACATGAATTTTGAAATTTTAAAACAATTTTTAAAATGCACTTTATATCCGGTTTTATCAATGAAGCGAAACAACGAGCGCGTGAAATTAATCCCGAAAATTTCCAAAATAATTTTAAAATTCTCGGAATATTCCAAACTTAAATAAATATGAGTTTCATAATTTTTAAAGAATTTTAGAATTAAATATGGATTTTACAAAGAAAAGCATTCAGAAAATCATTTAAAGATAATTAATTAATAAAATATTGATTTCTTAATTTTATAAAATCCTAAAAATAATTATTGTAATTAAAAAATCATAAAAATAATTTTTGAAACATTCCCAATATTTATGCAAATAAATTTGCACCAAATCCACTTTTGACAATGAAAACAATCCAATATGACTCCATAATTAATCACACGAACAACCCGGTATATTATAAATTACACCTATATAATAATCAACCAACACAGAGCGGTTAAAACCAATACACATATTTTATTTAATAATTTCCGTAATAATCACATATTTTAAATAATTCAAAAACACACGAGTCATTATAGTTGATAAGTCTAAATTCAAATGTTTCAAGTGTGGCTTGGCAGGTCATTTTGCTAGTGAATGCGGAAAGTCTGATTCTGGAAAAAAGAAGTGTGAGTCTGTTGATTACAAATAGAAATACTTTGAGTTGCTCAAACAAGAAAATGACTGGGATGCAGATGGATTCGATGAGGATGAAGAGACAAGCTATGTCCATCTAGCACTTATGGCTAATTCAGATGAAACAGAAGTCAGTTCATCCAGCAATCAGGTAATCACCACTAACCTAGCACATTTATCTAATGCTGAGTGTAATGATGCTATAAATGACATGTCTATTGAATTATACCATCTACGTGTCACACTCAAGTCTCTCACTAAAGAAAACACCAAACTTAAGGAGAACAATTTGTTTTTAAGTGAGAGAAACAATGTTCTAGAGACTCAATTTATCGAATTTGAAAAATTAAAGATAGAAAGCAAGATTGCTAAAGATGAACTAACTGAATCCTTAAAGAAAGATGAGATTTTAAGAAAGCAGCTTGAATGTAACGCCCCCAAATCCGGGGTCAGGAATCTGGGTCGTCACGCAATCCTTCAATCATGTGTAACCTGCATTAACTCAATAATCCAATAATTCCATATCACAGACCCCCAATCTCACACACTCACAAGTTATAGCCTTAGAAACGACGTACAACAAGTATCATCTGTTATTAAAACTCAAATGTACTTTACAGGATCTCAAATAATTATTCATAACCTCTACATGAAGTTACAATAATTACGACTGATATCTTATACCTATATGATACTCTGGCACACCTGAGACAAAGCTGCCGGGGATCCTCCCCATGACTGCAAGCGACTAAGTCCCACACCGACATACTGGTTATCTATTGTGTTGTGTCATTTAAAAGAAAGCATCATATTTGATAATTACATTTTATTCGAAAATCGTTTCCCTTAGTGATACACACCTTTTACGAAAACAATCCTTTGGTGGATTTTATTAACATGCGAATACCTTAATAGTAAACCCAGCACCTAGGCTTGGGTTACGGTATTGCATCATAATTCCAATTGGAAGAATAGGACATTTGTTGGAGCCATCGCATACAATGATCAGTCATACTATGATAAAAGTAAACTTTTCTACTAGTAGAAGGACGACACCTTCGTATCTCGGTTATCACCCTTGCCGCATACGGGCTATGTGTCCTCATTTCGGGTATACACACACTTCGCAGGTCATTAGGTACATATTGTACCGTCTCCTACGGTACCAGTAGTCTATCCAATACACGAAGTACTTGGATCCTACCCCTCCCTTGTCCTTTAGGAAATCCTATCATATCTCGAGAACTCGAACCATATCAAAGTTCCCCCAAGAGTTTTGCTTGTTGATAGGCATAGCTTTACTTCATATATATATATATATGTACTTCCGAAAGTTTTCGAAGGAAGTACTAAGGATGTGAGTTGACCGTTGTCAACAGATAATTAAATAAGGGGGGAAAGTTTCTCCTTGAAACTATATTCAAAATATTAAATAATTCGGGATAATATTCTCCGACGATCTGAAATTATTTGAATGATTTTCGAAATTATAAAGTAATTTAAATCCGGTTCTATGATTTTTACATCATAAATAAACCCTTTAATAAATAGTAAATAATTAAATGATAATCGATAAATAATTAAACCTCGAAGGAGTTTACCTTTAAAAGTATAAAATAATATTCCCCAACTAATTTATGTTTAATAAATTAATAAACTTTAATATTTAATCAAGATTGAAGTAAATATTTACTGGAGAATACTTCTCCCTGATAATTGAATAGTAAGTAAATATTTCTTGTCCAAATGATAAAGTATAGTTGAGGGAATACGATCTTTGGAAATCGTTTTAATAAAAGCTCGAGGTGTTTAATATTTGTAAGTGGATATTGAGTCTCTTGAAACGTAACTACTATGGACCTTAATCGTCCTATAAATATCACCGGAATGATTCCCGGGTTTTTATTTTATAAAAACAAAACTGACCGACTCTCGATCTAAAATATATACACGCCACCCTACTCGCTAGCGTTAACGTTCTCAATTATAAACTCCTTGGGGATACTTCCGGGTTTTTATAAGATTACACCGACCGACTCTCGGTCTAAATATAACATTTCGAACTCGGTATGAACATATACTAGAAATTATCAATAATAGAGTAATATAATACATCTCAAACTTCATAAAACAGTTTAAAGTAATCTCATGCATATATCACAATTTTGTAAAAGATTCACAACACAACAGTTCTTAAAAGGTGGGTTTGAAAATTTGCCTGGATATCTCGAGGTGGCGGATGCTCTAGGTTCCGCTCGGAAATCTATAATCATAACATAATTCACTTCGTTAGGTCCCGTTCTAATTTACGGCTACCCACACTCATGCGCTAATTATTATGCACCCTCTCAACTTATTTTATCCTTATTATTTCCTTTAAGTCCTTATTCACATCATGGCCGCTTTATTTTTCAAAGAATCTTAAGTTCATTTTCATTTTCGCCGTCGGCTCCGCTTATGGATTCTACGGTTTCTAATCGCGCGGTCTCGGCTCCGATATTTTTATAAAACTGAAAAATCATTATTTTCACTTGAAATTTTTATGGCAGTTAGGAAACTCAATATTCTACTCTCTGTAAAATTTCATGATTTATGAACACATTTAAGTCGATCCTTTATATTTTCAAAATTCATGATTCGTAGGAGATTTTGTCGCGTAAATCACTTTTATTAAAACGGTAATAACTTTTGATCCGTAAGTCGGAATCAAGCAATTCAAGCGCCTAAAAGATCTTTATAACATTTTCCATCTTAATCAAGGGTTAGTTTTCAAGAAACTATAGTTTACATCTTCAGAACTTTCTGAAGAAACTTAAAGTTACGTTTTGTTCGTTTTAACTAGATTACGTTTATGATCGGAGTTTCGTTTATTCCTTAAATCTTCATACTACCACCAACAATCGCCATATCATCATCAGCACTCTAATTCTTCTCAAGAACATCATGTTCTTGAGGCAACAACAATCAACCTTAAATCTACTTAACTAAACATCAAGATCTTAACAATATCACCACCAAAACTAGGTTTATAACAACATACTAAAAGGATCTTAAATTTGAATCTTAAATAAAGTTGGGTCAAAGATTTTTACCTTTCTTGAAAGCTTGAGATGTGTTATTGAGGATGGTGGAGTCTTGGGAGTGCTCGGTATGGTTTTTGGAACCTAAAACCACCATTGAAATCAAGAAACCGAAGAAGAGTTATTATTCATACTATTCACTGGCAACTTTCTTAATTTTATTTCACCCATAAATCCTTGATAAAAAGGGATCAAAGATTTATCTTACCTTAGTTTCATTTTAGGAAACTTTAAAATTAATGGGAGGATTTAACCATGGATAGAACTTGAGGTTTTGAATTTGATTTCTTGGTGAAGAAGAAGAAGTCGAGTGGAAGAAATGGGGAGAGAAGAAGTGTTTTTATGTTTGCTTACTTGGTTGCTTCTTGGTTACTTCTTGGAAATAATGCAAGTGGTAGCTTGTAATTGATCTTTATTCTCTAGTATATATCCTAGGATTTATTCTTGTTGCCAAATCCTTGGACAAATCTAGCTAGGCTTCCTAGTTTACAAGCTATCCTAATTAGCTTAGCCATTTAGCTTACTATTCTCTAGCCCTTGGTTGATCATCCTATACCTTAGCTCACTATTTGATAAAGTAACCATGGTTACTTTCCTACCATGTTTAGTTAGTGTGTTATGTTTATTTAATCATTTACGCGTTCTCGGTCACTTAAACGTTTTCGTAATACTTTCTCGAAAATGGTTCGCGACGTAAATCCTTTCGTATTTATTCCTTATGCTTTGAATTATCATACTTGAATGTAAATCCGTTGGGTTTTAAATTTGTAATTATATTTTTAATTCCCGTAATCCTCGATGATTTGTAAATATGGTCGTTTTTCAAAGTTCGTTTTCTTCGAAAACTAATAGCGTTTACATACACTCATTTGGTATGTATAATAATAATATCAACTTCGAATCTTATTTTCTCATGCACAATATAGTGTGGGCTAAAACGTTTTTCCCGTCTGTCAGGGTTACTATTCATAAAGGTCTTTTACGGATGTCAAAAATTTGGGTTCTTACAGTCTTCCCCCCTTAAAAGGATTCCGTCCCGGAATCAGTTCAGAAATAGGTAGGGATGTGCTTCTTGCATGACAACCACAAGTTCTCACGTTGACCTAGTAGTATTTGATCTCTTCATAAAATTTCCACTCATCCATCCAATATATTTCCGGGTACTCCTCCTTGTAGTATTATGACCTCTACACGTTATTCGACATACGCTAAGTCTGGCTACGAGTTTATTAGCTCATTTTCAATCATATGTTTGGTTTTGACGGTTAAATTTCCCAACCTCGATTCGTGGTACTCGTTATAAACTTGGCAACCGCTCGATGATGGTGCGAATTTGTAAGCCAACTTTCTTAGTCCTTTACAGATTTCAACTGGTCCAATAAACCTTGGGTTCAACATTTCTTTCCTTTTAGAATCTCATCACTCCCTCCCTGGGAGGCACTTTCAACAATACTTGGTTTGTTACTTCGTACTTCCTGTCTTGATAGTTTTGGTCCGTATATCTCTATTATTTATCCTGGGCTGCCACTAGCCGGGTTCTGATAAGTTCTAGGAATTTCTTTGGTCTGTTGACTCAATGATGGTCCAAGTATTTTCCGCTTACCAACTTCTTCCCAATCCTAAGGGAGAACGATTCTTTCTTCCGTATAAAGCTTTGCAACCATTCCAATGCCCGCATGATAACTCGTTATGATCGGTGATTTGATTAATGTCAACTGGTCACTTCATCTCCCTTAAAAATTGATAATATGGACAATTAGTGCATCTTCTAGTGTTTGGAATCATTCTTCAACTTATTTGTTTCTCCTACATCACTCCTACTAGTGATAGAGTTTCATTCCTTAACGTTTTCCCATTTTGACGCATCCTCTCTGTCAATTAAGTCATGTAAGAAGTTCTCGTTGCATTTCCACACGCTCGTCTCCTGCTACACGCTTAGTACTAGATTTAACATTTCTTCCCGTAGTAACATAAGGCACGTCGGGTCCTGTTTCCATCTTGAAGGAAGCACCATTTCATACGCAATTGATTAACACATTTTAGGATCGTGGAACGTTCAGCTTCCGTCATCGGTCGGACTTCTTTAATCATTCCCCGTATAATATATATAGTACTATGATACATTCTGGGTCGTACTTGTTATTCTCGCTAGCGCCTTAGACGTATTCACGTTTATTGGTACCTGCTACCAGTGACCTTTATAGGGCGTGTACGATCTTCTTTGCCTTCTATCAGTTCTGACAATGACATCCTTCATTCTTTCACGTTGCCCTTCATAAGGGATATCGGCGACTATTTTTCGTATGCTAGCGTGGTAAGTACATCTACATGAATTATTTGTCAACAATAGGCGATTCCCCAAACCTTTCCAAATAAAAAGGTAAGCCGCTAGATGTATCTTCAATGATCGGGATAGTCCTCTCATTCTACTTGTCGATTTGAGAACTCTAAGTCATGCCTCTGTCCGTCCTTTTTCACAAAATATCTTGGGAAATAGTCCCGTTAATTAAACCTTGGGTCCTTGCGCGCGCAGTCATCACGGGGTCTCTCTGTCCCAATTATCTCTTCTGCGTTTGCATAATAAAATAAGCGGTCTTATTTAATCATCACTCAAAATCCTCAAATAGCACGACGGCTAACTTGGTTCTTGATCATCCTCCATCAAAATTTATTATAATTAACTCTTACTCCTATTTAGGTCATCTACAAATCGAAATTGCCAAAATTTTAACCCTCGCCTTTCCGTTTTCATTTTCAACTATGTCGAATACTTACTTACCTACTCAGTGACATCCCTTTTCATATTCTGTCATGACTAATATCCATTTACGTTTTTAGGCACCTTTAAGTCTTCCTGTTAAGTAATAAAGCGTTCTTTTCATGCGATCCTTCTCATAAGTTATTCTGAGATTTGTCATCCTCAATATATTTTTTCCTACTTAAAGTGTCGGCCACCACATTGGCCTTTCCTTGATGATAATAGATTTCTCAATCATAGCCTTTGATCAATTTGACTATGGCCTCTATCTCGTGTTCGGTGTAAAAAAGATTTTCCAAAATTTTCTCATAAGTAAACTTCTTGTCCCTTTCAGTCCGAACCTTATCGCAAATATTCTAGATTATTATTAGAAAGCCTTATGTCACGGTCCTTAAACTGCTTAGACATATCATTAGACTTCACGCAACATCTTATTTTTATCGTCGAGTATTTCTAGCACGGGATTGCTACTAACCTTAACTTCAATTTTTGAAAATCTTATTCCTCAAATTCATACATGCTTGGTTTTTCCCGAATTTATTAGCACCTCTCCCGATAATGTTTCATAGAAGTGTACCTTACTAAGCACGTCGTATCCCTATTTTCGTTCTTCTATAACCATATTAAAGATACTTATGATAATAACTAAACATGGTATTCTTCTTTTTAAAACAACTTACTCATCACGATGCTCCGATTGCACCATCATAGCACTGAGCTTTCAGTCTCATATTACTACAATCGGTTCTCAATTATACCTCTCTTTATTCAGAAGGCAATTAGTCTTGAAAAAAATGATTTTCACGATATCGATGAAATTTAGACAATCTTAACAAGATTTCAAAATCCAACATCTGGACAAGTAATGAGCTCTGAATAAAAGAGTCACAACACTCAGAAAACTTATAACTTGGAAGGAAGAATACAACAAGGATTATCCTTCCATGTCCTTAGAATTTTATATTGTGACACTATAGAGAATATCCATTGAAAGTAATGATTGCTGAATAATAACATCATGAGAATGATACTTGTAAGATTTTCCCATTGAAAGAATACTTTTTTTTTCGAATAACGAAGGAAATTTGAAATAACATTCTCAACCAAAGGTCAATCATTGAGGTTTCAAAATGATGTTATTTTGAAGGAAGGAATTTTACTCAATAATTTAACAAATAAGGAAGTATATTTTTCTTCAATCACTTTATGATTTTAATTGGTTATTCTTTATATAAACGAAAGAATAGAATATTTCATGAACATAATATTTCATAAACTGAATATGAATTCTCGTTTGAGTGGGCGACCTAGTTAGGTCTCAATTAAATTATTCTTTGAAAATTTCATCAACAATTAAATTTTACATCTGTAATGCACTATGGAATAATAAAAATTTGATTGGAAGTGGAACTAGCAAAATAGTAATTAGTCCATATCAAGCAATATTATCAACCGGCTAAGAAAATGGCCAGTCACAATTGGTTTGGTCCATAGCAACTAGCTAGGATGATTACCTAGGCTTTTGTCGTATTAATTAAAATTTTGACTAGTTAGGACAATTAACTAGTCATTCATGAGAACCTATGCAACTAGGCATATTTCAGTTTGTTTGTAAAAATCTCAACATCGTAACCACTAAAGAAATTGTGGCTACCTGGGTGACGATTTTGAAATCAAGAGTTTTTAAATTTGGGCCGAGAAAGACAATTATAACTCTGAATCGAGTGGTCTTGGTATCGGAACAATCGATAGCCTCTTATCAAATATTTATTGCCAAATAAAAGGTTACACTTAGAGGTGTCCTCGTTCACATACTTTATTAGCTTTTCAAATAGAATTGAATTCAGAATACCAATACCAAATTGATACCCTTACTATGATTTCAAAGTTCAATATATAATTTCATCCCGATTAGAAGAAAAGGATTCCCGAGGAATATATGGATATTAGATCATCCATGTTTTTAACAATATGTTAGATATTTACAATCTTGACTGAGAAGAGTAATTATGAAAGAAGAATTAAATGAAGATACTCATTATGAATATTCATCGATGAATTGAGGGAAAATTTATATATATAAAAAAAATCTCTTGGATAATTGAAATGAAGTATAAATATCTTTGAGTTGAACAAGAAGATCATAATCTATGAATGAAAGTTCATGGATTAACTAAAAGAATTGAACAAATCATGATGCGGAGAAAGACTATTCAAGATGGTCACATCAGAAGTTCAAAGTAGGGAACGAAAAGGATTGCCTGATATAACTTATCAAGGAAATACGAATGATCAACAATTTGGAGGGAGTAACGTGACAGTGAGTAGGTGCCAAAATATTTCACTCATTTTCCTAACTCTCGTCATTATCCATCTGAGGATGATCCCACCTTTTCTTCTTCATAATCATGTTTCAAATAGTTTCTCTTTCAACATCAGTTTAAAATCGCTTACTAACTTGACTTTCGCACGTATATCTGTCATTCCGGTGTTTTACCTCGAAGACCTTACTCAGAAATATTCCAAAAACATCTGTTAAGCCGATAGTTGCCTGCTACACGCATCTGTTACTAACTATAAGTGGCCAGTTTCCCCTGGAACCATATCAAAGAGATCTCCTAGGGATCTCAATACAATCCATAAGTTCAGTGGAATGTGTGTGTAATTGAACATACGTTACCGAATATATTAGAGGTTTACGAGTATATATACGTAGCCTCTGACATCATATCTACCGAAGAATTCCGCTCTAGACTCACTGGTCTATCCCTTTTTAAGAAATTCTAAGATCGAACCATCGCTCGTTAGAATCTTACGCCATTTAATTATAGACATGCCATCGATTCTCGATGCTCTTAATTTTTTTAATCTAAACCATCATATCCTTACATGTTAAGCGCACTAATAATATCATGTAGTGTAGTCGTCTTACGTTAACATTCTTATATAACATTCAAATCTTCCTTAATAGAATATATCCTTAAGGGTATATTGGACACTATCTCTGGTGAACTCGTGATTAATATAATATTCACATCCTCCTTGGTAAAATGACACTATCAACTAGTTTGGGCCAATAACCTCAACTGTATACTAATAATTAGACTTCATGGTCCTCACATGTGATTCCCCTTCACGGGCAACCTATAAAGAACTACGAGTAACAAGGCTCGTGTTATCAAAATTTACATATGGTGTTGGTAATACCGTCTTTACCCCAAATGCTCTGGAGACTCAGCTCCAAGTTCTACATCCACATCCTTGCCAAATCAAATATGATTCTAATTTTCCTCCTCATCATTATGATAATCTATAATGGTTCTATTAGTCATACTTTAATACCTCATATATTTATTTAATCTAACCTACACATTGAGGCTACATCCGGTAGTCCAATGATGAACTCTATATGAGCTCTTACGAAATCTCACATCTAGACAAAATCCTAACACTCACGTCTCTAAGTACTATAACTTAATGCTCTGATACCATTTCTGTAATGCCCCAAAATCCGGGGTCAGGAATCTAGGTCGTCACGCAATCCTTCAATCATGTGTAAACTGCATTAACTCAATAATCCAATAATTCCATATCACAGACCCCCAATCTCACACACTCACAAGTTATAGCCTTAGAAACGACGTACAATAAGTATCATCTGTTATTAAAACTCAAATGTACTTTACAGGATCTCAAACAATTATTCATAACCTCTACATGAAGTTATAATAATTACGACTGATATCTTATACCTATCTGAAACTCTGGCAAACCTGAGACAAAGCTGCCAGGGATCCTCCCCATGACTGCAAGTGACTAAGTCCCACACCGGCATACTGGTTATCTGTTGTGTTGTGTCATTTAAATGAAAGCAAGAGTGAGCTATAATGCCCAGCATAATAATGTACAGTATGAAAATGAATATATGATAAATTCACGTAAAACATCATATTTGATAATTACGTTTTATTCGAAAATAGTTTCCCTTGGTACACACCTTTTATGAAAACAATCCTTTGGTGGATTTTATTAACCTGCGAATACCTTAATAGTAAACCCAGCACCTAGGCTTGGGTTACGGTATTGCATCACAATTCCAACTAGAAGAATAGGACATTCGTTGGAGCCATCACATACGATGATCAGTCATACTACGATAAAAGTAACCTTTTTTACTAGTAGAAGGACGACACCTTTGTATCCCGATTATCACCCTTACCGCATACGGGCTATGTGTCCTCATTTCGGGTATACACACACTTCGCAGGTCCTTAGGTACATATTGTACCGTCTCTCACGGTACCAGTAGTTTATCCAATACACGAAGAACTTGGATCTTACCCCTCCCTTGTCCTTTAGGAAATCCTATCATATCTCGAGAACTCGAACCACATCGAAGTTCCCCCAAGCTTTTTGTTTGTTGATAGGCATAACTTTACTTCATATATATATATATATATGTACTTCCGAAAGTTTTCGGAGGAAGTACTAAGGATGTGAGTTGACCGTTGTCAACAGATAATTAAATAAGGGGAAAAGTTTCTCCTTGAAACTATATTCAAAATATTAAATAAGTCGGGATAATATTCTCCGACGATCTGAAATTATTTGAATGATTTTCGAAAACATAAAGTAATTTAAATCCGGTTCTATGATTTTTACATCATAAATAAACCCTTTAATAAATAGTAAATAATTAAATGATATTCGATAAATAATTAAATCTGAAAGGAGTTTATCTTTAAAAGAATAAAATAATATTCCCCAACTAATTTATGTTTAATAAATTAATAAACTTTAATATTTAATCAACATTGAAGTAAATATTTACTGGAGAATACTTCTCCCTGATAATTGAATAGTAAGTAAATATGTTTTGTCCAAACGATAAAGTATAGTTGAGGGAATACGATCTTTGGAAATCGTTTTAATAAAAGCTCAAGGTATTTAATATTTTTAAATGGACGTTGAGTCTCTTGAAACGTAAATACTATGGACCTTAATCGTCCTATAAATATCACCGGAATGATTCCCGGGTTTTTATTTTATAAAAACAAAATTGACCGACTCTCGGTCTAAAATATATACACGTCACGCTACTCGCTAGCGTTAACGTTCTCAATTATAAACTCTTATAAGCTTACACCGACCGACTCTCTGTCTAAATATAACATTTCGAACTCGGTATGAACATATACTAGAAATTATTAATAATAGAGTAATGTAATATATCTCGAACTTCGTAAAATAGTTTAAAGAAATCTCATGCATATATCACAGTTTTGTAAAATATTCACAACACAACAGTTCTTAAAAGTTAGGGTTTGAAAACTTGTCTGGGTATCTCGAGGTGGAGGATGCTCTAGGTTCCGCTCGAAAATCTATAATCATAACATAATTCACTTCGTTAGGTCCCGTTCTAATTTACGGCTACTCGCACTCATGCGCTAATTATTATGCACCCTCTCAAATTATTTTATCCTTAATATTCCTTTAAGTCCTTATTCACATCATGGTCGCTTCATTTTTCAAAGAATCTTAAGTTCATTTTCATTTTCGCCGTCGGCTCCGCTTATGGATTCTACGGTTTCTAATCGCGCGGTCTCAGCTCTGATATTTTTATAAAAATGAAAAGTAATTATTTTCACGTGAAATTTTTATGACAGTTAGGAAACTTAATATTCTACTCTATGTAAAAATTTCATGATTTATTAACACTTTTAAGTCACTCCTTTATATTTTCAAAGTTTGTGATTCGTAGCAGTTTTTGTCTTTTAAATCACTTTTATTAAAATGGTCATAACTTTTGATCCGTAAATCGGAATCAAGCGATTCAAGTGCCTAAACGATCATTATAACATTTTATATCTTAATCAGATATTATTTTTCAAGAAACTACAGTTTACATCTTCGGGACTTTCAGCAGAAACTTAAAATTACGTTTTGTTCGTTTTAACGAGATTACGTTTATGATCAGAGTTTCGTTTACGCCTTAAATATTCGTACTACCACCAACAATCACCATATCATCGTCAACACACTAAATCCACTCAATAAAATCATGTTATTGAGGCAATAGTAATCAACCTTAAATCTACTTAACTAAACATCAAGATCTTAACAATATCACCACTAAAACTAGGTTTATAACTACATACTAAAAGGATCTTGAATTTGAATCTTAAATAAAGTTGGGTCAAAATTTTTTACCTTTCTTGAAAGCTTGAGATGTGTTCTTTAGGATGGTGGAGTCTTGGGAGTGCTTGGTATGGTGTTTGAAACCTTAAACCACCATTGAAATCAAGAAACCAAAGAAGAGTTACTATTCATACTATTCACTAGCAACTTTCTTGATTTTATTTCACCCATCAAACCTTGATAAAAAGGGATCAAAGATTTATCTTACCTTAGTTTGGTTGTTAGGAAGCTTGAGAATTAATGGGAGGATTTAACCATGGCTAGAACTTGAGGTTTTGAATTTAATTTCTTGGTGAAGAAGAAGAAGCTGAATGGAAGAAATGGGGAGAGAAGAAGTGTTTTTATGTTTGCTTCCTTGGTTGCTTCTTGGAAATAATGCAAGTGGTAGCTTTTAATTGATCTTGATTTCTCTAGTATATATCCTAGAATTTATTCTTGTTGCCAAATCCTTGGAAAAGTCTAGCTAGGCTTCCTAGTTTACAAGCTAACCTAATTAGCTTAGCCATTTAGCTTACTATTCTCTAGCCCTTGGTTTATCATCCTATACCTTATCTCACTATTTGATAAAGTAACCATGGTTACTTTCCTACCATGGTTAGTTAGTGCGTTACATTTATTTAAGCGTTTACGCGTTCGCTTGGTCGCTTAAACGTTTTCGTAATACTTTCTCGAAAATGGTTCGCGACGTAAATCTTTTCTTATTTATTCCTTATGCTTTGAATTATCATACTTGAATATAAATCCGTAGGGTTTTAAATTTGTAATTATATTGTGATTCCCGTAATCCTCGATGATTCATAAATATGGTCATTTTCAAAGTTCGTTTTCTTCGAAAACTAATAGCGTTTACATACACTCATTTGGTATGTATAATCATAACATCAACTTTGAATCTTATTTTCTCATGCACAACATAGTATGGGCTAAAAAGTTTTTCCCGTTTGTCAGGGTTACTATTCATAAAGGTCTTTTACCGATATCAAAAAATTGGGTTCTTACATTGAATGAGAACAGGAAGTAATTAAGGCATGGAAATCATCTAGAGATGTCCATGCTCAAATTACTAAAGTTCAAGGTATAGGATCCTTCTGTGATGAAGCCTGGAAAAAGATCAAGGAGAAACTAGATTCTAATTTGGTAGAAGGACTTTCTAAAGATGTGGATTCAATGGATGATGAATGTCATCCGTCGAAAGATCTAAAGGATCATCCGTCGAGTGAGAAAAAGCCAATTAGCAAAGCTAAACTAGCTAAGCTAAATGAGAAATATGGATCAGTTTCTAAGAACTTTGTTCCAGGAGAAACAAGTCAAGTGAACAAGAATAAGATAGTCAATGTAGGGCATCTGTCTATCAAGCAATTGAATGACAGATTGGAGAAAATTGAAGTAAGAGCAGAATCAAAAAAGAAAAATAATAGAAATGGGAAAGTAGGAATTATTAAATATACAACTACACACCTGATAAATATGCACCAAGAAAAATCTGTGGATAGTGTGGTAGTGTTAATCACTTGTCTGTTAATTGTAAACTTCTTATGCCTGCTCCCATGTCTGCACCACATTCATTTCCCAGCATGCCTACAATTCCTGTAAATGTTATGCCTGTACGTAATTTGAATGAACAGTTTTCTAATATTCCATTTGCTCAAAATCTTTACTATGCTGCATTTAGTATGCCACAAATGCCATTTAACATGCCATACTGGAATAACATGTTTGCACATAATATGCCTTTCCACGTTAATCAGCATGTGCATGATAATTCTGCAATGATGAATGGTTTTAAGGACTCTACTCAATTGACTAAGGATGAACTTCAAATGTGTAAGTCAAATGAGGACAAGTCTAAGAAACCTAATAAAAAGGCTAACTAAACAGGACCCAAAGAAACTTGGGTACCAAAATCAACTTGATTTGATTTTATTGTGTGCAGGGAAACCTGTGTGAAGTGTGGTAGTGTTAATCATTTATCTGTTAATTGAAAACTTGCTATGCCTGTACCCATGTCTGCACCTCCTTCTTTTCCTAACATTCCTACCATGCATGTGGATGTTATACCTGCACATAATTTGAATGCACAATTTGCTAATATGCCATTTGCATAAAATCCTTACTATGCTGCATTTAGTATGCCTCAAATTCCATTTAGCAAGTCTTACTGGTATAACATGTTTGCATAAAATATGCCCTTCCATATAAATCAGCATGTGCATGATAATTCTGTAATGATGAATGGTTTCAAAGGTTATACTCAAATGACTAAGGATGAATATCATATACCTAAGTCAAATGAGGACAAGCCTAAGAAACCTAAGAAAAAGCTAACAAAACATGACCCAAGGAAACTTGGGTACCAAAATCAACTTGATTTCATTTTATTATGTGTAGGGAAATAGAAAGAATATTTGGTATTTGGATAGTGCGTGCTCAAGGCACATGACTGGAGATTCTACCCTGCTCGCTGAGTTCAAGGAGAGAGTTGGCCCAAGTATCACTTTTGGAGATGACAGCAAGGGTTATACTGTGGGATATGGCTTGATTTCAAAGGATAATGTCATCATTGAAGAAGTTACCCTAGTGGATGGACTCAAGCATAATTTGTTGAGTATCAGCCAGCTTTGTGACAAGGGCAACACTAGAACATTTAATTCTGAAGCCTGTGTTGTAACCAACAAGAGAAGCAACAAAATGGTTCTCACTGGAGGGAGAAAAGGAAATGTGTACTTAGCTGATTTCAACTCATCAAATGCTGAATCTATCACTTACATATTTAGCAAGGCAAGTCAAGATGAAAGTTGGCTAGGGGATAAAAAGTTATCCCACCTTAACTTCAAGACTATGAATGAGCTAGTCAGGAAAGATTTGGTAAGAGGTATTCTTCAAGTGGAATTCTCAAAGGATGGACTGTGTGATGCATGTCAGAAAAGAAAGCAAATCAAGGAATCATTCAGGAAGAAGCTTGATTTAACAATTGAAGAACCTTTGCAACTATTGCACATGGACTTATTTATACCAGTCAATATATTGTCCATCTCAAGGAAAAGATACTTCCTAGTAATTGTGGACGATTTCTCAAAGTTCTCTTGGACATATTTTCTAAAATTCAAAGATGAAGCTAATGAAATCATCATCAATCACATAAGGCAAGTCAACAATCATCCTGATTTCAAAGTAAGAAGAATCAGGAGTGACAATGGAACTGAGTTCAAGAATTCTGTGATGAGATCATTTTGTGAAGAGAATGGGATCATGCATGAATTTTCAACAGCAAGAACCCCATAACAAAATGGTGTGGTGGAAAGGAAAAATAGATCTCTTATTGAAGTTGCAAGAAAAATGCTAGAAGAATCAAAGTTACCAACATATTTTTGTGCTGAAGCTGTAAATACTGCATGTTACACTCATAATATTTCTTTAGTTAATCAAGTAAAATGCATGACACCCTACCAATTATTCAAGAATAAGAAGTCAACACTAAACTTTCTTCATGTCTTTGGTTGTAAATGTTATATCTTAAGGAATCAAACTGATCAGCATGGGAAGTTTGATGCCAAAGCAGATGAAGGCATTTTTGTTAGATATGCAGTTGAAAAAGCATATAGAGTCTACAATCTCATAACCAACATTGTTATGGAATCTGTACATGTTGTGTTTGATGATAAAAAAAATTGAAGGATTGCAAGATGGAGATTTCCATGAAAGCCTCATATTTGACAATGTTGAGATGATTTGTGAAGAGAGTGATGATAAAAGTGATCAAAAACAAATATCTAAGGAAAATGCAGAAAAGTCTACAATCAATGAAGCACACAACTACACATCCGTCGAAAGACAGAGTGCATCATCCATTGAAAGACAGAGTGCATTATCCGTTGAATGGAAAAACTTAACATCCGATGACCCATCAATGGAAATTGAGGGCCAATACAGATCACAATCAGAAAGGACCCCAACTACAAGTGGAAGATCCACAAACTCAGGGGGAGTTTCTTCTAAGCAAAACTCTGTCACACATCAAGACAACAATGAGGCCTCTTCATCTACAGCTAATCTACCTCAACAGAGAAAATGAACTAGAGATCACCCATTTGAATTGATCATTGGTGATGCATCTTCAAGAGTGCAGAAAAGAAAAGCAACTCAAGAGAAATGTCTATATAGAAGCTTTCTATCTCAGGAAGAGCCTAAAAAGGAAGAGGAAGCTTTGTTGGATCCTGATTGGGTTTTAGCTATGCAGAAGGAGCTAAAGCAATTTGAAAGGAATAAAGTATGGAAGCTGGTACCCAAGCCTAAATGAAAGAATCTTATTGAAACTAAGTGGGTATTCAGAAACAAGATGGATGAAAATGGCATAGTAGTCAGGAAGAAATCTAGATTGGTTGCTAAGGGTTATTGTCAACAAGAAGGAATTGATTTTAATGAAACCTTTGCTCCTGTTGCCAGACTTGAAGCCATCAGAATCTTCTTAGCCTATGCAGCCCATGCCAATTTCAAGGTCTATCAAATGGATGTCAAAAGTACTTTTCTAAATGGAGACTTGGAGGAGGAAGTCTATGTCAGTTAGCCTCCTGGTTTTGAAGATCCAAATTTTCCAGAATATGTCTACTACCTCTTGAAAGCACTTTATGGATTGAAGCAAGCACCTAGAGCCTGGTATGATACTTTATCAAAGTTTCTCTTAGAAAATCACTTCACAAGAGGTACTGTCGACAAAACTCTATTCTTTAGAAATGTTAATGGCTCCAGTATACTTGTTCAAATTTATGTAGATGATATTATATTTGGTTCTACAGATGAAAAACTCTGTAAAAAGTTTACCAAACTAATGCAAAGCAAATATGAAATGAGAATGATGGGAGAACTAACTTACTTTCTTGGTTTACAAGTTAATCAAGTTAGTGATGGAATATTCATTAGTCAAACCAAATACATTTATGATCTTTTGAAGAAGTTTGACTTAATGGATTGCACGTCTGCAAAAACTCCCATGGCCACTGCAACTAAACTTGAATTAAACACTACTGAAAAGTCGGTGGATATTTCAAGTTATAGAGGCATGGTTGGTTCACTTTAATATTTAACATCCATTAGGCCAGATATAATATTTGCTACATGTCTTTGTGCTAGATTTCAGGCTGATCCTAGAGAATCTCGTTTAATGGCTATTAAGAGAATTTTCAGATATCTCAAAGGAACACCAAAACTTGGTATTTGGTATCCTAGAGATTCTAGTTTTGATCTAACTGGTTATTCAGATGCAAATTATACAGGTTGTAAAATTGATAGAAAGAGTACAACAGCAACCTGTCAATTTCTAGGAAATAAGCTAATATCCTGGTTCAGTAAAAAGCAAAATTCAGTTTTTACTTCTACAGCTGAAGCTGAATATATTTCAGCTGGTAGTTGTTGTGCTCAGATTTTATGGATGAAAAATCAACTATTGGACTATGGTCTACAGGTGAATAGGATTCCTATTTTCTGTGACAACACAAGTTCCATTGCAATTACTGAAAATCCAGTAAAGCATTCAAGGACCAAACACATTGACATCAAGTACCACTTCATTAGAGAGCATGCTATGAATGGTACTGTGGAACTTCATTTTATTCCAAGTGAGAAGCAACTTGCAGACATCTTTACCAAGCCACTTGATGAATCCACCTTTACTAGGTTGGTAAGTGAGTTAGGTATGCTCAATTACTCTTAATGTATATTGATGTCTAAACAAATTATAATGCAGCCAGAGTAAAAGTTGGTATTTCCTGTCAAAGATAAAATTTTGGCTAAGTTAAAATTTATATCTCGACAGATATTCATTATCCGTTGAAAATGAACATCTGTTAAATTTTATTATCTGTAGAAATATCAATTATCACTCTGGGTACTTTTATCATTATCCGTCGAATTGCACTTAATCTTAGCCGTTAATTTTAAGCATCATCAGTCGAATTCACTTACAGCCTGTATGTATATTTCAACGGATAATCTTAAAATTTTGACAGTTTTTCTTTATTTTTGAAACAACTATTTTCGGCTAATTTGATTGGTTACTTTATTTACTTTTTGATTTTTGACAGTTTATTTCTGATTAAGTATAAAAGCTAATTTCATTTCTATTTTTTAACTTTTATCATTCTCAAGCAATTTCTCTAACTCTCTTCTTCTCCAAATCAAATACTCTCTTTCTGCAACTAACTTCAATCACAGCAATGGCACCCATAGTCAAAATCATGTCCTCAACTGGGTTCGTCTATGAAAAGAACAACTTTGTAGCTCTGGTGAGCAAGCAAATTCCGGCATCTGAAGATTATCATAAGATGATGGACTTCATACTAAACTGCGAATTGAGTTATGCCATGCTTGAGTCCCCAACCATCTACTGTGAAGTTGTCGAGGAAATTTGGACTACAGCAGTGTTCAACTCTAAGGACAAAACTATTACCATCACTCTCAAAGGTACTGAAAATTGTGTTTCTTGTGATACTATTGAAAAGTGTTTAAAATTTCCTGAAAATAACACACTTGCTCCACACACAGACACTGATGTGAGTAACATGCTAGTCTCTATGGGTTATGCTCTAACTGCCACTAAGTTAGGTGAAGTTAGAAGATTAGGCCTTAGAAAAGAATGGAGTTTCTTGTGTGATTCTTTTATTAAAGTATTTTTTGGGAAAGTCAGTAATTTTGATGTTGTATCTTACTCACTTGTTCACATACTTTATATGCTCCTTAGTGATAAGTACTTCAATTTTAGCACTTCTGTTATATATGAGTTAGGGAGTAAATTAGGGGATATTAAGAAGAGGTCCAAGAATATTTATTATGCTAGATTCTTTATGATGCTAGATAATTTTATTTCTGAGAATCTCTCAATTGAGAACCCAACAAACAAGTTAGCTTGTTGGGTCCAAGAGAGAAGAGTTATTGCTGATCTAAACAGGACAAATCACCACAAAGATGTTCCCCTTATGTACATGCCAATCATGGAACAGCCTCAGATAAGTGAGGTAAATGTTTTTGTCTCTACTACTTCTCAACGTATCACTTCTTCGCAATCAACTATGGTAATGTCATCTGTGACTGTGACCAAACAGATGCATACCCAAGCCATAAAATTAAAAATCTCCAAATCTGAATCAAAGAAGGCCCCCTCTAGTTTCTCCCAAAAGAAACTAGTTGTAAAATCCACACAAAGCCAAGAGGGGAGTGTGAAGGGAAGTGAGGCTGGTGAGGGACAGGGTGAACATCAAATAAGCCCTAAGAATAAAGATGGAGAGGTGAGTGCATCCCAGCCTAGCCGCACTACAGTTTCCCAACAAACTGTAGTGCTTAATAAGGATATCAGCTCATTGCTAGTTGCATCCTCCCAAAAGGTTGTGACTATTGAACAAAGCTCATAGCCAAGAGCACAGGCCAAAAGGGTTAGGGACACAAGTTATGTCAGAAGAAGAAATTAAAAACCATTGGGGATACACAGGGTTCACACACTGTACCTACTACAGTCAAAGACTCAGTTCATGCACCTTCTCAAAGTCAGATTGATGTGGCTCCAATAAATGTGGAGTCACGACCAAAATCTTTAGTTAGAAGCACCTCACACTCAAAACTCACCCACAAATTCTCTGGATGTGGACATGATTCACACATCAATTCCTGATTCTCCATCTTTAACTCTCATGGAGAAGCCAAATCTCAAGCAAATGTGCATCATCTTTTAGATGATTTGTTGGCTCACTTGCCATTTCTTTCTGATTCTACTGAGAATATTGTGATTCAACAGCAGTCTCTACTCTAAACTATGTCATTTCTACCATCTCGATGGATATTTTTCATCTGTCTACTAGTGATTGTATCTCGACGGATGTGCTTAACAGCAGTCATTCGTTGAAACTTTCAACTACTATTTCGACAGATGTTTCTCATCCGTTGAATATCACTGCACAAGTGTAGATGATCTAGTGGTTGTACAGTCACTCTTAGGATTGAGGGAAGGGAGTGAACAGAGTGAAAGGCTGAGTTGCTTTCAGGCAAAAGGAGAGGAAATGAGTGAAAATCTGTAAGCTATTTCTTCCAGCTTGGCAAAAGTGAGTGAGTGGAGTCCCACCTTAGTATGTGAAGGTGAGGGTGTGAGGGTAGGAAGCCAATGGGAGCCCTTGATGCAAGAAAAGAGAGATCATGAGAGAAAAGCAGGTACAGAAGAATGGGAAGAGCCCAAATATTAATGAGTTAATGGATGTCAATGAGGCTGAAATGAAACAACTATTTTAGCAAGAATATCAAGCTTTCTTAGAATCTGTTTCTTATGAAGCTGAGACATTTACTCACCCTGTTTCAGCTTATCAAGTTTTGGCTGAATAGGACAATGTGTCTGTTGAAAGAATGCTCAACTTGGTGCACACTACTGCCTCTATGCAAAGGGCCAAGGATGCCATCACAGCCATGCCACCCACACCTGATGATGCTGTTAATTATGAAACTGGTGGTTCTGAGGATATATTTGTGGATGAAGATGATGATGAAGGAGAGTTCATGGATATAGGGGGAGAAGCAGGCCCTAGCTCAAGGTCAAACATTCCATCTTGGGTGTTTTCCAAAGCATGTGATGAGCATCATTTCAAGTCCACTCTGTCTCACATCATTCAACAAACTCAGACAGCTCTTCAAACCACTACAAATTCCAACACCAAAAGACTTCTACAAGCACATCTGCACTCTCTCCAACTACATCAAATTCAATCTCTCAGACAAAATCTGGATGTCACTAAGCTAAAGACAAAAATTGATCAATTCAAGAAGGATGTTACTGAGAGATTAGATGTCAAGTTTCCTAACACAACCATGCTAGACATCAATAGATAACTTAGGAAAAAATCTGATCTAGCCAGCAAGGTGGACTCCTCAGACAAAAGGCTCAAAACCCTGGAAACATCAATTACTGAAATCCATCTACATCAAGCCCAACAAACTCTGCTACTTCAGAAACTGGTGGCTGCACAAATTTCAACCTCCACTCAACTTGATGCTAACAAAAAGGGGGAGAAAAACGCTATCATTCCAGTTAGGGGGAGAAATCCATCAACAAGTGAGGGGGAGAAAGTCCTCAATATTCAAGTAAGCAAAGTGATTATTCCAGCAATTACTTTCAAAAAGCCACCAGCCTTGGATAGCATTGATCTGATCAAGATAGTAACTGCTAAGTTGGAATCCAATGAAAAATTTAAAAGCTTGATGTTGCAGCAGTTGAGCAAGAGCTGGATGCAAAATGAAGGAAGCTTGATGAAAATATCAAGAAGAAATTTGGTCCAATTGAGAAGCAAGACAAGGTCTTTTCTCACTTCTGCCAATTGAGATAAATTTCAGTCAATGAAATGAGCCTGGGGAACTTAGAAAGGGGTCAACCCTCAACAATCAAGTCTCCAAAGGCCAATGTGATTTTTAAGCTAAAAAGAAATTATCCAAAGAACTCAGAAAAAAATCCACTGGACCTATCATATGAAACCCCTAGGCCAGATGAAAAGAAGCTGCTTGGAAGGTCCATAGCTTTCTTCAAGGATCCCAGAGACTCGGTACTTAAGAAAAGGATTGCTAAAATCTACAGAAATGGTAAACTGATATGTGTTGTGGTTGGACATCCACAATTTGCAGAGGCTAAGAAAGAAGAAAATGTGAGGCTCAAAAAACAACAAAAGCAAGCTGCTTTAGATGCCAAGAACCAAGCTAAGAAGCCTGCAATCACAGAAGTTGTATTGCCAACTGAGACATCTGAAAATATGGATGAAGGAAAGAAAGAAGAACCAAAGCAGACAAGGAGGAAGTTTAGATACAAGATCCGTGCAAAGAGGAAGATAGATTTCAATGATGATAAGGAAGACTACATGCCTGTCAAATCTACAACTTCAAGTCAACCAGCCATACCTACAATGAAGGAGGCTGAATTCAAGGTTGATCCTAACATCACCTTTCATGGTGAACATGTGATTCCCAAGGATGAACCTATAGATTGGGATAGCTTGCCTCAACCTGATCTAAATCTTCCAATCTTTGCCAAACAAAGGAAGACAAAGGAAAGAGTAGTCAAATCAATCAAGCCTGTCAAGCTTAAATCCAAGAAAGTGGCCAAACCCAAAACTAATGTCAACAAGGGAGATCAACTCTACATATGTGACATCAAAGAATTTTCAGATATAAACCTCCATCTGGATAAGCTAGAAGAATTCAGATCTATTGATGCCTACAAGCACCTTCCAGAGAGACTAGTCTTCAGGTACAAGGGTGGTAAAGAGATTACATGGCCACTTCACAGAATTCTCAATGAAGGTTATTCCACTTTGATGACCATCTTCTCTGCAATCAAGAAAAACTTTGGATTTAATATAGTTGCCAAGAAAATGGTACTAAACAAGATTGAGGAGATAAGGAATAGTTGGAGAGGACCAAATGCACTCCCAAGAGTATTGACAATTCCTTTTACTGGAGATAGGGTGCATTTGAGGCCATACTGGATTATGGAGTTCAAGGATGAAAAATACATTAGAAGATTCTTCAGATTGGAAGACCAGCTAAAGATTGTAAGCAATATAACTCTCAAGGAGATGCAAGAAAAGCTGGATCTAACAAATGAGGATGAATCAGAATTTTTCAGACAACTCCAATATCGGATTGAAGAGAATGATGTGAAGTTGGGAAAGATGTCAAGGCTATCAAGGAAATGATCTAAATTTGCTCAGCCTAGAGGAGCACCTTGAAAATGATCTGTAAGACACTCTACAAATCTTTCTTTGTGAGATTTTTCAATAAGCAGCACTTGTAAATTGTTAATCTATTGTATTTTATTATGTGTTCATAGAGTGTTTTGTTATCATCAAGTTTCTCTTAATTTATGGCTACAATTCTAGTAGATATAAATTGGGGGAGATTGTTAGGAATATGTTGTGTACTTGATGATAACTTGAACAAAACACTTAATAGATTTTAGTTAAGTGATTTTGTAGCTTTTAACGGATGATCAATTCAACATCCGTTGAAAGAGTAGCTTATGTGACAATAAGACTTATAGCACATTTCTGCATACTTGGATAGCTTAGTGAACTAGATGTTGTAAATTGTCCAAGTCATGTTAACTACTAGATTGATATGCAAGATAGGATGGTTAATTGTAAATATTAGATGCCTTGTAATCTTGTATAAATGAAATGGAGTCAAATGGCAAAAAGACAGTCTCAACGGATGATTTACAAAGTTTCAATGGATGATTAACCAGAGTTTCAACGGATGATCGACCAAAGTTTCAACAAATGATCAGATTCAAAAGAGCATTTGATAGTGACTTGACTGTCACATGCATTGGTTGTATGCAAATGGAATGTGGCATCCTAATTCAGGTTTTAGAGAACAAAAGAAGCATTTTCATTTCCATGCTAAATAGAAGATATTCAAATATGCTGAAAAGAGAAGTGTATCCCAAGAATATACCTCTTTCAAATTATTCTTGCAGCTTGTGTATTTTCTTTTTTGGTACATGAATATAGCAAATGCAACCAAATATACGAAGGTGCTTTGCTGATGGTTTACGTCCACTCCAGGCTTCAATAAGAGTCTTTTTTGCACAGCTTCAGATGGGCATCTATTCAGCAAATATACTGCTGTATAAACTGCCTCTGCCCAAAATTTATATGGAAGGCCTTTCTCGTACAACATTGTTTTAGCCATTTCAACTATTGTTCTAATTTTTCTCTCTGAAATACCATTCTGTTCAGGAGCACCATTAACTGATGTTCAATCATTCATCTTTACAAAATTTGTTAAATTTCTTAGATGTGTACTCTATTCCTATATCACTCCTCAGTTTTTTATTTTTCAGCCACTTTGCTTCTCCACAAATATTTTAAATTTCTTAAATATTACAAAGACTTCTGATCTATTATGCATAAAATATACCCAGGTCATTCGGAAAAAATCATCTATGAAAGGGATAAAATATTTGGACTGATTTCGAGACGGTGTTCTCATAGGCCCGCAAACATCTGTGTGCACCAGTTCAAGTACACCCTTTGCTCTCCAGGATGTTTCAGAAGGAAAAGATTTCCGATGTTGCTTGCCCATAAGACAACTTTCACAGGTATCTTGTATATCCTGTATTTTTGGTAAATCACGCATCATATTCTTCTGCTACAAAATTCTTAGTGCATGGAAATTGAAATGTCCAAATCGTTTGTGCCAAAGCCATGATTCATCGATTTCAGTTTTCACGGCCATGTGTTTAACATACTGCCAATGAAGTGAATATTTCTATTTTCCATTTTTACTTTAAACAAAATCTGATCCTTATTTATTTTATCGTAAATTAAGCAAGAATCTCCTTCAAAATGTAACATAACCATGCTCGATCATTTGACCAACACTTAACAGATTACTTTTCAAGTTAGGAACAAGCGACACATTAGAAATATATTTAGTGCCTTGAGTAGTTTGAATAGCTACTGTACCTTTTCCTCTCACTTCGACAAGTGCTCCATTTTCCAGCCTGACACGTGACTTTATATAAGTATCAATGCAGCGGAATATATTTTCATCCCCTGTCATATGATTGATGCAAGCACTATCAATGAACCAAGTATCATCTTTTTGTTCGTTTGCAGCTTGGAAGGCATAAAAAAATTGTTCATCCTTTGTGTGAGCTTCAGTATTTTCTTCTGTGTAATTTGGTTGAAATTTATGCTTGTAACGGAAATCCTTTTCAACGTGTCCATATTTTTTACAGTAGTTGCACTACTGTTTTCCACGAAAGAAATAATGTTTTTCCAAGTGGTTTGATTTTTTGCAGATTCCACATGGAGTATAGTTCCTTCTTTCTTGTTGATCAGCCCGCGATCTCTGTTTATTACTATTGTATTTCTTCATGTTTGCGTTACTTGATTTTGGAGATTTTAATTTCAATTTTGACTGAAAAGCACTTTCAACAGAGCCTTCACTTCTCCTATTCCGCCTAGCCTCGTATGCTTCCAGAGATCCATTTAGTTCTGTTACTGAAAGAGTCTGGATGTCTTTTAACTCTTCAATAACAGTAACTATTGAATCATAATTTTCTGTCATGTTAATAAGGATCTTCTCTACAATATTTTTATCAGCAATATCATCTCCATATGATCTTAATTTATTTACTATCTCTTTTATTCTGGAGTAGTAATCTTTGACAGACTCAGACTCCTTCATTTTAATATTTTTAAACTCTCTTCGTAGGGTTTGAAGTTTGACAGATCGTACATTTGTAGATCCTTGGAATTCTTCCTGTAGAGTAGACCATGCCTCATTTGTTGTTGTAGCTCCCATGATCCATGGAAAAATAGAAGGCGTTAACGCTTGTTGTATATAAACAAGCGCAGCAGATTCCCGGTTAGGTTTTTATTCAATACATCTCGCTGATTTTGACCCAGACTCTCCAAGTCTTCTGGAATTGTAAGACCAGCCTCCACTATGTTCCATAGATTTTGTGCTTGAAGATATGTCTTCATTCGGATGCTCCAAAAATCGTAGTTTTCTCCATCAAAGACAAAATTTGGAATATTGTAGGCCGGACTAGTATTATTCATGGTGACTAATTGAACGCCCTTATATGGCTCTGATACCATTGATAGTCTAACAGGAAAATTAGAAATTGTAATAGAACAATGTTTGGTAGATAAAGTGGATTTTTTTTTTATTATTATTTTATGTTGTTCATCAGGTAAATACATATGACTATTTATATTTCATTCCGGGAACTATAAAGACTCTCAGAATAGTCGCACACATCCATATCTAGATCTTATTTATTACATAAAAAAATTATGTATATTCTTGAATTACATTATAAATTTTAACATTTACCTTGATTGCAGGATTTTAATTATCCAAATAATATTTATATTGTTCAAAATATTGGTTAAATATCACATTTTTTAGAAAAGATAATTTCAGTGACCCTTAACCATCTTCTCGAAGAGCAAAAATATTGTATAATCAAAATATTTTAAAAATTCAAATTTCGGTCATCAAAATATTAAAATAAATAAAATTCAATTGCCATTTTGTAATTTAGTCTTCAAGAACACACGACTTTTAATACACGAGAATTGAAGACAGAATTCATACTCATACTAATTCTGTCCACAAGTTTGAATTGCATTCTTCATAACCTAGATAAAGAAAATGCAAGACAATGTACATAAAATTCATTTGAAGGTGTAGATTACAGGATTCCTGTCATGAAACTCCGCGAATGTATGTCTATAGGCATATTTTTTGACAAAATGCATGCCTAAATGGTATGTCATTTATCAATTAAATATAATAAAATTTAATTAAGAATTTGAATATAAAATTAAAGCTAGTTGACAGTAATAATCAAATATCATCATAATACTAATTTACATTAGTAACTTTTTAGATATTAAAATATATGTAAATATTTTAAAATTATATTTGTTATTTCTGGATAATTCTAATATTAAAATAATTATTAAAAAATAAAAAAAATTAGTAAAAAGGTATGCCGAATCATGAAAAAACATGTCTGACTAATTGACGTCATGCCCATCTTAGCATACTCGTACCATTGTGACATGCACCCTAATAGATTACCTTATGAGGCTCTACATTTGTATTCAAATACCAATATTAGATAGTTGATATTTGCATGTACCCAAGTTGAACATATATTTTCTGTCAAATTATTAGTGTTTGGAAAAATGCATGGATGTAGATTTGAGTTATCATTTTAAATTTTCATACTTATGTTAATATTTAAATGTATTAAATTTTAAACTAAATTCAAATTTAAAATTTAAAAAAAATCATTTGATCAAATTCAAAATTTTAAAATAAAATCATGATAATTACCGGACGGGCCAATACATTAAAATGTTGTAGGGTACAACATTTAAATAAGGATTTATGGTAAACACTTGTGGCGACTTCCAATAATAAAGTTAGGCTTAAGGTGCAATAGACGTGAATACAGTATAAAACGACAGAATAATTAGTATTTAAATTTGAAAATTCGGTACACGCAAATAAAAGTACACGAATACGAAAAAATACGAATATAATTAGTGTTGGGTTTGGGTTTTCAATATAGGTACACGACACGGAACGAAAGTACATGGAATAAATAAATAATCAAAATTTTAAAAATATATAATATAGATATATATATATATAATAAATATCAAATGTGAATTTTACCTATCCTAAATAACATATATATTATTGTAAATACTAAAATATATTTTATTATTCCTTAACTACTTGAGTGAGCATTTCAACCATTTAATTATCTATTGTATTTTTTAACAATTAATATTTTTCGTATATAATCCGTATACTTTAGTGTATTAAAACGGTTAAACACAAATATATTAGTTCTCGAGTAGTGTTATCAAATTAATACATGAATGCAAATCTGGGTCGGGTTCGAATTTAAATTTTGGTACACGAAAACACAAAAATATACCGAACATTTGTACACGACTAAGGGACGTTTTCAGGTCTAGTTAACGTACATATTTTAAAAGGGAGTGATACTACAACCGGAACAAGAACTGACAGCTAGGTTGCCAGGCGTTAGTAATAAACACCACCAAATTTATCAGTTCATTGAACTCATTTCCTCAAGTCTTGTCATCTCTCTCCTAACTCCGAACCGCTGGTTGGGTCCCATCTCTTTTTTACTCCGAACGTGATGAGCTCAGCTCTCTCACGTGCCCCACTTATTATTGACACGAAAATAATTCATTACTCTTCCTCCGTAGAAAAGTATAATTATATTAAAAAATTCTGTATAAAAATTTAAATATTATATTTTTATTTTTTAAAAAATAATTATTTAAAAAATCATATTTGACGAGAATCTAAATGCGTGCTTATCCCCTTCCCAATGTAAAACAAATGGAGTAATAAATACAGATATTTTATATAAATAAAGAAAAAAAATTATGGGTCAGGTTCCTAACAATCACTTGTTAGGAAGAACTTATCTGACACTCAATTCCCTCACCGTTGGATAGTACTGTTGGGTCAATAATTAAAGGGTTAGGATTAAAAAACAAGTTTTGTAAATCTGTAAATTTTAGCCGAAAGGAGAGGAGTTTATGCACTCTGATAACCTATTATTATACTGTTAATCAATTTATATATTTATATAATTATTTTGATGAACGTAAGAATTATATGGAAAAATATTCTACAAAATTATAAAATAAAAAATTATGAATTAAAATAATATATGTTTCCTATCCAAAAATCAAATTACTAAAATATAAAAAAATAACTAAAAGTCTTATAAGGAAGGATAAGAAATAAATTTGATTAAAAATCTTTAAAAAAAAAGAAAGATCTAATATTATATAAACTCAACTAAATTACATTAAAATATAAAAAAGATAAAAAATAAAAAAAAACAACAAACTAAAAGGCTTATCACATTCAAATATAAGTTTGCTTTAAATATAAATTTCAAATATAAATTACTAGAATGAAATATAATTTTTTTTCATAAATACATAGTAGCAAAATATTTTTCAAAAAATTTCAAATTTCAACACAAATAGGAAAATTTATTTATAAAAAAACACAAAATGAATACTACTTGTTTCAGATTAAAGAGGTAGGTAGTGATAAATGATAAACTAACAAACAAGATGAATGACATGGAGCTTTTAATTTCATCTTTGGGTTATTATTTTTAATATTTTTTCCTTATTTTTTTAAAAAAATAATGGGTGTAATTACATTATATTTAGTTGCTCCTATTTTTTAATAATAATGGACTATCACATACACAAAATTTTCCCCAAATAAGTTAATTTTATAATTTTTAGTGTTGCCCATGGCATACACTAGAAAAACACTTCCTTATAATGCATTTAGTTATTCTTTATATATTTGTAATTTGAATTTTGAGTACGAATGATATATTATTTTAATTTATAGTTCTTTATGTTATTGCAATTCTTAGACTTTAGAATTTATTATAATTATATTTTTGTTTTTGTTTGCTTAGTACTTAATTTATTTTTTTAACCAATTCAATTTATTTGTTTTATAAAATTTTGTTTATATGTATTGAAAAAGGTATTTTTAGGTTATCACAATATTATCGGCTAAAACTGACGACATAAACAGTGTTTTACTTAAAAATTTATAACGGATAAGTAAAACTTGTGTTTTAAATAGTGACCATTTTTTTAGAAACTGAATGTTAGACAGATTGCTTTCAACAAATGATTGCTAGGGACCTTAAATGTTTATCAGTGAAAGAAGATCGAGCATTAAACAAATTTCTCTTAACAAGTGATTTTTAGGGACGAGGTCCCTAAAATTATATCTTAAAATGTTACATATTTTTCTTGCTAATGTTTAAATTGTTGTTGCGATGTACCATTAGACAAATAATTGTGAACTATTTCACAATGCATGCTTCAAAAATCTAAAATGATTACGGTTAGCTATAGGTCCAGTAAGGCCCAATAAGCGAAAACCCATCGGACGACTAAACTATTGGATGTGCTTATGGGCCGAAGGCCCACTACAACCAAGCCGTTCTTAAAAAAATTAAAACTTCCCTCAAATCACGCCTCCAATGTTCGTCCATGTTTTACGCATAATGCACGAACATTTAATGCAAATTTGGGTATAAATACCCCAGGTAAAGTAAGAAATGGACAATTCTACACACATACTCTCTAAACCTCTCTCTACTTTCTTGTATTCCTAAGCCCACCTTTTATCCAGATTACCGATTTTCACACCAGAGGTGAATATGGGGGACAATCCCTCACATTCCCTTCCTTTTCAGGTCACGCCCGAGGGACGTTTTTGACAGACCGAAGACTGTTCTTGCATACCGAAGGAATCTGGGCGTAACATTTGGCGTCGTTCGTGGAAATACGAGAATTGTAACGAGATACATAGAAGATGACAAACACAGTCCATGAACAAACACCACCACCAGGTTTCGATCCTCATGACGGAGGACAAAGTTCCTCCCTGGTTGACGCCGATAGGGTCATCAAATTAACTCCCGAGGAAGAAGCCTTCCTTCTAAAGATCCGGGCAGAAAAACTAGCCGCGGAGAAGCGCAAGGCAAAAGAGAACAATCAGGCCGAAAAAGAGGCTAAGGCCAGGGCGAAATGAAGGGAGGCCGATGCATTGCGGTTAAAAGCCTTGCAGCTCCACATATAAGAGATTGAACTACAGGATAAGGCACTTCGTGAAGCATGCAAGCCGATGAGCCAATAATAATCACTAAGCCGATGAAATGGCGAAGGGGGTATGACGAAGAAGACGAGTCTGACTCCGATTGCACCCTAGAAGGAAGCGAACGAAACAACATTATTCCTATGATTCGGATGAAGAACTTGATGGTTCTCGAATCAGGCTAACTCGTCTGGAAGAAGCTATGTTCGGAGACAGGAGGGTCGACCGGGAACCAATCGTGACCAAAGAAATTGAGCAATATCGACCTCGTCCGGGCAAGGAATGGCAATTTCCCAGGATTAGTGAGTTCAACGTGAAGGGTGACCCAAAGGACCACTGTGAAAAGTATGAACTATTGATGATAGGTATGGGCCATAACGATATCATGCTTTTCAAGATGTTCAAAACCTACCTGAAGAGCTCAGCTTCGATGTGGTACAAGTCCCTCAAACCCAGGTCCATCGGGTCGTATGAGCAGTGGAAGAGGAAATTCTTGAAGTACTACTCCCATCTGTGCCGAAAGGCGAAGGACACCGAAGCCATGATCCATTATAGGCAAAGAACGAACAATGAACTTGGGGATTACTTGGCTTGGTTCAAGGAAGAAGCTGGAATGGTCACCAACCTGGACAAAGTCAAGGCAATGGGCTTATTTATGGCTGGGCTGGACCCCTATAAAGATAAAAATCTTCGCTCATCTCTTTACGATTTTCCTCCCAAATCCCTCAATGATATCTATGTGAGGGGAGAGAATATTCGGAGAAAATGGAAGTATCAGAGGTTACAAAGATTCCCGAAGATACGATCGCTCGAAACGACCAGAGAGATATGATAGCTCCAGATCTGGGGGCGACCGAATGGATAGTAGGAAAGAAGGAAGAAAGGAAACCGATCATGGGGCCAAACAACGTTAAGATAGAGATTGGTTGTATTCACCCCTTTGAATGCACCAATCTCCAGGATTCTCCATGAGATCAAAGGAAAGCCTGGGTTCGTTCGGCCAGCTAAGATGAAAGTCCCAAATCACAAGAAAAATAACGACAAGTACTATGATTACCACAGAGACAAGGGGCATAATACTGATGAGTGCTACCACCTCAAGAAGCTTATTGAACGAATGATCAAAGAAGGCGAACTCAATCAGTTCGTCTGGGATCTAAGAGATATACTAAGGCCGAAAGACAATCAGGAAGAGCCGAAAGTCGAAGATCCTGAATAGAGAGACGGGATAAGGGGAAAAGTGAAGAGAATTTTACAGGTAGTGTGCTGGATAGAGATAGTAAGATGGCGAAGCAGAGGTACGCCAGACAAGTGAACAACCTCTACCAGTTCGGTCAGGAAAAACCCCATATGTCCATGACTTTTAGCATCAAAGATTATGAGGATGTCATTCATCCACATGAGGACCCCGTTATCATCAATCCTCTCATTGAACATAACAAAATTTGGAAGGTTCTTGTAGATACTGGCAACTCGGTCAATATCCTATTTCACAAGACCTACTGTAAAATGAATCTGGTGGGAGAACAACTGGATCCTTGTGACGAAGCCCCTCTTTATGCCTTCGGCGGACACCCAATACAGTTTGAAGGTAAAATCATTGTAATACCCTCCAAATCCGGGGTATAGATCTTGGGCATTACGAATACTAACTACTTTATTGAACCTGTACAATTATAATATAAATATATAATTACCCATTACTACTACTACTCAGGATCTTTTCAAGGTTAAGGATTGAAAACAAGAATGACACACCAACTTTATTACAATAATTCTAAATAAACTGTCTTACAAACTCTCTTTATTACAAACCAGTTTTCTATTCAAATTTTAAACTAAACATCTTTTATTCAAATTACAACTATCATTTATCCTGTTACACCTGCTTTAGCATTTCAAAACTCTCTTCTGGGATAGGGACAAACACTCTTGGAATTAGAGGGTCCCGCAGCTTGACCCGCTTCTTGACTACTCGGGTTCTGATGGGTTTCATTCTCAACCTTAACTGAAAAACAAGGTGAACAACAATAATAGGGGTGAGCCAAAATTGCTCAACAAGCCTGCAATAATATATATATATATATAGTGTAATGAGAGAAGATAAATGAACTGGTAATCTGCCGGTTTGAACAACCATCTGTTTCCGTAATAAATGCCTTTACTGGCGAGTACCAAATGAACGAGACTGGACACAACAACCAACATATGCACTATAACCTGTTGATCAGTCATGATATAGCGCGGATATATACCCAAAAGTATAAACCCCACCAACATATAGGGTACCCAGGCACTATGGCCTAATAATCAAGGGTCCGGTTCATACCGGGCCCGTATCGTAACCATCCAGTCCATAGCTTAGCAACCGGGATAATCGGTATACTTTCGATGTATCCCAACATCAGAATATATCAGAGTATATGTAATTATTGAAATATGAATAGAGGATTCAATGAATTAAGATAAATCAAGAATTGAAATGAAATAGAAATAAAGGAACAATAATTATGTATTAGTGTTTGTGAACAAGATTTATCAAGGTGTAGCTTTCATGAAGAGTTGGAAGCAATTCCCTATTCTGAACTTAGAATAAGGAAAAAACTTGCCTGGAATGCACCTTGCCTCAGGTAATTCACAGCCTTCTATCTCCGGCTTGATTCGCCTGGCTGGTGTTGAATCTTTAAAGGAAAAATACTTGTTTAGCTGACTTACGTCGTACGCAATCTCAGACTGATACCACGTAGCCCTTATCGTCTACGCATACGATTCTATCTGACTCGTATATAATTATCTGGCAAATAATGTTCAAGGAATCACGTAATCACATAGCACATAAGGCACATAACGAAATTAGGCATATAATATTTTTAGAATTGATACTAGACCTATATTCATATTAACAAACATTATCTAGCTCGATTTCTAATTTTTCGGGATTTATTGGACTCGTTTTTATCAATAACCGGGTCTATAAATAATTAAGTATTATAAGACGACCCGCTCTCGAAAGAAATTATGATTTATAACTATTTTTAATGGAATCAAGTCATTTTTCTGAGTCTAAGGGTCTTTGTTTCACTTAAATCGGATAGACGGTTTAATTATTACGCAATAAACAATATTTAATCAATTATTAATCAATTATAATTAATTAATCATAATTAATAAAAACTTAATTATTTTTTTAAATAATTAATTAAGAATTATCATATTTTAAAATAATTATTCCCTAATTTTTGGAATTAATTACAATTTATTACAAATTATCTAGTTAAATTGATTACTTATAATTAACTAATCGATACGTATAATTATTACGTAATCTGGACATACGTAATTAAATAAAACGATACTCGGACGTCAAAATTCTAAAATTCGGAACGCAACTTGAATTATTACGAGTCACTCGCTTGAACGATCAATTATCGAACCATTAATCGGTTTAATTAATTAATCTCAATTATTGAATAATTAACTAAATAATTAGGAAAATTAATAGATAAATAAATAATTACATTTTCAAATTTTTAAATTAATAAAATAATTTAGAAATTATTTACAAAATAATTCAGATTTTTAATCTAATTATTATTTGATTTTTCTAATTATTATTTGATTTTTCTATTTATTAAAACTAATTTCTGATTTTATAAAAATAGGAATTAATTAGAAAATCCAAAAACACTTTTCTGGAAATCAGTACGGGGGATTTTGGATTGAAACCGGGTCCTTGTTTCTGGTTAACGGGTCGAAATTTGGGTCTTCATGAACATGGTTCGACCTGCCGGAATCTGCAAAAACTCCGGCCACCCCCGAGCTTTTCCGACGAGTCCATTTCAAACTTCCAGATCATCGTTTCTCCAAGGTTTTGGTTCCACTCGATTCCCCCGTGTTGCAGCAATCTCCCCGCGGCGTCAACACCCTCCTGCCACCGCCCTACCTCCATCTCCGGCCAATCCCCGATCTTTTCCGACGGGTTTCATCGGAAAATTACTCCCCACCAGAATCACAACCAAACTTCGCAAAATTCATCTCAAATCAAAGCTACAGACTTCTATAATCATTCCCAATAATTAAAATCAATTAAAAGCATCCATAAATCAAAAAAATGAAATAAAAAAAAACTAAAAATTCAAGAACACAACCTATCATTCCATGGGTGATAAAATCGATATAAATATACCAAATCATTTCTAAGACTATGATAAAGCTATACGAATCATCAGAACAATCAAACAATTACTCGAACTCAAAAACCGATTTGAACTCAAGAACACATAAAATTGATTTTATTGAAGAACCAACCTCAGTTGACGATGTAGATATCAATAGATTCGTCTCTTCACAAGGATTATTTTGGTTACTCGAATTATTTCAGTGGTTCAGTAAATACCTCGCAATCACAGTTTAATCTTCAAGCTTTCTCAAGAACCAGAACCTTACCCCCACAATTAATTTCAAATTTTCTGATTTTTTTAATAATTAACTAATACTAATTACTAATTAATCAGCTATTTATACTATGTAAAATAATATCCCTAAATAAAATTAAGGCCCTAATTATACATCTAATAAAATTAATTGGCCCCAATTTTATAATTTATTATTATTAATTATGAAATTTTAAATATCCAATAAATACAAAATATATGCCAAAAATTTCCAAAAATTGTGAATAATACAAAATTGCAAAGAAAAATGATATTTGATAATTTCATGATCCTACAAAAATAAAAATATGATTTTTGTGGGGTTTTTGACACCCGAAGGGGGCCAAAATAGACGTTTTTCGCGAAACTGGAAAAATTTGTAAAACGTCTAGATGTTTAGTATATCGATGTGGCATAGGCCATACTTGGAAAAATAGGGCCAATGATTTTGTTTGAAATATTGGCTTTTAAAAACACTGTTTGGGCTGTACTAATTTTGATATAAGACATTTAACTTACAATAAAATACTCGATAATTACCCGAAACACATTCTGATCAAAACAGATAATACGTAGCACATAGCAATTACGGTTTTAGGACTCAACATACTTACTGACATAATAATACACATAAATCACCTTTATTAAGATATAATACAAGCGTAATTTCTCGGTCGTAACTGTGACGCCCTCCAAACCCGGGTCAAAAGTTTGGGGCTCACAACTCACCACAATATTTAAACCTGTATATAAAGTATTATATGCATTAACCCTTCTATACACAACCACGGATCGCAACAGGTTAAAGTATGAAAACAAGTCATAATCTTAACTTTTATTACATCATACCAAATCCCAACTAATTCAACTTACCATGGCTAAGGATATCGTACTTACAATCTTACACAACTCATCTATAATATAAAGCTCCTGCTAGCTCGATCCAAGTTAAACGGAAATCCTAGCTCGCACACTGGACATGGAATCCTCGTTACCAACAATTTCCTTTCCAACTGTTGAAAACATAAAATTTTTGCAAGAGTGAGCTTACTAGCTCAGCAAGTAATAATAGCAGCAATTGAGGTTAAACAATTACCAAATTGAAATGATTCAGAAGAATCAAGTTTCTGAATAAGCAATGATTAGAATTGGATATTCACTTTTTATTTTAAAAACCAAGGTTAGGCTGCTGATCAGTCACGCACTAACCCCGAGCAAGGCTCCCAGCTTTGCTTTATATACTGGATCCAAGGCACGCATTGACCTATTATGACCACGAATCTGGTCTGACCACGAATCTGGTCCACATTTATACAACCATCCAATTCTAAAACAATTCAATATGATAACCAATGTAAATCAATAAGCTGAATCATAACAACATTTATCTTGAAGCATAGGGTGATTCATAACACCATGAGGGCATAACAGGGAATTCGAACAGATTGGCTTTCAATCAAGGAAAGATTCCGAAAGTAGAAGATCAAGGGTTCAAGGGTTCCAAGAATTGGTCTTCTGTTAAACAAGGAATAAGGGTTGGTATCTTAAGAAACTCAATATCAGAATCAGTATGTGGTAGATATATATTTGTGGAGTAGTATCGTATGTGTATGGCTCGTATCTGGGAATTCAACAATCAATGGTTCATGAAGAATAAGGCTTATGGCTCAAGATCAATAAGAATCAGGGTTCAAGGTTAAATAGTTTAAAGTGCTTGCAGTATAAAACAGGAGTTATTTTGAATAATAGCAACATATTATGAAACAGTTCGAAATTTTTTGCAATATATCTTGAAAAAGGTTCAGAAGTACTTGCCTTATCACCGACGATTTCCACTTTACTTGTACTCATCTAATAGTTTTACTCATCAACCACTTTCCTTCTCTTTCTATGCCTTGCTTCTATTTATCAATCATTTGCCTTCTCTTTCTACGCTTCAATTCTATATATGGATCACTGGTTTCCTTTTCTATGCCTTGCTGACTCTGCTAGGCATCGCAAATATCTATCAATTATTCATACTCATATTATTTTAATCGTCACATAGACGTCATAAGCTTTTATCTACCCTTCGTTTCACCCAAATACGATTTACGGATTGAAAGTTATGACTGAAATAGTCAAACATTAACCATATAGGCATATAACACATTAATCAGATAGCACATTAATCAGCTTTTTCTGCTGTTCCTGAAATAGGCTACCACATCTCTGTCAATCCATGTGCCTCTGTCAGCTTTGTTAACTGTCACTATCAACTGCTATGAGACTGAGCATCCGTTGAAGCTTTCATCCATTGATGGCTTTATCCGTTGATGCTCTAGCAGTGCATTCGTTGAAGCTTTCATCCGTTGATGGCTTTATCCGTTGATGCTCTAGCAGTTGAAGCTCTATCCGTTGAAGCACTTATCCGTTGATGGATATTATCCGTTGAAGCATTAGAGGCATCCGTTGAAGCTTAGTTTCTCATCCGTTGAAGGTCTTCAATATCCGTTGACACTTCTTCACTTATACAAAATTACAAGGCATGAAATATTTACAATTAGCCCTCCTATTTGTACATCCATTAGTAGTCAACATGACTGATTATCTCCTAACAACATCTAAGAATTACAGCTTGAAACCAGAGAGTGAGATGTGCTACAATACCAAACTTATTGCTAAGTAAGGCTACTCCTTCAACGGATAGCCAAGATGGTCTTATCCGTTGAGGTTACAAACACTAGATTTCTACTTAAGTGTTTTGCTGAACTTATCATCAAACTAATACACATATTCCTAACAGGGAGGTTAAAATGGTAATTAACCATCTTCTTCCTCCCCCTCTGTTAACTCCGGCGGCCGGCAGCCATGGCCGCCGCCCGGAGCTTTTCCGGCTACCACCAAGAAGTCCAGAAACACACGAAAATTACAGAAAATGATCTTTGACATTCCAGAAACATAAATTCACCAATAGTTTGTGCAAACCATCGCTGTATCATCCGGAAATCTGTTCGGAAATATCCGACGCCGCCACGCGGTGTATTCTGGCGACACTTCTCCGGCTACCCTCTGTTCATAAAATTTATACCAATCGAATCCTTATTTAACGATCTATAACATGGTGTCATCAATTTACATCAATGACCCCTAGA
This sequence comes from Apium graveolens, assembly GCF_009905375.1. Taxonomy (NCBI): domain Eukaryota; kingdom Viridiplantae; phylum Streptophyta; class Magnoliopsida; order Apiales; family Apiaceae; genus Apium; species Apium graveolens. The sequence goes on from NC_133656.1 coordinate 79,288,191, forward strand.
TTAAAAATGCCTTGATGAAAGGATCTTGCAGATGGTTGCTTTGATGGTGAAAAGCTTTAAGAAGATGGATTATAAGGACTTTAAGAAAGGGAAAAGATTTTCCATGAGCGGTTCCAGTTCTTCCAAATATGATAAAAAGATCTACATAAAGTATGACGAGAATGAGTCAAGACCAGGAAACATTGACAAGTCCAATATCAAGTGTTACAACTGTGATGAAGTTGGGCACTATGCAGCTGATTGTAGGAAGCCAAGAGCTGGAAAGGAACAAGCTTTAATCACAAAGAAGAAAGACTGGGCTGATACTTCAGAATCTGATGAGGGTGTCAACTATACTCTCATGGAAAATGCTGATTATGAGTATGAGAATACTGATACTAAGGTACCTCAAACCATTATTGCTTTTGATACTGTTAATATTTGTGAATTAAAATTATTTCTGAAAACTTTACATGTTATCTATATTAAACTATTAAAAATTCTATGATCGAAATTGAGAATTCTGACTTAAAGAAAAGAAATGATCACCTAGAAACTGAGTTGATTTTCATGCTAGAAATTCAAAAAGAAAGAGATGATGTTATTTATGTTAAAGATAAATTATTAGAAGAACATGCATATCTTGAGAAAGAATTATATTAAAAAAGAGAAATAATAAAACTTTGGACTAATTCGGGAAAAACAACTCAGGGTTTAATTGAAAGCGGTTGTTGGGGGTAAGGATTAGGTTATGCAGATAAACCTAGTACTGAGGTTAAAAAGGAAATTGAGTATAAGAATCTTAAACCAGTAAATATTGGTAAATAAGTTAAAATGAATAAGTCTAAGTTAACACCTGTTAAGTTTGACTTGAGTGCTGATGGACTCAAATCAGTGAATGAGAAGGGTTCAACATCAGCATCCATACAAGACTTAAAAACAGATAATTATGAACAGGTTAAGGCTAAGTCAGTTAATATTGATTTGATGACACAGAAGTAACTTAAACAAAAGCTGAAAGAAATTAAATTGAAAAACAAGAAAAAATAACCTAGGAAAAAATAGGTTTGGAAAGATTGGTATTAATAAAGAAAATAGGTACAAACCAATCACTAATGCACCTAGAAAGACTTATTTAAACTGTGGTACTACTAATCATCTTGATGTTGCTTAAAGGAAAAATAAAGAAATAAATGTTATTTCTCCTAAATTAGAGTTTAGGAACAGGACATATAGATATAGACCACAACAACCTTGTTTTCATTGTGGTAGTATTTGACATTCTATTTACATATTTAAAGAGTATCACAGTTTGTATTATGACTATTATGAACCGAAACCCTCTTTAAATTAAAAAAAATTATTTATGCATGTGTATCTCCTTGTATAGGAATGTTAGCATGAACTCTGATATTAAGTCTCCTGCTGTAAATACTAATAAACTTAACAAGGCTAAAAGATTCAAGCAAGTCTGGGTCCTTAAAAATTCTAACTAATGGCGATTTCATGGAAACGGGAAAAATACCTTAGTCTTGGACAATGGATGCTCAAGATATATGACTGGAAAGAAGGACCTGCTATCAGAGTTTAAGGTGAAGGTTGGGCCAAGTGTTTCTTATGGAGATGGCAACTTAAGGAAAACTCTGGGATATGGAAAAATCAAACTTAGGAATGTCATCATTGAAGATGTACTCTAGTTACAGAACTCAAGCATAATCTGATGAGTGTGAGTCAAATCTGTGACAGAGGTTATCATGTGGATTTTTATGACGAGCATTATGAAATTGTCATCAATTCAAGTGGCATTATTGCAATGATTAGTTACAGATATGGTAACTTATATGAAGCCGGGGTTTCCATAAATACTAGTGGCTCTACAATCTGTCTACATACAAAGGAGTTGGGGAAAGAACATGGCCTCTTACATCCTCCAGCTCATCCAGATAGAGTTCAATGTCTGAAAATTCTTTTATGTCACAGATGTGAACATAATCATCTTTAGAGTTTTGAGGTTTGGACTTAGGCTTCTGTGTGAATTTGATTGAGGCTTTAGAGGGTGTTGATTTGATTCTTCTTTTCTGCTTCTTTGATGATGGAGAAGAGGTTAGGAAGGTGGGCAATTTGATGGTGTCCCAATCAATTGGTTCCTCCTTGGGAATGATTGTTTCACCATGAATGTTCATGAAGGGGTCAGGTACAATGGGTTCAGGAATGGAGGGTAGTGGTTTGGATATTAATTGGGTTTCTTCAGTCTTATCTACCTTCTTTCTCTTTGCATTGACCTTCTTTCTTTTCCCTTTCTGCCATTCTTCCTTACTTCTTTCCTCCATCTCAATATCAACCATGTCCCCCATAGCTTCATCTTCACCTTTGTCTTCAATTACTTTCTGATCTTCAGCCTGACTTGACTCTAGCTGTTTTTCAAGCTTTGCTAGTGCTCTTTTGTCAGCCTTTAGCTGTTTGGCTTCTTCCTTCAACCTTTTGGTTTCTTCCTTCTTGGCTATTGAGAATTTGGGATGTCCTTGCATCACACATATGCTCTTTCCCTCTCTGAAAATAATAGCCATGTTTCTCCTTACAGCCTCATCCATGGTCTCTTTGAGATATGCAATACTCCTTCCTAAAAGCTTGTCCTCATCTGCTTTTGGAAGAGGAAAATCCACCTCTTTTAGATGATTCTTTGTAGAGTCCTTATTGGATCTGTTGTTGGGCTTGAGAACCATAGGTTGCAGATCTTTGGAAGAAGTTTCTCCATCCTTATGCCTCCCTACTGGCTTGAGTTCCATAATAATTGATTCCACTTTTGTGCTATGCTTCACAGATTGTGATTGAGAAGTTGTAGAACCAAATATTAGTTGCATCTTTTCATCAATCTTCTTCCTTTGCTCTTTGACTTGCAATTCAGCTGCTGCTATCTGGATTAGATCAATTTCATCTAGCTTTCCTTTGACTTGAATTGGTGGAGAAGTTGTGATGACAGGAACTAGCACTTGAGAAATTTGAACTGTTGTAGATGGCTCTCCTTCCCCTTCCCCTTTATTCTCCCCCTTTTTGTTATCATCAAGGGTAGGGGTCAAGCCTTGTGCTTGTGCCAGCTGCATGAGGAGATTTGTTTGAGTTTGTTGATTCTGAAGAATGGTGACCATAGAGTCTTCAATTATTTGAACTCTATCTTCCAATATGGCCAACCTCTTATCAGCATCAGAGGCCTTCCTTAGTCTCCCCAACAAATCTTGCATTGTACCATAGGGTATAACTGAATCCAATTTCTCAGCATTGTAGGATTTCAGATCAGCAATGTCCAGCTTGAGCTCATCCACACTTAGATTGTGCTGGTAATGCTGCAACTGCAAGAGATGCAGAGATTCCAGATGAGCTTGAAGAATTGCCTTGGTGCCAGCATCCTGAGTCTCCTGAATGGCTTGCTGAATTGTCATGACTTGTTTGACCAAAGTGACACCAAACTCTCCTGGTGTTGATGGTTTGGCCCATGCCCATGCAGGAAGATTAGGAACAGAACTTGGGCCTGCTACTCCCCCTAAGTTCATGCTCTCATTCAAAGAATTAGAGTCATCATCATTAGAATTTACTCCAAATTCTTCAGATGGCTCAGCAGCTTGAGAAGGCAACCTGTTGACAGCAGCTTTGTCTCTTAGAAGAGATTCTGAAGTGTGTACAATGTGTAGTGTCTGTTCTGCCTCCACATTGCCCTGTGCAGCCAATAATTGATAGGCTGAAACAGGGTGAGTAAAAGTGTCAGCATCTAAGGAAATGTTATCAATGACAGCTTTGTAGTGTTGCTGAAATAGTCCTCCCTTATCTGCATCATCCACTTTCATTAACTCACTAGCAATGGCTGGATCCACCCTTATAGCTTCTGTACCTGCCTTTCTCTCAATTTCTCTCTTTTCTTGCATCAGGGGCTCCCCCTGGCTCACACACACCCTCACACCCTCACCTTCACCTTCTAAGGTGGCACTCCTCTCACTCACTTTTGCCATGCTGGAAGAAATAGCATGCATTTGGTGACTCTCATCCTCTCCTTTTGCCTGGGAGCAACCCAGCCTCTCACTCAAAAAATCATTCCCTTCCCTCAAGCCTAACAGTGATTGTACAGTTGCCATGTCCTCTACAGTTGGAGTTGTTTCTGTTAAGTGTGTAGAGGCCATCAACGGATAGGGAGTATCCGTTGAAGTGGAAACTGATGGTATCAACGGATAACTGCTGTTAAGCTTATCCGTTGAAGAACAACCACTTGTCAACGGATGAGAGATATCCGTTGAAGAAGGAAATGATGTAGAGATAGAAAGTGATATAATTGTTGAATCTGTGTGGATTGATTTTAAGTGAGGTGACACAGATTCTGCAACTACATCTGAAAGAATTGGCTGATGATCCAACAAATCATCTAAAAGATGATGATCACCAGGTTTTGAGTGGGGCTCCTCCCTGAGTTTTAATGAGGGAGAATCAGGAATTGATGTGAATATCATATCCACATCCAGAGAGGGTGTAGGAGAGTTTGAGGAATGGTGTGTGTCTATATTGAGAGAATGGGGCTGTGATTCCACATTTGCTGGAATCACATCAAGATGAATTTGAGAAGGCACAGATACTGGTGGGTGTATCTGTGCTGTGTGTGCCCCTTGTGTGGAAACTAGGGTTTTGGCCTTCTTCTTCCTTGAAAAGGCTTGAATTGGTGAATGTTTAGCTTCAGTGTCCCTCCCTCTTTTGTTCTGTGTCCCTGGGTGGGGACTATTTTCAATAGTTACATCCTTTTGGGAGGATGCAACTAGGGATGTGCTGGACTCCTTTTGAACCACTACAGTCTTTTGAGAGACTGTGGCTTGGCTGGAATGGGTACCACTCACCTCTCTCACCTTATCCTGGGGGGCTTTTTGATGTTCACCCCTCCCCTCACCACTCACACCCTGTTCACTCCCTTCAGGGTTTATGGTAGTTGTTACAACTGTTGTCTTTTGAGAAACAACAGAGGTAGGTTTCTTTGACTTGACTTTGGAGATTTTAGATTTGGTGGCTTTGGTAGGAGCCTGTTTGGACAATGACACAGGTTCCATAGCCACACTAGAAGGCAAAGAAACATTGGGGTTGGAAATGGTAGGAGTTATAGAAACATTTACCTCACTTACCTGTGGTGCATTCATGATTGGCAAGTATACCAATGGCACCTGGCTGTTGAGGTTCATTCTCAAAAGGTCTGCAAGGACCCTTTTCTCTTGTGCCCAGCATTTGAGTTTATTATTCTCATTGGATATAACCAAACCTTCAGCAACATGGTTAGCCAATAACATAAAGAATCTAGCAAAGTAGATGTTATGTGGTCTATTAGCTTTGTTACCTAATCTGGAACCTAATTCTAGCATAACACAGTTGCTAAAATTAAAGTACCTATCAGAAACTAGCATATAGAGCATATTAACAAGAGATGAAGTGATAGCATCAAAATTGCTAATCTTCCCAGAGAAAACCTTAATAAAGGCATCTCCAAGAAAACTCCATTCTTTCCTAAGGCCTTTCCTTCTAATACTACCTAAACTAGTAGAATCAAAAGCATAGCCTATGGAATCTAGCATAGCAGAGACATCTTTATCAGTGTGTGGTGTCATGGCATTATTCTCAGGCAACTTAAAGCAAGATTGTAAATCATCACAATTAATGCAATAGTCCTTACCTTTGAGAGAGAAGGCAATGGTCATATCTGTGGAGTTGAACTCTGCAGTTGTCCAAATCTCCTCAATCACTTCACAGTAGATGGTTGGGGCTTTCAACATTGCATAGCTCAGTTTGCAGTTCTTGATGAAGTCCATCATCTTGTGATAATCAGAATGGGCTTCCTTCTTTTCAACCAAGACTATGAAATTATTCTTTTCATAAACAAATCCTGTTTGAGACATAATTTTGACTACTGGTGCCATTTTTGTGAGTAGAGGTTGCAGAGAAGAACTTGAGAATTGAGAGAGAAAGAGAATGATAATTGCAAGAAAGCGTAAAGTGAAAATAAGAATTCAATTGGGCTTTTATACTTTCTTGAATTAAAACACAAATTAAAACAATTAAATGATACTTTTAAGTAAGTGAAAGCCGTTCAGGAATAAAAGAAACTGTAGAAATTCTGAAAACTACCGTAAATACAAATACATACAACACTGTATATCTGTATCAACGGTTGAGTAAAAGAATCAACGGCTGTGACTCACTAACGGGACACATCAACGGATAAGGTAAATAGTTATCCGTTGATGAACAACACTATTTTATCCGTTGAAGGATAAAATTACCAGATATGTATTTGTCTTTCAACGGATAATGAATATCCGTTGATAGAACAATTTTGGCTTTCAACGGATAGGGAATATCCGTTGATAGGATAAGTCTTGATTAAAGCCAACTTTGTTCTTGCAGCAAATTCATTTCAGGCTACAAGACAGATTACATAGATGACATAGATTATGAATAGTTAAGCATACCTAACTCACTTACTAATCTTGTGAATGTTGATTCATCAAGTGGCTTGGTAAATATGTCTGCAATCTGCTTTTCACTTGAAACAAAATGAAGTTCCACTGTACCTTTCATCACATGTTCCCTAATGAAGTGGTACTTGATATCAATGTGCTTGGTTCTTGAGTGCTGCACTGGATTTTCAGTAATGGCAATGGCACTTGTGTTATCACAAAATATTGGAATTTTGTCAACAGTTATACCATAGTCAAATAACTGATTCCTCATCCACAGTATTTGTGCACAGCAACTACCAGCTGCAATGTATTCAGCTTCAGCTGTTGATGTGGAAACAGAATTCTGCTTCTTGCTGAACCATGATACAAGCTTGTTTCCTAGAAATTGACAGGTGCCTGTTGTGCTTTTCCTGTCTAATTTGCAACCTGCATAATCTGCATCTGAGTAGCCAATTAGATCAAAACCAGACTCTCTAGGGTACCAAATTCCTAGATTTGGAGTCCCTTTGAGATATCTGAAAATTCTTTTAATAGCCACTAAGTGAGATTCTTTAGGGTCAGCTTGAAATCTAGCACAGAGACATGTAGAAAACATAATATCAGGTCTACTAGCAGTTAAATATAAAAGTGAGCCAACCATGCCTCTATAACTTGTAATATCCACAGACTTTTCAGCCTTGTTTAATTCAAGCTTGGTGGCAGTGGCCATGGGAGTTTTTGCAGGTGAACAATCCATTAAGTCAAACTTCTTTAAAAGATCATAAATATATTTAGTTTGACTAATGAAAATTCCACCACTAACTTGTTTAACTTGTAAACCAAGAAAGTAAGTTAGCTCTCCCATCATGCTCATTTCATATTTACTTTGCATTAATTTAGCAAACTTTTTACAAAGTTTATCATCTGTAGATCCAAATATAATATCATCTACATAAATTTGTACAAGTATCTTAGAGCCATTAACATTTCTAAAGAAGAGAGTTTTGTCAACAGTACCTCTTGTGAAGTGATTATCTAGAAGGAACTTTGATAAAGTCTCATACCAGGCTCTAGGTGCTTGCTTTAGTCCATAGAGTGTTTTCAACAAATAATACACATTGTCTGGAAAATTTGGATCTTCAAAACCAGGAGGTTGGGTTACATAAACTTCTTCCTCCAATTCCCCATTTAGAAATGCACTCTTGACATCCATCTGATAGACTTTGAAATTGGCATTAGCTGCATAGGCTAGAAAGATTCTGATGGCTTCAAGTCTTACAACTGGAGCAAATGTTTCATCAAAATCTATTCCCTCTTGTTGAGAATAGCCTTTGGCAACCAATCTGGCTTTATTCCTTATGACAATGCCATTTTCATCCATCTTGTTTCTGAATACCCATTTTGTGTCAATAGAACTCTTGTTCTTTGGCTTGGGTACCAGCTTCCATACTTTGTTCCTCTCAAATTGGTTTAGCTCCTCTTGCATTGCTAAAATCCAATCTGAATCCAATAGAGCTTCTTCCACTCTCTTAGGTTCCTCCTGTGATAGAAAGCTACTATACAGACATTCATCTTGAGTAGCCCTTCTAGTTTGTACTTTTGATGTAGCATTACCAATGATCAGTTCAAAAGGGTGATTCTTGGTCCATTTCCTTTGAGGTGGTAGATTAGCCCTTAATGAGGTTGCCTCAGTATTGTCATGATGTGAGATAGAATGTTGATTTGTTGAAACTCCCCCTGAGTTGCTGATCCTTTGAAAGGAAATGGGAGTTCTATCAACTGATGAGGTGAAGTGATTATCCGTTGACAGACTGTGATCAACGGATGCTTCGTTATGAACTTCAACGGATGATGCACTTTGTCTTTCAACGGATGCTGCATTGCTTCTTTCAACGGAAGCTGAATTTTGACTTTCAACGGATGCAGCATTCTGTGCATTATCCAAAGACAGACTCTGGTTTCTTCTTGAGATGTCTTCTTCATCATTCTCATCTTCACTATCATCACAATATATCTCAATATTGTCAAATTTGAGTCCTTCATGATGTCCCTCATCTGTTAGTCCATCAATCTTTTTATCATCAAACACAACATGTACAGATTCCATGACAATGTTGGTTCTTAGATTGTAGACCCTATATGATTTTCCAGCAGAATAACCAACAAATATTCCTTCATCAGCCTTTGCATCAAACTTTCCTTTGTGATCAGATTGATTCCTTAAGATGTAACATTTGCAACCAAAGACATGTAGAAAGTTTAAAGTTGGTTTTCTTCTCTTGAATAATTGATAGGGAGTCATGCATTTTGCTTGATTGATTAGAGAAATATTCTGAGTGTAACATGCACAGTTAACAGCCTCAGCCCAAAAATAAGTTGGGAGCTTTGACTCCTCAAGCATTGTCCTTGCAGCTTCAACTAGTGATCTGTTCTTTCTTTCCACCACACCATTTTGTTGTGGAGTTCTTGGAGCTGAGAACTCATGCATGATCCCATTTACTCCACAGAACATCTTCATGGTTGAATTTTTGAACTCAGTTCCATTGTCACTCCTAATATTCCTTACTTTGAAATCAGGATGATTGTTGACTTGCTTGATATGATTGATGATGATTTCACTAGCTTCATCCTTTGATCCAAGAAAATAAACCCATGAAAACTTTGAGAAATCATCTACAATCACTAGGCAGTATCTTTTCCTTGAAATTGACAATACATTGACTGGTCCAAAGAGATCCATGTGTAGAAGTTGCAGTGGTTCATCAATTGCAGATTCAAGCTTCTTACTGAATGATACTTTTTTTTGCTTTCCTTTCTGACAAGCATCACACAGTCCATCCCTTGTGAATTCCACTAGAGGCATTCCTCTAACTAAGTCCTTTTTGACCAGATCATTCATTGTTTTGAAATTCAAATGGGACAGCTTCTTATGCCATAGCCAACTTTCAACTGGACTTGCTTTGCTGAGAAGACAAGTAATGGATTCTGCATCTGTAGAGTTGAAATAAGCTAAGTACATATTTCCTTTTCTAACTCCAGTTAGAACCACTTTATTGTCCTTTTTACTTGTGACAATACAGGCTTCAGAATTGAAGGAAACAGTATTCCCTCTGTCACATAGTTGACTGATGCTCAATAAATTGTGTTTGAGACCATCAACCAATGCAACTTCATCAATGATGACATTTTCTTTTGAAATCAAGCCATATCCCATAGTGAATCCTTTGCTGTCATCTCCAAAGGTTATGCTAGGGCCAGCTCTCTCCTTAAATTCTGTGAGCAGGGTGAAATCTCCTGTCATGTGTCTTGAACAACCACTGTCCAAGTACCATAGATTTCTTCTTTGTCCCTGCACACAACAAAATCAATCAAGTTGATTTTGGTACCCAAGTTTCCTTGGGTCCAGCCTTCTTAGTCTTTTTCCTAGACTTCATTCCTCCTGCATCTTTTGACTTAGGTAACTTTGGGTCAACCTTGGTCTCAGATGTGGTTGGTTGAAGTGTAGGGTTAGTCACGGAATCATTTAACACATTTGATTGAATTTGATAAGGCATAGGTTGTGCAAACATGTTATTCCACATAGGCATATTGTATGGCATTTGAGGCATACTAAATGCAGTAAAGTAAGGATTGTTAATGTATGGCATGTTTGCAAAATGTGCATGGGGATTCTGGTGAGACATAACAGGCATAGCATGCAGAGGTGACATAGACATGTTAGGCATGGAGGGATTTGAAGGCATGGGAGCATTTTTAACAGATTTGCAATTATCAGATAGGTGATTAACACTTTTACAATGTACACAGCTTTTTCTAGGAGCATACCTATCAGGTGTGTAATTGTTATGTTTATTAATCCCTACTTTCCCATTTCTTTTAGATTTTCTTTTAGTTTCCTTCTTATCCTCAACCAACTTAAGCCTATCTTTCAACTGATCTAAAGTCATGTGTCCTATATTCACCTTACTGACATCTCTGGATGTACTAGCTCCTTCTCTGACAAAGTTCTTGAGAGTTGAATCATTCTTTGTATTTTTAAAAGAACTTGCCTGTTTTAATTGATGAGCCTTCAACGGATGCTCCTTTTCTTCCTTCAACGGATAACTTTCATCATCCGTTGATTCCACATCCGTTGACAGTCCATCAATTAATTCTAACTTCTTTTTGTTTTTCTTCCAGGCATCCTCACAGAATGATTCAATTCCCTGAACCTTGGCAATTTGAACACCAACATCCCTAGATGTTTTCCAGGCCTTGATTACCTCTTGCTCACTTTCTAACTGTTTAGAAAGAATTTCTACTTTCTTAACAGCTTCTTCTAGTTCACTCTCGACAGTCAAGCATTTAAGTTTAATCTTTTCAAGCTCAATTACCTGACTCTCTAACACAGCATTCCTATCACTTAAAAACACATTATTTTCTTTGATCCTAGTGTTTTCTTTAGCTAGTGATTTAAGAGAAACACGCAAATGATATAATTTATTGGACATATCATTTATGGATTCATTGCATTCATGTTTAGAAAGTTGAGAGAGATCAGTAGTAATTACCTGGTTGCTTGATGAACTAGTTTCATTTTCTTCAGAATTAGCCATCAGGGCTAGGTTGACATATTCCACATCATCATCTTCATTTACCCCATCTGCTGCCCAATCATCTTGAGTGAGAAAAGCTCTTTCCTTTTGTTTGAGCAAATCAAAATACTTCCTTTTATAATCAACTTGCTCAAAATTCTTTTTCTCAGAATTTGGCTTCCTACACTCACTTGCAAAGTGTCCACTAATGCCACAGTTGTAACATTTGAACTTTGATTTGTCCACCATGTTTTTGTTTGGCTTAGTGAACTTTGTGTTTTTCCTGAACTTCATCTTTGCAAACCTCCTGGACAGAAAGGCCAGATGTTCATCAATATCATCAGATTCATCCTGACTGGAATTGTCTTCATTCTCAGCAACTTGGTCTTTACCCTTGCTTGATTCTGATTTGCTTGTGCCAATTTTGAGACTTGGCATTGTCTTTTCCTCATTTCTGGCTTCAACTTTTTCACTGTCAGCTACAATTGCAACTGATCCTCCTTTTCTTTTTCCCTTTTCTAACAGCTCATCTTGCTCCATCTCAAGTTCATAAGTCTTCAAAATTCCATATAATCTTTCAAGTGTGAAGTCCTTATAATCTTGAGAATTTCTTAGAGAAACAGTCATAGGCTTCCATTCCTTTGGTAGAGACCTTAGAAATTTTAGATTGGAGTCCTTGACTTGGTACATTCTCCCATACAGCTTTAATCCATTCAATAGTTTCTGAAATCTGTTGAATGTATCATTCAATGATTCTCCTTCTTCAAAGTGGAAATATTCATATTGTTGAATGAGAAGCTGCATTTTGTTTTCTCTAACTTGCTCCGTGCCTTCACAGATAAGCTGCACAGTATCCCAAATTTCCTTAGCAGTTTGGCTATTGATGACATTGTCAAACATATCTTGATCCAGGCCATTAAACAAAATGTTCATGGCTTTCTTGTCCTTGTGAACTTCTTCAATATCTTTAACAGTCCATTCTGCCTTTGGCTTGGGAATAGACTGTCCAACAGCAACTGTAGCAGTAGCAGCTGTGGCCACCTTGTGTGGGATGTGAGGACCATTCTCAATGCAGTTGATGTAGCTTTCATCTTGAGAGAGAAGATGTAAATGCATCTTCACCTTCCAGTGATGATAGTTATCTCTTTCCAGGATTGGAATCTTTATACCAATATCCTTCTTACTCATGATGTTAGCAGAATAGATCTTTAAACTCTCTGTATGTTAAGAGCTTGCTCTGATACCAATTGTTATTCCCAGTGGACTAACAATGAGATTTACAGAAGGGGGGTTGAATGTAAATCTCAAAACTTTTTCAAGTTTTGAGCAGTTTGTAAGACTAAGTGTTTGAGTGATCAAATGTGTGTGAATTGCTTGGAGCTGAAGCAGACAGATATATATTCAAACATAAATGTAATGAACACAAAGAACTTAAAAACTTTTCCGGTGGATTTGTTGTTCCACCAGAGATGTGTTATTTCAGAAAATCTGTGATTCAAAATTAAATCACAGCTGCTTCCTAGTACAAACTAGATGATTTTCTCTCTTGATATTTCTAAACAGCTCTGGAAAAAATTCATATCTAATTACTAGCTACTACTTGGTTTATATATCACCAAGTTTACAAGTTAAGACAAAGATAAAGTACAATAAAACAATAGTTCTCCACTTGTTTCTGTTCCATTTTTATCCAGTGTAATATGGAATTATCTGTTGACTTTCCATTTTGAACCAGACTAAAAACGGCTGCTTTTTCTGTTGTTCCTGAAATAGGCTACCACATCTCTGTCAATCCATGTGCCTCTGTCAGCTTTGTTAACTGTCACTATCAACTGCTATGAGACTGAGCATCCGTTGAAGCTTTCATCCATTGATGGCTTTATCCGTTGATGCTCTAGCAGTGCATCCGTTGAAGCTTTCATCCGTTGATGGCTTTATCCGTTGATGCTCTAGCAGTTGAAGCTCTATCCGTTGAAGCACTTATCCGTTGATGGATATTATCCGTTGAAGCATTAGAGGCATCCGTTGAAGCTTAGTTTCTCATCCGTTGAAGGTCTTCAATATCCGTTGACACTTCTTCACTTATACAAAATTACAAGGCATGAAATATTTACAATTAGCCCTCCTATTTGTACATCCATTAGTAGTCAACATGACTGATTATCTCCTAACAACATCTAAGAATTACAGCTTGAAACCAGAGAGTGAGATGTGCTACAATACCAAACTTATTGCTAAGTAAGGCTACTCCTTCAACGGATAGCCAAGATGGTCTTATCCGTTGAGGTTACAAACACTAGATTTCTACTTAAGTGTTTTGCTGAACTTATCATCAAACTAATACACATATTCCTAACAGGGAGGTTAAAATGGTAATTAACCATCTTCTTCCTCCCCCTCTGTTAACTCCGGCGGCCGGCAGCCATGGCCGCCGCCCGGAGCTTTTCCGGCTACAACCAAGAAGTCCAGAAACACACGAAAATTACAGAAAATGATCTTTGACGTTCCAGAAACACAAATTCACCAATAGTTTGTGAAAACCATCGATGTATCGTCCGGAAATCTGTTCGGAAATATCCGACGCCGCCACGCGATATATTCTGGCGACACTTCTCCGGCTACCCTCTGTTCATAAAATTTATACCAATCGAATCCTTATTTAACGATCTATAACATGGTGTTATCAATTTACATCAATGACCCCTAGATTAAAAACGCCTTGATGAAAGGATCTTGCAGATGGTTGCTTTGATGATGAAAAGCTTTAAGAAGATGGATTATAAGGACTTTAAAAAAGGGAAAAGATTTTCCACGAGCGGTTCCAGTTCTTCCAAATATGATAAAAAGATCTACATAAAGTATGACGAGAATGAGTCAAGACCAGGAAACATTGACAAGTCCAATATCAAGTGTTATAACTGTGATGGAGTTGGGCACTATGCAGCTGATTGTAGGAAGCGAAGAGCTGGAAAGGAACAAGCTTTAATCACAAAGAAGAAAGACTGGGCTGATACTTCAGAATCTGATGAGGGTGTCAACTATACTCTCATGGAAAATGCTGATTATGAGAATGAGAATACTGATACTAAGGTACCTCAAACCATTATTGCTTTTGATACTGTTAATATTTGTGAATTAAAATTATTTCTGAAAAATTTACATGTTATCTATATTAAACTATTAAAAATTCTATGATCGAAATTGAGAATTCTGACTTAAAGAAAAGAAATGATCACCTAGAAACTGAGTTGATTTTCATGCTAGAAATTCAAAAAGAAAGAGATGATGTTATTTATGTTAAAGATAAATTATTAGAAGAACATGCATATCTTGAGAAAGAATTATATTAAAAAAGAGAAATAATAAAACTTTGGACTAATTCGGGAAAAACAACTCAGGGTTTAATTGAAAGCGGTTGTTGGGGGTAAGGATTAGGTTATGCAGATAAACCTAGTACTGAGGTTAAAAAGGAAATTTAGTATAAGAATCTTAAACCAGTAAATATTGGTAAATAAGTTAAAATGAATAAGTCTAAGTTAACACCTGTTAAGTTTGACTTGAGTGCTGATGGACTCAAATCAGTGAATGAGAAGGGTTCAACATCAACATCCATACAAGACTTAAAAACTGATAATTATGAACAGGTTAAGGCTAAGTCAGTTAATATTGATTTGATGACACAGAAGTAACTTAAACAAAAGCTGAAAGAAATTAAAATGAAGAACAAGAAAAAACAACCTAGGAAAAAATAGGTTTGGAAAGATTGGTATTAATAAAGAAAATAGGTACAAACCAATCACTAATGCACCTAGAAAGACTTATTTAAACTGTGGTACTACTAATCATCTTGATGTTGCTTAAAGGAAAAATAAAGAAATAAATGTTATTTCTCCTAAATTAGAGTTTAGGAACAGGACATATAGATATAGACCACAACAACCTTGTTTTCATTGTGGTAGTATTTGACATTCTATTTACATATTTAAAGAGTATCACAGTTTGTATTATGACTATTATGAACCGAAACCCTCTTTAAATTAAAAAAAATTATTTATGCATGTGTATCTCCTTGTATAGGAATGTTAGCATGAACTCTGATATTAAGTCTCCTGCTGTAAATACTAATAAACTTAACAAGGCTAAAAGATTCAAGCAAGTCTGGGTCCTTAAAAATTCTAACTAATGGCGATTTCATGGAAACGGGAAAAATACCTTAGTCTTGGACAATGGATGCTCAAGATATATGACTGGAAAGAAGGACCTGCTATCAGAGTTTAAGGTGAAGGTTGGGCCAAGTGTTTCTTATGGAGATGGCAACTTAAGGAAAACTCTGGGATATGGAAAAATCAAACTTAGGAATGTCATCATTGAAGATGTACTCTAGTTACAGAACTCAAGCATAATCTGATGAGTGTGAGTCAAATCTGTGACAGAGGTTATCATGTGGATTTTTATGACGAGCATTATGAAATTGTCATCAATTCAAGTGGCATTATTGCAATGATTAGTTACAGATATGGTAACTTATATGAAGCCGGGGTTTCCATAAATACTAATGGCTCTACAATCTGTCTACATACAAAGGAGCTGGGGAAAGAACATGGCCTCTTACATCCTCCAGCTCATCCAGATAGAGTTCAATGTCTGAAAATTCTTTTATGTCACAGATGTGAACATAATCATCTTTAGAGTTTTGAGGTTTGGACTTAGGCTTCTGTGTGAATTTGATTGAGGCTTTAGAGGGTGTTGATTTGATTCTTCTTTTCTGCTTCTTTGATGATGGAGAAGAGGTTAGGAAGGTGGGCAATTTGATGGTGTCCCAATCAATTGGTTCCTCCTTGGGAATGATTGTTTCACCATGAATGTTCATGAAGGGGTCAGGTACAATGGGTTCAGGAATGGAGGGTAGTGGTTTGGATATTAATTGGGTTTCTTCAGTCTTATCTACCTTCTTTCTCTTTGCATTGACCTTCTTTCTTTTCCCTTTCTGCCATTCTTCCTTACTTCTTTCCTCCATCTCAGTATCAACCATTTCCCCCATAGCTTCATCTTCACCTTTGTCTTCAATTACTTTCTGATCTTCAGCCTGACTTGACTCTAGTTGTTTTTCAAGCTTTGCTAGTGCTCTTTTGTCAGCCTTTAGCTGTTTGGCTTCTTCCTTCAACCTTTTGGTTTCTTCCTTCTTGGCTATTGAGAATTTGGGATGTCCTTGCATCACACATATGCTCTTTCCCTCTCTGAAAATAATAGCCATGTTTCTCCTTACAGCCTCATCCATGGTCTCTTTGAGATATGCAATACTCCTTCCTAAAAGCTTGTCCTCGTCTGCTTTTGGAAGAGGAAAATCCACCTCTTTTAGAGGATTCTTTGTAGAGTCCTTATTGGATCTGTTGTTGGGCTTGAGAACCATAGGTTGCAGATCTTTGGAAGAAGTTTCTCCATCCTTATGCCTCCCTACTGGCTTGAGTTCCATAATAATTGATTCCACTTTTGTGCTATGCTTCACAGATTGTGATTGAGAAGTTGTAGAACCAAATATTAGTTGCATCTTTTCATCAATCTTCTTCCTTTGCTCTTTGACTTGCAATTCAGCTGCTGCTATCTGGATTAGATCAATTCCATCTAGCTTTCCTTTGACTTGAATTGGTGGAGAAGTTGTGATGACAGGAACTAGCACTTGAGAAATTTGAACTGTTGTAGATGGCTCTCCTTCCCCTTCCCCTTTATTCTCCCCCTTTTTGTTATCATCAAGGGTAGGGGTCAAGCCTTGTGCTTGTGCCAGCTGCATGAGGAGATTTGTTTGAGTTTGTTGATTCTGAAGAATGGTGACCATAGAGTCTTCAATTATTTGAACTCTATCTTCCAATCTGGCCAACCTCTTATCAGTATCAGAGGCCTTCCTTAGTCTCCCCAACAAATCTTGCATAGTACCATAGGGTATAACTGAATCCAATTTCTCAGCATTGTAGGATTTCAGATCAGTAATGTCCAGCTTGAGCTCATCCACACTTAGATTGTGCTGGTAATGCTGCAACTGCAAGAGATGCAGAGATTCCAGATGAGCTTGAAGAATTGCCTTGGTGCCAGCATCCTGAGTCTCCTGAATGGCTTGCTGAATTGTCATGACTTGTTTGACCAAAGTGACACCAAACTCTCCTGGTGTTGATGGTTTGGCCCATGCCCATGCAGGAAGATTAGGAACAGAACTTGGGCCTGCTACTCCCCCTAAGTTCATGCTCTCATTCAAAGAATTAGAGTCATCATCATTAGAATTTACTCCAAATTCTTCAGATGGCTCAGCAGCTTGAGAAGGCAGCCTGTTGACAGCAGCTTTGTCTCTTAGAAGAGATTCTGAAGTGTGTACAATGTGTAGTGTCTGTTCTGCCTCCACATTGCCCTGTGCAGCCAATAATTGATAGGCTGAAACAGGGTGAGTAAAAGTGTCAGCATCTAAGGAAATGTTATCAATGACAGCTTTGTAATGTTGCTGAAATTGTCTTCCCTTATCTGCATCATCCATTTCATTAACTCACTAGCAATGGCTGGATCCACCCTTATAGCTTCTGTACCTGCCTTTCTCTCAATTTCTCTCTTTTCTTGCTTCAGGGGCTCCCCCTGGCTCACACACACCCTCACACCCTATTTTGACTGCTAGTAGACGTGATATCATGTATTCTACCTGTTTATGTGCAAGGTTCCAAAGTGATCCAAGGGAACCGCATCTTATAACTGTGAAAATGTCACACCCCAACTTTACCAATATTTTAAATATAACTGTTAAACATTTTAAAAGAAGTAAACATGACCAAATCCAAAATCTTATAGTTTAGGGTTTGGAACAGCCCAACACTACCATCTATTACATCTGATTCTTAAAATAGCGAGTCCTCACACAAAACTACTATCACTTATTCTACCTGAGCTCGAACATAAGCATCAGCATCACAGGTCTTACGGGCGGTCTGCTTGAATCTAACCATAACTGCTAGCTGAAATATCATGGTAAAGCAAGGAGTGAGTCAAATGTTCAACAAGTGCTAAATAATACGATACCAAACATAAATCGAAATATATATTAAGGAATGACAGTGAGAGGACATAACCAATGATATCGAGTGATAAGACTTTTGGGTGGTGGCATCATTTTGTTTGTATCAAAACAATTTCAAAATCATACTTTTAATTAAAATCATTTTATGACGCTATGGATTACAGCCGGTGATCAGCCGTGAAGTAATCCTGAACCTCGCTGGGTTCTAAAACATTAATGGGAATCCCTAGGCAACTTTTAAGCCTAATATAAGTGTGGAAAGGACTCACGTCTCAGTCCAGATCCACCATTCAAAGAAAACATTTATCCCCCTTTGGGACTGAAAACCCACATTTTATTTATTTCAAAAACTGATGCCGAATTATAACAATATCTCTTTTTACAGTAAACATTTTTATCAAGGAATTATAGATCAACTCGAAACACGGGGAAATGGTACTAAATCTCAGGGCCATGAATCACAAAACTATACTCTATTAGGGTAACTAAATGGTTTTCATATATCAAAGTTTGGACAAGGGGATTTAGTGAGGCTATTAGATATCATGAAGGGTAATGCCAAATTGGGCTTAAAGCAATGGTTTCTTATCAAGGTTCAAGTGCTGGATCATCAAGAAGGTAAGCTTCATGAATACTAAGGGTGTTAAGGTATGCAGAAATGATCTTTAGCTCAGGATATATCAGAATTGTCAAGCTTTAGGATAAGAAAGAGGGGTATCAATCAATGAGGAATCATTTTGATAAGTATCTGACTTTCAGGGTTCAAGGTAAGGTTCTATAGGGGTTCAAGTATCAGGATGAGATATCAATACTTAGGAATCATCAGCATGTTAATCAAGAGAATCAACCAAGAGTTATAACTACCCTTTCTTTTATCATGGCATTCGAATTACTTTAATATACTATCATGATAAGACTACTTTGCAATACGTACTCGAGGGTTCATGGCATCTCTATATAATTCAAAGATAAACATAAGATACGCTTGATTTAATATATCAAATGACACAGGATAGTTGCAGCAATGTATGAACTATTAGCAGTGAATATGAAGGACAAGTTGAATCACTTGCCTTGAGAAAGGCTGGTCTGGTCTGACTGGTAGGAGCAACTGGAGCTTCACTCGACCTTTATGGCAAGCTTTCCCTCATCTCGAGATCCTACATAAATAATAATAATCCTCATTATAATATATTCTCACCAACTTAACCTATTTACAACCCGAATTTAAACACGGATGACACTTAGGCCTATATGCACTTAATTTATATTCACCTTTAATTTATAGTTGCACACACATAGCCACATAATCACATATCATATATTAAACCACAGGGCCTAACTAAGGCCCAACAGGGCCCAATGAGGGCCTACCCATGACATGGTCAAATCTCCCTATTTCTAAGTTGCAACAAAACTGTCCCCTGCTGGACATATTTTGTTATTCTACTTGTGCACCTAACCAAATGACATGCAAACCTCCAACCAACACCTAAAACCTTTTATATACTCCCAATACTAACTTTTAGTGGCTTGGGCCTCAAAGTGCACATCAATGACATGGTCAAAACTCACTCTAAACCTTAGGGTACTAAACTGATTTTCTGCAGAAATTATAACTCTCCTTTCTCCAAGGTTTTGACTTGACAACTCAACCACCAACAACCCAATACCCAAACCAAGACTTAAACATGGTGATCTACTAAACTAACTCCCTTATACTCAAAATAATCTTGGTGGAGATCATCCTTACCTAAGGTGCAATCATGGCAAAACAAAAGAAACCACATTTCACAACTCACAAATCATCAAGTTTTGAAACAACAAGTTATGCATTTTATAAAAGATATACACAACTTATTACCATGCATCAAGAAGTATTAATCAATATTAACACATTATTTCTACTGAAATTAAAGCTTACTAATAAAATCTTTCCAAATGATCAAAATCTTATAACATTCTAAGTGAAATCCACATGCATGCATGTCTTCGAGTTTTGCAAGCCAAACAACAAGTTTTCTAAAAATATTTTACCAAGAAATTTACATGCAAGCCTAGCATGAGCTATATATAGATGATCACTTAGCATGCAAGGGGTTTCATCAAATTTTCACTACAAAATTCAAGCCATTATCACATAAACATGCAAAAATTGAACAAAGCAACAAGAATGGTCTCAAGGACCATTCATTCGGCTCCCCTATGGTCATGGCCGAATGAAATGGAGGGGAATGGCCATTTAATATCAAGAGTTTCCTTTTCAATAGTTGGCACTTCTCCATTCCTTGTAGTCCTCTCAAAAACAACCTTAAATCCACAAGAATCAAGGTTGTACTTTGAGTTTCAACTAAAACCTTAACATACAACCTTAAAACTTAAACTTTCTACTCAAAACTCTTTGAAATATAAATGATCATGGTATGGGAAGTAACATTTACTTGTGTAGAAGGTGGAAACTTGATTGAGAAAGAAAGAAAATGGGGAGGGGGTTGATCTCGGCAAAACCCGAGAGTGAGGGGAGGGGGGGGGAGGAGGCCGAGAGTGAGAGAGAGGAGGGAGGGAAGAAAGAGTGTGGTGGTGAGTGGTGTGTGAGATGATCATGGCTTTTACTTATTTTATGGTTTTTGTTTTGAAAATTGTGAGTGGGAATAGAAATTGACATGACTACCCTTCCACTTATACTTAGATCATTTTGCATGCAAGGGTAAAGAAGGAATTTGGCTAGAAATATAAGAGTTAGTGGGGTGGTAATTGTCTCTTTAGCCCTTTTGGATTGAATAGAAAGGATTTGCATGCAAGGACAACTATGTAATTTGCTAATTATGGCAAAACATTTATAAAGATTTATTTTTATAAAATAAAATACAAGTTCAAAAATTATAAAATTTATACCGTAAAATAACTTGGATTTTTAGAAATTTTATAAAACTACTTTTGAAATTTGTGAACAAAATAACTTTTAAAAAGAAATTTATTCAAGGTTTAAGATATTCCTTATAAATCAAAAATGAAAAAAATAAATAAACTTTTGATTTGAATAATCATTTACCACATAACAAAATTTAAGACGCATAAATTCTCATTCACACAAGCATACAATAGTTGAATATATTGGCATTCGGCTTTATAATTACCCCAAATTTACAATTAATATTATACGAAAATGCCGGTTGTAACAGAAAAGGGTTTTCAAATATCTCAAAGGAATCATGAATCTTGGTTTGTGTTATCCTAGACAATCAGACTTTAAGCTAATAGGATATTCAAATGTTGATTACATGACGCAAAATAGACAAGAAAAGTACTTCTGGAAGCTGCCAATTTCTTTGAGGCAAATTGATTTCTCGGGTTAGCAAGAAACAAAAGTTAATTTCCACTTTCATTGCAGAAGCAAAGTATATTACTACCAGAAGCTGTTGTGCACACTGAATTATGGGTTAGAATATTATAAGATTCCTATTTATTATGATGATCAAAGTGATGTTGCAATGACAAGAAATTCAGTTCAATAGTCAGTGATAAAACACATCAACATAATATACCACTTCATTAGGGAACATGTAATGGAGGGTACTGTGGAATTGCACTTTATGCCTACAGATCAGCAGCTAGCAGATATATTCACCAAGCCACTTTGTGAAGATACTTTTACAATACTAGTGAATGAATTGGGAATGAATACAGGATGTTTCTTAATTACTGATAAATAAGTTATTATCTATTACAGGCATAATGAATCAGAGTTTGGTATTTGTTACTAGGAATCAATATTGATTAAATTCAGATAATGTGTTAAACATTGATACCTGTGTTTATGCTACTTGCTTAAATGATAATTAATTAGAGTGTTACATTCTGCTAATTTAATCTTTAGAGTAATCTGCATGAATAAAATCTGGTATTTGAACAAATACAGGTACCGGTCTACTATTAGTTGAGTGAAAAACCGTAATAACCCCAATTTTTGTAACTATTTGAAAACTGATGAATAGTGATTTTTTGCTGATTGTGAAATATTATCAGGCAACCATATATAGAAGTTCTTTTATTAAAATTCTGAGTATGTATTAGTGTTCAGTAATGAATTTTAGTGTATGTAAAGGTCGTCAGAATTCGAAAATGAGCACTTTGTCTTTTCCTGAAAATCCACCCGACACCGAAGGAATTAAATATAAAGCGTTAAAATTGAAGGAATTAAATCCAAGGATTATAAAAGAGGATGATTCAAGGAATAAAAGATATTAAGAAGGTTTTAGGGAAACCCTAACAATAAGATCACATATATGTTTTCTCGAATGATCAAACGAGATTAAATGATGAATAAATAATGTAACAAAGGGAAGCCAAATGAGGAAGAAATACTTGTTACAATCAAAAGAGCAAGGAGTGCAACATCTGGAGCATCAATGTGAAACCAAACCAAAGGATCAAGCTTGATTACATCATTAGCAACTTGATTAACAACACTTGGTATATAGATGATGTAAGCTAGATGACCTAAGCACTTTATTAAAGTTAAAAAGAGATATTAACCAAGTAAACAACACTGTTGATCACCAACCAAGCAAAGAAAACCCCCTGAAGAAAAGCTCCCAACCTCTTTTTAGCAAGGAAGAAATGGAGATTTAAAATCCAAGCTTGACTTCATCATAAATCCTAAGGTAAATTTTATGGCTTCTTCATGTTATAACTTAGTTATCCTAGAAGTTTGAGCTTCAAAAATCATGCATGGCTAGTCCAAACAAATCATCAAATATGATGATGAATAGTGATGAATAGTAACTAACTTTGGTTTTCTTGATTTTCATGGAAGTTCAAGGTCGATTAAGCATATAATAAGGTTCATAGAGGCTATACAAGCTCTTGTCTAGTAATAAGAAGCATCAAGAAGGTATAAAAGAGCTCTTGTCTAGTAATAAGAAGCATATAATAAGGTATGAACTTTGTGTTATTTTGGAATTTGGAATGGATGGTATGATTTATATGATTTGGATGAGTTTAGGCTTGATTATTGTCATTGGTTGGTCATGTTTGGTTCTTAGTGTTAAAGATGTTGTTCTTGAATGATTTGATTTATAATTGGTGGATTAGGATATTGTATTGATTGTGGATGATGTTTGGGTTGCTGTTGGTTGATTTGACAAAATTGTAAATTTGGAAATCATTAGTTTATGGTCGTCGTAATGTCCGATTTTATAATACCTCTATTTGTGTGTAACTTTTGGATTTCAAAACCCCCTGTTGAACATCACCACTACCATGAATAGTTATTTCATATTTTAAGCTTTATTTTGATGTATAGATCGCATTAATTAGATTTACAGTTTAGGAGAAACGATTGTTTTAAGTAAAGATGTTTCGCGAAACCACCCTTACCTTATATGTAACATTGAAACTATTTTTGAGACCTCTAAAAGACTTGTTGGATCATGAAACTTTTATATAAACTGTTAGAGGAAGTTAGTAATGCCCTCACAAAGGTTTCGCATTAAAATAATTAATTTTCAATTTTATAAAAAAGATGGAGCCGAGGGTGTGCAAACGAGGAATGTTAATCAATGACTTGAAAACGAGCGTTAATATATAAGAGAGTTAAGGCTTAGTTTCTTAAGCAATCAATGACTAATACCGAGTAATGTTATTGTTTATAAATTATCGGACCAACCCGAGACCCACTACCACCCCCGGACAATCAGGCAAGTTTTCAAACCCTAATTATTGTTGTGATGCTTACAAGTATATGCAATATAATGCGATAAATGCATGTATGTTTTGAAAACGTGATCTTACGATATATATGCATTCATTTTTTAAAATCAGGATATTTCGATATTCAAACACGATTATCTAACGTTGAGCTTACGAGCTGTATAATATCTATGCTGGTGATAAGCAATGTTTTACGAATACCCTTAGTATAGGGCGTACAAGTTTAAACATTATACTTTAAATCGGGAGACGATGTTCCCGAGTATGTTATGTATGGTATTTGATGACTGATAATCGAATAAAGTTTATTTGATAGTTTTAAATCCTAAAGTGAATATTATTCCGAATATTTATTTAATATTTTATTTACGAACATGTATTATTAATGAGTATTGTTTTGATTATTCGAGAAAATATTTTACTTATGAATATTTATATTATTTATTAAATAAATATTAGTTTTGAATATTCATTTAAGAACTTCTAACTCCGAGATTTTATTTAAAAATATTCTTTAGATAATAATTATTTAAAGAATAATATTTAAATATTTATTTTATATTCTTAAATGAGATTAAAAATGATTTATATTATTTAAATCGTCTTTGGCCATCAATATGTTCGAACAATATTTTGGAACTTTATCAAGATTATTTTAAAAAGTAAAAAGAGGATCCCAAACCCCGTTTTCAAATTTAAATCTTTCTTTATGAACGAGATTTAAATATTCGCTCAAAAATATAGGGGATCCTGCTCAACGATGGGTTTTATATTCTCGACAAAGTTACTGAAAAGATATAGAAAGAAAGTTTTGATTACTTACCCAACATTCGGTAAGTCATTCAAGCATCTCTTGGGAAATATTGGTGACTCTCCCATTTTCAACTAGATATGACTTCTTTGTGGAGTCCTATTAACAAGTCTTAACTTGGGGGAAAAGGAGGCAATGGAGGCGAGCTTTACGTTCAGGCTCATGGAATTTATTCGAACTAGGAGTTGGCGTAGGTGGCTGAGTGGCGCCGGTCTAGCATTTTTTGGCCTGGAAGTTCCGGAAAGGCGGTTCATTCGGAGTCCAGCGATCAATGGACAAGTAAATCCGACTGTTCTCCCCTATATGTAGGTATATTGTGGGGTTGTACGACTGTGACTGGTCATCATAAGTTGTAAACCCTGGCACGATAATTCTCTAGAATTAATTCACCGTACAAATTGGATATTTTCTGCAACATCATCGAGAGCACCCCAATGAGAGAAAGCTACGACAGGGTGACCGGTGAGTGTTAATAGGATCGAGCGTTCAAAATGATATTTTGAAATGAAGTATCTTATAAATTCATCTTTTAAATGATATTCTGAGACTTTGATTATAGATAACTTAACAAAGGTTCTCAGTGGTTTTTTATGAAAATAATATAGTTGGATTATCTTGTAACATTTCTTTATATGTAACATATGTTGAGATTTCGTTCGTACTTTATACTATAAAGATTTTCAGAAAAACGTTAAGGAAAGGTTAGATATATGAGATTACCTTGTAACGTATATTATATAGTTTATATTTTGAAACTATGTTTATACTTGCATAACTGAGATTCTGAGTGATTACGAAAATATATACGTTAAAGTAACTTGTAACTTCATTTTATGAAATATATTGGAACTCTGTTTATATTATGCATAACAGAGAATTTCAGAAATTTATGAAATGAATATATATTGAAATATTTTGCGACTTCATTGCGTTAAGATATTGAAGTTGGTTCATATTTGCATGACAAATACTTTCAGGAATACTATGAAAAAGTTCATATACTGTTGATCAGTTATATGTTATTTTGGTGGGCTGTGTTGCTCACTCTTACTTTAGTTTATCTATCACGCGATAATAGCTAGACAAGATAAACATGACCAAGCTCCTAATTCGCAAATGGATAGGAAACGTTCTGCAGTTTCCTGTAGACATTGATGCTGCTATAACTGAGGTAGGAACTACCAATAGGCTAGGCTTCCAACTTTTAGTATTACCAGACTTATGTATAATTATGAATCATGCAATAGAATGGCAAGGAACATGTAAATGCATTCAAAAATCCTTTTGAGGTATAATAACTTATAATTTGTGGACCATACAACTTGTACTTATTTTGGTTTCATCTCTGGGACTATAACTTGTTATGTGTGTGTGTATATTGTGGGGTCACATCATGCATTAATTAGTTATTGATTCAAGATTACGTGTTATTAATGGAAATGGAACTCGTGACAACCCGGATCCCGACTTTGGATTTGGGGTTGTTACACAAACTCTGATGACTTTTGAATTTATTCAAAAAACTGTCATTTTGGTATATTAAGTGAATAACTAGTTTGTGGTTTAATCAGAAATTATTTATATTGATTACAACTGTGTGATTAATGGTGTGTAAAAAGAAAAAAACTCTTCATTGGTTGTAAACATTACCATGTATAAATGTGCACGTAATTACTGCTTTTTTTATATATTCCATGATTATTAGCCGAACTACACGATTGTGTCACGTGTCCCACTAATTCGAACCGTTTGTCAGTAAAAGAGAAATGAGTTATATAAATCAATTTTTAATTTAAATCTCTCACTTTATCTTTTCTATACTCTTGCTTCTCGTTTACTCTCTTTATTCTCTCTTCTAAACTCTGAATCCCTAATCAGTTTTTCAGCATTTTCAATAAACAACTGCAATGAATTCTCCAGTTGCAACAAAAGCTTTTACCTACAATAAAGCAAAGTTTGTTCCAAACAACTATGCCGCTTTTCTCAATAAGATTGGAATAAATCTTTATTTTCACATCTTTTAGGATTTGTTGGCTGCAAGCAATATGGGACATGTTAGCAATCAATCAGAATCATTAAAAACATTTTTATATTAATGAATAAAAACTGATGACAACAGTTTCTTAAAGAATGAACAGATATCCTTGAGGGCTGTTAGGTTATGTGTATGATAAAATAATGCACGACAGAAATAGTGATAACCTAATATGTGCTTATATACTGCACAGTTACGCAATCAATCTTGTTGATATGATATACAGGAATAAGGAATCCTAATACATATCCAACTATTGATTACTACAATTAAGTAAAGTCCTACACCGATATATTTTCTGTAAATTAAGTCTTCTACATAGAATCACTTCCGGGAATCCAGCTTTGACAGATGTTGATAGACAAATACTGATAATAAATTCTGATATATGAAATACTGATAAGCTTGATAAACTCTGATATCTTTCAGTAGTAAACTCTGATGGTAAATATTGATATCATCAAATCATACCTAACAATCTCCCCCAACTTGTGTATTATTGAAATATGTACAAGTTTCTATTTGATGATGTCAAAATTATCTAATTATAAAAGTGTTTACCAATGTATAGTCTTACAGTCAGTGTCTTCAGAATTTATTCTCAATCTTGTATCTTGGCATATCCAGCAGCTTTATCAAAGAATTTTCTGAGTATATTTTCCTCAGCTACATTTAAGTACATCTCCATTCTCTGTTTGATATCCTTTAACACATGAGTAGATTCATCATTTTGATAGATAGCTGCTCTAAGGTCATAAGTTTGGATCTGCTAAGTGATTGATCATCTAGCTCAAGAAATCCAACCTTCTTACCATATGGATTAAATGTGAGAACTTTAACTCCAATAGAGGTAGTGATCTAAACTCCTCATATTGGCATATCAACAGTTTGATCATCTTCATTTATGTACTTTGTAATATACTTGTATTTTATGAGAATTCCTTTCTGCTTTCTAGATACCAAGTTCTTCAAATATACAGACCATCTGGCAGTTGTAGAGTTGATGACTTATAGCAATATCACAATCTATTCCAACTTTTACCATGGTTTGTCTTGTATTTGCTCTTGTGAAATTTTAAATCTTTTTCTTGACTCAAGAAAATAAAGTATCTTTTCCTTTGACTTGTTTATGTCTAATAAATCAAACACAACTTGGACATATATACCTACTACTGATGTGCATCCCTTCCTCGGGTTCATATTTTATAGATCTTCAAGCTTCACATTCAAGCTTTGCCAGAAGCAAGACGAGGAGGCGGAGCTGTCGTAGAAGCGGTAGCTTCCCCCGACTGACTCACCAAAACCTGTAAAATTCCTTGGCTCTCTGATAATCAAGGGATTCCCTGTATAAGTATCAACATTAGGAAGACCCAAGCCACCTTTTATTCCAGCCAATCTTGCTTATGAATTTCCACTATAAATTCTATTAATGGCTTCAGATGAATCCCTTTTAGTTGATGGTGTCTTGCTGCCCCATAATAACTTCTTCTTTTCAGTTACTAAAAGTTGAGAAGTATCAGGCCTTGTAGAAACTTTAGAGTCAAACTTTTCTTCATTATAATTTTGGGTCATCTTCAGGAATTGAAAGATCAACTTTTAATTCTTGAGCAGTTATGTCTTCAACATGAGTAGTATCAGAGGTTGAGACTGGTTGAGCTTCAACATTTATTTCTTCAATCTCCTTAACTTAAGCAATGTCAGAGGTTAATTTCATACTTACATCAACTTCTACTGGAATGTCTTCAACTTAAGCTCTATCAGTGGTTGAGTTATCAGAATTAGTATTTGAGGTTTTCAGATCAAGCTTTGAAGGTTCACCAATTTTTTCTTTCCCCTTATGACTTCCGTCAGCATTAATAATAGCTTGAGACCTTGGAACAGGTCTTTCGGGATTAGTAGATTGACTGACTTCCTTAATTACAATTCCTCCTCTTGGTATTTTCATTTCTAGAAAATTATCAATTATTGGAACATCATCAAAATTTGCAGCATCAGCTTTTAGCAATTTGAAATTTTCTTCCATCTGTCAGATTTTCACATTCAACATTTGGACATTCTCTTTCAAACACTCTTCTAGCTACTTCAGCATCAAATTCTAGAAGTTTTGGATCTTTGTAATAAAGAGTTGTCTTTTTACCTTTATACTTCAGCGTTTGTAAGAACCGACTAGCTTCGGCACCGGCTTCTATCTCTAGACTAGTTTGGTTTTCATCAGCATTTGTGACTGTCAGCGTTTATCTTTCAGTAGTTGTCACAGTTGTAGTCAATTCTTTTGTAAGCAAGGTCTTAGAGACTTGTTATTTTCCTCTTCCTCTTTTATCACCTCTACCTCCACCTCTTCTAGACTGACTAGTGATATTAGGGACACCTCTAGATGCAATTAGAACTCCACCTATACTTGTGGGTATTTTGCCTCCATTATTTCCTCCATCAGGAGCATCATCCCCGTCATCAGTATTTGACTTTGACTTGAGCTGCTTGCATTTATATATTGAGATAATCTCCCTTTTTTTGGCCCATCTCCAAGTAAGAGAGAAACTATCAGCTGCAGGGACTCCTGAACCTCATATAGTTGACCAGACATCTTAGCTTGACTAGCTTCTAATCTTGCCTGATTATCTTCCAGTTTGTCTTGTCTGACCAAAAGAGGCTTTATCTGTTTCTGTAGATCAAGCTCAGACTTGAAATTGGCTTCATGAAATGCATCTTTGAGTTCATGAATTTGTGCATGAGCCTTGGTCTAAGTAGTATGAACAAATTTGACATAAGTGATGAGGTTTTGAGATGAGTGAGTATATCAGGATTTGAAATTTGTCTTTCAGTAGTCTCTAAGTGTTGAAAAGCATGATTGACAGTGATTGGATAATGTGGATCCTTCCACTTAGATACCCACTCTTCATCAAAGTATTGTTTAGTTGTAGCAGCACCCTATTTAGCCAGTTTTTTCTTCTTTTCTCTTTCTGGCATGTCTTCAGGAAAGATGATATCATCTAGATCTTTATTAGGATCTAGAGCCACATTGATCTTAGATAAATCAATATCATCCCCATCATTAGACTCATCATCTCCATCAGAGTGAACAGAGGCTTCATCATCAATAATTGGCCCCTTTAAATTCTGAGCTGCGTCTTCTTTAGCATTAGAGTTTAAGATAAAATCAAGAATTGGAGCTATATGTGAACCAACTGCTTCAAAAACTTCTATGTCATCAACATTTAGTTCAATGCCTTTAAAAATGGTATCCAATGGAATATGAACATCATCATTTATCTCTAAAACTTTAGTTCTAGTAGATTGAGCAGAAGATTCAGCAATGGACTGTTCTGCAACTGCAGCATCATCAGGAATAAGGAATGTAGAGGATGGAATAGAAATATGAATGGACTTTTGTACTATCTTAGTCACAATATGGATTTCCATGATGGATGAAGTGTAGATAGGAGTGGACTACGGTTAAATATCATTATTTATACATGTATAGAAAGTATCAGCATTTGCACATGATGCTATAAAGTATTCATAAGGGACTATTGTTAGATATATTTGAGATGCCATGTCTAATATGATTCATGTTTAGTTTTCAGATCTTAACAAACAGGACATATCAGGACTTACTGAAATCAGAACTTATTGGAAGTCAAAACTTAATATCAGAACTTAAGGTCATATCAGAACTTAAGTGCGGGAAGACTTTCATATAAGGAAGGAAGCTGATTTATAGTAGAAGATCGAGACTAAAACAAAAGAAGATATGCATGAAAAGAGTTAGAAGACTGGAAGACTTGTAGAAGATATCTGATTGATATATTTTAGGAGACATAATTATATTCCATATCAATTAGAAGTTATCTTGTAACTGTGTACTATATAAACACAGACTTAGGGTTTACACTATATGAGTTATCATTATCGAGAAAATTATATATTGTAACCTAACAGCTCTTAGTGATATTTGTTCATCACTGAGAGAGAACAACAGTTCTTATTGTAACATAGTTTATTCAATATACTTGTTCTTTGTTACATACTTGTGTTAAATTGATTTGATTGTATTAACACTGTATTCAACCCCCTTCTACAGTGTTGTATGACCTAACAAATGGTATCAGAGCTTATCTGTTAACACACATATAGTAAAGATCCAAACAATCATGTCTGAAGAAGCACAAACTCCAACTAAGCCCACCAAAACTGAAGAAACTCAAAAGACTCAAACCCACAGTCGATATGAGACTATTAGGGTTCCTATACTGAGACCTTCTGAGTATCCCATATGGAAAGTGAAGATGGCTATGTTTCTGGAAGCTACAGATCCAGAATACCTTGACAGAATTAATGAAGGACCACATAAGCCTACCAAGCTCTCTGTTGTAGTTGTTGATCAACCAGCAAAGACCATACCAAAGGAGAAAGGTGAGTACATAGCTGAAGACATCTCATTTATTGCCAAGGATGTAAGGGTAAGGCATTTGCTGCATAGTACCATTGATAATGTCATGTCAAACAGGGTAATTCATTGCAAGACTGCAAAGGAGATATGGGATGCTTTGGAGACAAGATGCCAGGGAACTGATGCAATCAAAAAGAATAGGAGGA
Source organism: Apium graveolens (assembly GCF_009905375.1). Taxonomy (NCBI): domain Eukaryota; kingdom Viridiplantae; phylum Streptophyta; class Magnoliopsida; order Apiales; family Apiaceae; genus Apium; species Apium graveolens. The sequence continues at coordinate 79,319,407 of NC_133656.1, forward strand.
CTATATTCACTCAAGAGTATGAGCACTTTGACTCAAACGCTGATGAGTCTTTAACTGACTTATATGACAGGTTTGTCAAACTCTTGAATGATCTGTCACTGGTGGACAAGGAATATGATTTTGAAGATTCAAATTTAAAATTCCTTTTAGCTCTTCCTAAAAATTGGGATTTGAAGTCTACTACCATAAGAGACAACTATGACCTTACTGAAACTACTCTTGATGAAATTTATGGTATGCTCAAGACTTATGAACTTGAGATGGATCAAAGGAGCAAGAGGCATGGAAGAAAGACAAGGACAGTTGCTCTTAAAGCTGAGGAGGAATCTCCTAAAGTTGTTGCATCAAAAAGGGGCAAAGGAAAGGCTTTCATCATAAAGTCTGATTCAGAGTCATCATATTCTGATGATGATGATTCAGAAACTGAAAGTTTACCTGAGATGGATGCTGATGAAGAGATGATGAAATTGTGTGCTCTCATGGTAAAGGGTATCACAAAGATAGCCTACAGGAATTTCAGAAAAGGCAAGAAGTTTTCCAGGAAAAGTGGAAGTTCTGATTAGAAAGGGTTCAGAAAGTCTGAAGGTGAAGGAAAGTATGACAGAGGAGACAACTCAAATGTCAAATGTTATAATTGTGGTGAAAGAGACCACATATCTCCTACTGCAAGAAAGGAAAAAGTGACAAAGGCAAGGCACTCGTCACGAAGAAGAAAAGTTGAACATACACTTCAGATTCTGAACATGAGGTGAACTATGCCCTGATGACAAATACTGACAGCAGCCCTGAAACTGCTGAATTGAAGGTACATCAAACAACTTATGCCTTTCATACTGATGATATTACTGAGTTGAGATTGTATCTTAAAACCATGTTTATTAGTTATAGAGATCAGACTTTAACATGTGAAAGATTAACATCTGAAAATCTTGCTTATAAAAAAAGAAATGATTATTTAGAAAAGGAGTTAGTTGTTCTTCATCAAACTAAGAAAGAAAAAGATGACGCTTTATATGTTAAAGATGAAGTGTTAAAATTGAATGAATCTCTAAAAGCTGACTTAGAAAAGGAAAGAGAGATTATCAGAACTTGGACTAACTCTGGCAGAACAACTCAGAATTTATTAAGTAGTGGAAACTGGAAAGAGGGCTTAGGTTATGGAGATGATATAAGTGACAAAAGGAACTGAACAAATTGAGCCAATTGTTGTTAAACAGACTGCTAAGCCAAAGGTAAATCCTGTTAAGTTTGTAGCAAAAACTGTAAAGTCTGATTCTGAAAAGATGAAAGAGTCTGTGACAGAAGTTAAGGAAAAGTCAACTTCTGACAAATTAGCACAGGATAAACCAGCTAAAGTCAACATAGGCTTAATGACAAAGAAGCAGCTTAAGCATAAGCTGAAAGAGATTAGGAATGTCAACAAGGTAAAGGAAGCTAGGAAAAATAGGAATGGAAAGGAAGGTGTGAGCAAAAGCAATAATTATATGTCTGTTCTTAATGTTCCGAGAAAGAAATGTTATAACTGTGGAAACTCTATCCATCTTGTTTCTTTTTGCAGGAAGAATAAAGATATAAACTTTTTACCTCCTTGATCAGGAGTTAAGAGTCAGTCTGTTAGGTTTAAACCACAAAATCCTTGTTTTTATTGTGGTAGTTTATGGCATTCCATTTATACTTGTAAGGAATATCATAGTTTGTACTATGATTATTATCAAATAAAACCTTCTTTAAAGAAAGTTAGTATTGTTCCTTCTAGTGTAAAGTCTGATGCAAAGTCTGATATAAACTTTGATAAACAGGATGTTAGCATAAACTCTGAAATTAAATCCGCTGTAAATGCTAACAAACTTAAAAAGGCGAAATGATCCAAGCAAGTCTAGGTCCTTAAAACTAACCAATAGTGGTCTTTGTGATTGCAGGGCAACAGGAAAGATATCCTAGTGCTGGACAGTGGATGTTCAGGACATATGACTGGAAATAAAGCCATGCTATCAGACTTTATGGAGAAAGTTGGCCCAGGAGTTTCTTATGGAGATGGCAACACGGGAAAAACTCTGGGATATATCAATATCAATCTTGGGAATGTCATCATTGAAACAGTAGCTCTTGTCTCAGGACTTAAACACAATCTGCTAAGTGTGAGTCAAATCTGTGACAGAGGTTATCATGTGGATTTTTTTGAAGAACACTGTGAAGTTGTAAGCAATTCTACAGGTAAAGTGGTTCTGAAAGTTTACAGGCATGGTAACATCTATGAAGCCAGACTTTCAACAAGTTCTGATGGTTCTACAATCTGTCTGTTGAGTAGAGCATCAATTGAAGAAAGCTGGAATTGGCACAAAAGATTCTCTCATTTAAATTTCAACAACATAAATGAGCTTGTAAAGAAAGATCTTGTGAGAGGACTGCAAAAATTAGTATTTGCTCCTGATGGCCTTTGTGATTCATATCAAAAGGCAAAACATAAAAAATCTTCATTCAAGAGCAAAACTAAATCTTCAATTCTTGAGCCTTATCACCTACTGCATGTTGATCTATTTGGTCCAGTTAATGTCATGTCTATTGCGAAGAAGAAATATGCTATGGTTATAGTGGATGAGTTCACAAGGTACAATTGGGTGTATTTCCTGCACAAGAAGAATGAAACTGCATATACTCAAACTGATCATATCAAACAGCTGGATAAATTGGTCAAAGATTCTGTTAAGAATAATAAGAAGTGATAATGGCACTGAGTTCAAGAATTCAATCATGGAAGAGTTCTGCAAAGAGCATAGAATCAAACATGAATTTTCTGCACCTGGAACTTCACATCAAAATGGAGTTGTAGAAAGAAAGAACATGACTCTCATTGAAGCTGCACGAACTATGCTTGATGAAGCAAAGCTACCAACCTACTTTTGGGCTGAAGCTGTGCAGACTGCTTATTTCACACGGAATGCTACACTCATAAACAAGCATGGAAAAACACCACATGAGATGGTAAATAAAAAGAAGCCAAATCTGAAATACTTTCATGTATTTGGATGTAAGTGTTTTGTTCTTAAGACTCATCCTGAACAACTGTCAAAATTTGATCTAAAAGCTGATGAAGGAATTTTTGTTGGATATCCACATTCCACAAAAGCCTTCAGAGTCTACAATTTAAGAACAAGGGTTGTCATGGAATCTATCAATGTATCTTTTGATGATAAGAAGATTATTGGACTTGAAGATTTCAATGATCATGATCAGCTGAGATTTGAAAATGAAGATGTAAATTCTGATTCTGTAAATTCTGATGACCTAAATCCTGAACCTGTAAGTTCTGACGGGTTAAATTTTGATGTCACTGAAACTGTGGTAATTGCTCCAAAGGAAAATGCACTTGTTCAGGGGAGCAAGCTGATGATCATACCACATCTCAAGACTCTCAAGAAGTATCAGAACCAGTCACTGGCTCTTCAAGTTCTGATTCATCAAGTTCTGATGAGCCAAATTCTGACAATTCTGGAAACTCTAATTCTTCAATTCCTGAAGGATCCAACTCAAATTCTGGAATCTCAGAGAGCATAACTTCAGGGGGAGCATCAGAAAAT